>NW_003299162.1:860262-984127 GCF_000151145.1 Microsporum canis CBS 113480 | reverse complement strand
TTCCATCGGCAAACTCGCGCATGTCGTACTCATATAGGGTTCTTGGCTTCGGAATATCCTGACCCAGGCGAAAATAAAAAATAAAGAAAGGTTTAAAGATTAGCCTATACAGTTCTTACCATACGTTTCTATATATATGTGTTTGTAACTCACCCCCTTCTCGTAGAATTCTTCTTCACACGGAAGAGCTGTCGTGGGCTGGATATGACTTGTTCTAAAGGGAAAGGTGTGAGTACTCCCGGCAACGTGACCGTCGACGACGTATAGCTGCCACCAGGTCCGCCTCCAGCTCTCTTCCAGCAGCCGATTGTTTTCACCATAACGCTGCGCAAACGAATCTAGGTGCATCTCCAGATCGAGGGCTATCCGGATCGTTTCATCGAGCAGCTTCAGCCCTCGTTCGATTTCGTTGCACCAGTATACGGCGATGGAGTACAGCAGCAGGGCCTGGACGTGGTATCCGGTTGGTTTTGCGCCGGAAGCCCGAAACTCCGCAAAGGCCTGCAGGACCTCCGGTTCCAGGGAGGTGGAAGATACCGAGGGAGTGAAGAGGGCACCGATGTACTGCATGGTCAATAGTAGTGGGCGCATGGTGACGGGGTCCTGGGCCAGCCGTATCTGAAAGGACCATCTGGGGAGGACGCAAGGATGGGAGATGTGAAAGTACTTGTAGTACATGTTGAGCAGGTCGTCCGTCTGCGCCTCTGAGTGTGTAGGACTGCTGCCGCTGCTTGTGGTTGCACGAGTTGGCGTTACCATTGGAATGGACCTGGGAACTCCGGAGTAGACATCGTTGAACACATTCTCGTCTGGTACGGGGAGCGAGGTGCAGTCCGGCGGCAAGGCGTGCATGGGGAGGTCTGCTGGGACAGGAGAGGGCGAGGAGGCCGGTCTGCGCCGTCCACCACGGCGAGACTTGAGATAGGTACATTGTTTCCCATCTGCCTGGCAGCGAGAGCATCGAGGGGCCTTTGCATCACATTTTAGATGTCGCGATCGGCACTGGACACAGGCGAGCGAGACACGGATAAAGTGTCTTGTGGGCGCAAACGAGGCCATTGAATCGGTATGCTGGGACTCCGGAGTCACCATGACGGAAGAACTCGTTGTTACTAGGTTTTTATTACCAGAGGGTGGTGGTGTTGAGTCGATATAAATATATATATATATATATAATAACGGTTCGAACGAAAGGGATGTGAGAACGAGCGAGAGAGGAGACCCCGTCCAAGAACCAAGACCAAACAAGAGGGCTAGCCTAGTCTGTGACGGATGTCTGCAAGAGAGAGTGGTAAAAATAAAGGGACCCTTGTCACCTTGTCACTCCCTCTTTTTCTTTTTTGTTTCTGCCGTCTGGCTTAGAACTATCAACTCCGTAATATAATGTAATAATACTCGGTGGGCGAGTACTTCAGCCAGTGGCCACACACTGCACAGTGAAGTCGCAGGAGCAGCCGTGCATGGCGATAATGATGCAACCTGTCGGTCCCAGAAGAGCCCCGTCCTCCCGTCTCTGTCGGTCTGCTTGTTCTTTTTCTGTCTTTTCTATCTGTCTGTCCGTCGCTGTCTGATGGCCCTCTCTCTTCTTGTTCTTCTTCTTCTTCTTCTTCTTCTTCTGTTCTCTCTATCTCTCTTGTGACTAGCGGGTTGTCTTCTGCGGAGAGAAAAGACGAAAAGTTGATGTCAGCAGAAGGTTTTGTGCCTCTTAGCTTATGTAAGCATCACAAGTGGCGCCAGCTGACTAATGACGCCGCCTTCTCCGTCTGTTACAAAAGTAAACGAGTTAGTCGTTGGTGTTGACGGTCTGTATAGTATATGTACTGATAGACGACGTGTCCAGGGGCTGTACTCACCTGTCTGCCTCTTCTCTCCGCTGTCGACCCTCGCGTGCAGTGTGTACTATGTAAGACAACCAGACAGGTGGCAAGCCCTCTCCAGCCTTCCATCCAAGCCAAGAGCTCGCTGGCTGGATTATCCCTGGCTTCGCTCACTGACCGCTCCGCCGAGTCTGTTTCTTGATTGGCGGGGTGTGACAGCTCGGTTGTAGAACTCGTGTGCAGAGCTGATCTCCATAGCTTATCCTTTCCGGGCTGGTGGAGGAGTCAAAAAGGATAACAGGCCGTCAGATCAGTGGGACGGGAGTCGCTTAAAAAGTAAAGGGGCTATATCAAGAAACGAAATATAAAGAGTACATGGTGAGCGACCATGTCTGGTCAAAAGAAACCGAGGGGTTCCTGATTCCAAGGAAACAGGTCGCATGGCTCAGTTGGTTAGCGCGTCGTACTAATAATGCGAAGGTCGAGAGTTCGACCCTCTCTGTGACCAGTTCTTTCTTTTTTTCTTTTTTATTCAACGCCGACAAAACACACAAAGCCTGTTACAAAATCGTAGATGGGCCACAGCTACTCTATATATTATTAATAAAAAAATAAAAAAAGATAGAAAGAAAAAAGAAAAAGCAGATGGTCACAGAGAGGGTCGAACTCTCGACCTTCGCATTATTAGTACGACGCGCTAACCAACTGAGCCATGCGACCTGATCTGATGTATAAGCCGGGTCCGGTTGTACATTTTCATAGTAGACGCATGTCACCCGTCTGAAAACGAAACCTCTCACCGGGAAAAGGAATACTACACCCGTTATACCTCACACAGAAAGCCACGAGAGGGAGTGCCCCCACGGGTTCTCGCTCTCGTGGCAAAGTGCAGAGTGCATGATGCGGTTCTTTGTGAGATTTTCCCATGCAAGGGTCGACGTTACATAAGCCGCTTGAGCCGCCGGATAAACAAAGGGCCGTGGTTTCCCTTTCCAGTCGCTGCAAGACATCAAGACTTCTTGTTCTTCTTCTTTGCTTCATCCTTTGCTTCGACGACGTTCATGATACCGGCGTCTGTACGTCGTTGAGGTCGAAAGATACTTGGCCTGACTGCGTGTGGAGAGGCAGTATCTGGGGAGTCGCCGCTGGTTCTTTTATTTTTCTTGCTCCCGCGCTCTATGCAGCCTTCTCTCGTGCCTCTCTTTCTTCCTCACACACACATACGAGTGACCGTCTTCCAATACACCTGTCTCCCTCCTGCCGTTCTCCACCAGACCCTCATGCCTTCAGGTTTACTTTGAAGCCCTCCTTCGTTGTCTACAACAGCATAGGAACGCGTTACCCAAAATAAACCTGCTTTGGCCTTCGCTTTTTCTATGTTTCTTTGTTCTATTCCCTCTATAGATCTCCGGCCGACTAGACGGACGGACGGGACGCCAGGACTTCGAGACAACCTCTTTGAGCTAAAGAGAATGGGCTGCTGAAACACTGCAGGTGATCCTTCTGTCTTCTCCCCCTTCTGGATATCTCCTACACTGCTGTCCATGGATCAATCACGCCCCAGGAGAGCCGCAATCCCTATAATTGACCCCTCCAACAGCAGGCAGATAAATGCCGAGCAGTTTAGGACGGCCAGCATAGCTTATAGGCCGCAATTTGGCGGTGCTACCGCCAACGGTACCAGAGCTGCAACCCACCAAACCCCAGGCCCGGCCCCCATCATTGGACCGGCTCATATCCAAGGCCCCCGCACCCAAGGATGGACCCCCCATCTATTTGCACAGCCATACACCCCAGCCTATCTCCTTGCTATCAACCACTCCCCGGCTGTGAGTAAATATACCGCCCCTTTGAAGACTATAGACTTCAATGCATACCTTCAGCAGTTCGCTGGCAGCCTCTTCCTTGAGCCTGCAACCACCCATGCCATGCCCCCCATCAGGAATGTCCCAGTCTCCATATCCCTCCACGTAAAGAACCTGGTGCCATCTATCTATCTCTACTATTTCGACGAGTGTCTCCTGCTGGAGGCCTACCAACAAACTTTAGATTTGGCCCACCTGTGTCTGTATAACATCCCTATCGTGCTCGTCGACCTTCAGCACCAGATATTTGAGATCAGAATCCCAGGCATCAAGGATGATGCCCCGGCCATCGAGCTCGGGGACACCGTGCTCGTACGCCAGATACTGCACTCTCCAAACCAGATGACCAGAGGAGTGGAGTGGCTGGCAAGTAACCAGCCAACTCTCACAGGCTCAATTGCCCCAGGGTTCAACGGCCAACAGCTTCACGCAGTCGTAGTGGGTGTATACAGAGCCAAGGAGATCGTCAGGCTACGCATTGAACATTTCGATATGTCCATAAGCTCCACATATTCCTCCTGGCTTGCCAATATACTCTTCACTGTCCAGCCTAATCGCTACGTGCCGCTCTGGGAGTCGATAATCGCCATTGAGAACGGCTGGAACTGGCCACAGTCTTCTCCTTTTATCTCTGGAGGGCTTTCTGGAAACCTTCAAGATGAGTCCAACTGGTATCGCCACATGCTCTTCCCCGAACCCCAACATGGAGTTATGCAAAACAGCCTCCCAAAGGGTGTCTTTAACCTTCATTGGGTAGATCCCGATCTCAACTATGAACAGATGAAGGCCGTGGATTCCATAATTTCTAGGAACTATGGCAACGTCCCTTTTCTGATATCAGGTGTCCCTGGTTCAGGCAAGACAAAGACGGTCGTGGAGTGCACTATGCAGCTTTTGAACTGTTCCTCCGATATTGAGCCCCATATTTTGCTTTGCGCACCATCTAACCCTGCCGCTGATACTCTAGCAAACCGTCTTGCGCACCATCTTAAACCAGGTGAAATGTTCCGGTTGAACGGATGGGCAAGGACGTTTGCGGAGGTTCCCAGTGGGCTGCTACCTTACACGTACATAGATAACGACATGTTTTCCCTTCCCAGTTTTAAAGCCATGATGAACTACAAAGTTATTGTTACAACATGCAGGGACGCAGATATGCTCGTCAAGGCTCGATTGACCAACCGAGATCTCATGAAACTTGCATGCGAAACCGTGTCTACAGTCTCACCAACAACGCCCATCAATGCGCAAGACATGCTTCATTGGACGGCACTGCTGATTGATGAGGCGGCACATGACACCGAGCCTGCAGTATGCATTCCGCTAACAGTAGTCGCAAACCCTCTATCTATCCACGAGTCCGCCAACAACACAAAATCAAGTCTGCCATTATTCGTAATGGCAGGTGACCACCATCAGCTAGGCCCTCGGATTTACAACCATGACACTTCACTTTCCATCTCACTTTTTGAGCGACTACTCTCTCGCCCATTCTACGCAGATCACCCGCTCTCTCGTCGCAATGCAGGACCATATAAGAAACTTATTCAAGAGATGCTTCCAATTCAACGCCCCGCATTTACGAATCTCACACGTAATTATCGTTCTCATGCTGCCATATTGCCTGTCCCATCTGTCTTGTTCTACAGTGACACCCTTATCCCATGTGCTCTCCCTACTAACCCGGATGGGCCCGTTCCTACCTGGCCCGAGTGGAAACCCCCATATCGCTGGCCGGTACTATTCAGCTGTAACTCCTCGTTGGATAAGGTAGAAGAAGCTCTCCACCGGTCTGCAGGGAATGGTGTTTACAACCCTGGGGAGGCCTTACTAGCCTTATATTACGTGAAGTCCCTCCTTCGCCATTCTGACGTGCTTAACAATGACAAACCAAAATCTCCAGCCTTGTCCATACTTCCCAAGGAGATTGCTATAATATCCCCCTTCAGGTCCCAAGTCTCCCATCTTAGACATGTTTTCCGCTCCCACAATCTCCATTCTGTCAACATCGGTCCTCTAGAAGCATTTCAAGGTCTTGAAGCCCGCTTCCTCGTCATCTGCACAACGCGCACTCGGTCCGGCCCACAGTTTGTAAAGCAAGACCAATCACTTGGCTTAGGGCTGGTAGGAGAGAAAAAGCGGTTCAACGTTGCGCTCACCCGAGCCAAGGAGGGAGTCGTTGTAATAGGAAACCCGAATGTTCTCGTTGATTCGGGAAAAGATGAAACATGGCGAGAGTTCTTGAGTTATTGCGCGAGAAACGGATGCTGGGCAACTGAAGATAGCCCTCAGCTTGAACGGAGTGGAACACTCCTCCAGGATTATGAAGTTCACTCTGCCCAGGAAAACACAAAAAAGAGCGCTAGGTGGTGGGCTAACAAGCTCGCAGGAGCCAGTGTTGACAGCGATAATGATGTTGATGACCAGGAGAATAATACGCACGACACCTATAATGAACATAATATAGGAGAAAATAACGATGACTATACTAATGACAGAAATAATGCAGATATCAGACTCTCCGGATACGTCAGCCGGTTAGAAAGAGGCCTTCTATACGAACAAATACAACAGACCAATTCAAGAAATGGGAGCCAGCCCCTTGAAAACAAAACTGCCACTACTCGCGGTCATGCTTTATATATCAATGGCCCGGATGATTATGACTCTGCAATGTGGACAGCAGGCATTGCTGCTGAGGAAGTTCTCAGAGGCGCATTGGACATATGATTTTATTCCTTTTCTCATTTGTGAATATGTCTCTGTGATCATACATACAAACGAACATACATACATACGAATCCTGGTTGGGTAGGCCTGTGCATTGTTCATCACCGGCGAACTCTGCGAGGCCTAATGATGCTGTTTACGACTTGATAGCATTTAATGAATGATGACAAATAATGAAACTATTTAACGACTTATTAAAGATGCTTCTACCCAATACATTTGTTTATTGTAGAGGAGAGTATCGGTGTGTGGGACGGATGTCACCTGACGGCCTCGCTCTGTATCCTTATAGGAGACGAACCCTGAAGTTATAATACAGAGCTGAAAGCAAAGGTTGAATGGGATCCGGATATGGATGTATTTCAAATATATCGTCTCTAAGTTGTTGGTTTCTTCTTTTTTTGTAATGAGAAATTATCCGAAATGAACATGCAAAGGCAAGTAACAAGGTACCAGGTCAAACCTACCGCCCGCCCAACCGCCTAACCGCCCAACCGATTATTGCTTCCATCTGCACCGGTCCAATGTTTGTATTATTCCATAACCGGTTATCCTCAAAATCGATTAACGCGAAACGTGCCAAAGGACATCCACATCCACTCCAGATCCAATCGATATGCAAATTGTGTAAACATAGAACGGATAACATAAGAAGATTATAGAAACCAAGGAAACAGAAAAAGGGGAGTGGGGGAAATTAAAGTAAAGAGAAAATCAGAAAAGTAAGGAAACAAAAGCTGGAAGCTGGAAAGGTCGTAGGACGAGGCCATACAATCGTGTATGCGTATCACGGCGTTTATTCAGGTCGACATCATTGCTCATAATCATAATTCTCAACGTAAGACTGTCGTCCTTTCCTGACAAGCGCACTGGACATGTTCTTCCCGACTCCAATATCAATCCTCTTCATCTCCTCGCTTAGTGCATCCAGGTCTCCTCCCATGCCGCCGTTGGAATAACCATTTGAAGAATAATTCTGAGAGCCAGGGTGGATAGGGACTTTCGCTGGAATAGGTGGGCCACTTTTTTCGTAGTAATTTGATATACCTGAGTGCGAGGGTGAATGAGAATGCAGAGGATGAGCGGAAGGGCAAGGAGAAGGAGAACGCCGGTGTGCTTGCGCCTGGGTCTGGGCTTGAGCCTGGGCCTGTCGTGCGCGGTAATGGGGGGGGGTCATGATGTTTGCGGGCGGTGAATAATTTGATGAGCTATTCTCCTGCTCTCGAAGTGCGTTGCTGCTAGTTTGGCGAGATGAAGAGGAAGGGCGGTTATGTGTGGTAGTGTTGGTTGTGCTCCCGCTACTGGAGCTGGATGATAAAGGAACGTAGGTGATACGTTTTGGAGCTCTAGCCGGAGGAGTATTGTGGCTCGACTGCAAAGATGGCTGATATGAATGTCGAGCTGAAGTACGATCCAGTGTTTTCACTCGCGGGTCTACAGTATTTGTGTGTGACGTGTGTTTGAACCGAACCACGACCTCTGGCTTCTTAACTTTCCTCTCTGGCTCCGGTGCCCAAGTATCAAGGGGCAAGTGATCCGATGGATCGATAACCCGTCCATCATTACCTATTATAGGCCCAAGAGCACGTAGTTTGTCAACCTCATGCTGACGCGCAGCTTCCATAGCTTCTTCAGGCGTTTCATAGGGAGATGCAGGCTGAATAAGGGCAGAAGAGCGAGCAGCTGCAGGGTTCAGCGAGTCATAGGAGTCTGGGCTAAAGGGAATTCCTGGAAGAGAGTCCGGGTCGGTAACCGGGGGCGGTTGTGGGGTAAGGGATTTACGAGCGGGGATTTGTCGAGGGTCAGGCGAAACTGACTTCCGCTCTGGTATAGGCGAGGGTGAGGCACGCGTTGGCTGAGGCGGGACATAACTTTGACGTCTGGCAACCCGATTGTCAGGTATTGCCTGAGCGGGAGGATCATCGATATGAGTTGGATGCATTGAGATGTCGCTCCTGCGGCGAGCAACATTATGGTCAGATTGGGGGACTTGTTGGTCATACCCAGCAACGAGAGCAGATGGAATTGATTCACCAGTGGATGTATTTGGCCTTTCTGGTGGTAGCGCCAACTCCTGTGGCTGAATGGTGGAACGATATGATGGGGTTGGTGAGGTAGAGTTAGGGATTGGTGAAGTACTGTATCCCTGGTTGGAGATATGAGGAGAGTAAGCAACATACTCCTGGTGCATTTCTCCAGTTGATCGGTGAGAATTTCTACTAGAACCGCTGAAGTTGAGTGGCTGTGGCATCGGGATAGGCTGTGAGCGATGTGTGAGTTGGTGATGATCCATGGACTGCGTTGGCTCTGGCTGCACTGTAGTCGGCTGCTTTCCAAGCCCATCACGGTGTATTGGGGGGGGTGGTGGGAGATCATGTTCTTCGTCAGCTTCATGGACCTGCGGCTGCATATGACCATGTCCATGGCCAATGTTGTGGCCGTGGCTGTTAACGGAGCGATGATAGTCTAACTGTTTCATGGAATTCCGCAAGGGCCTCTCCTGAAACACGTCATTTCTTCCCATTGACGAGCTATAGTGATGATTAGCCCCAGGGTGGTTGGAAGGGCTATGAGTGAGTTGAAGCTGATGAGACTCGGGAGACTCATGATGACTATATGCCTCAGAACTTCCATGCATGGACCCTCTAGACATTGGAGGGTATGAGTGCTGACTAGTTTGTCGAGAGTCGGAGCCGGTTGGTTGACGGACAGCCTTCCTTTGTGGTGCCTCGTACGGGCCTCGAGGCCGGTTAACGGCAACCAGAGCTTGAGAGTAATGATTATCGGTTTGCTGTTGATGGCTGTGATAAACAGCAGGTTCATGTGCATAGTGATTATCTGTTTGCGGCTGTTGTGGACGGTGAGCAGACTCCTGGATATAATGATTATTCGCCTGTTGGCCATGGTGACTTTGGCGTGCAATGGGTTCCTGCGACAGGCAATGATTATCCACGTGTGGCTGTTGGCTGTGCCGCTGGGTAGATTCAATACGCTCTGGCTCATAGTAACACTCGGCATGTGGATTGCCATACGAATGATCATTTGAAGCCGTCACTGGAGCTGGAGCTGGTACTTGAACTGGAGCCGGGGCCGGAGGTGGTGTCTGTGTTTGCACCGGTGCTGTCATCTGAGGCTGTGCCGGTGGCTGGGAAACTTCTGTGTGTGTGGGGTGCTGACTGTAGGCATTTTCATAGTCCCCTTGATAATGCTGCTGAGGCTGATGCGGGTGATTGGGTGGATATGCCGCTTGAGGCTGACTGGGTGCGGGTTCCTCCCATTGCTGATGAAGATCATCTGGCGTTTCATAGTGTCGAGCACCTTTGGGGATTGAGGCATGGTGGGTAGTTACCGGCTGAGCCTGACTGGCATGTGGGACCTTGCTCGGTATTTGCTTAGATCTGATGGGAGGACTGTGTCCAGGGGGAGGCTGCGCTGGCTGTGCTGGCTGATTTTCTAGATTTGGTGACCGACGAGGGGCAGAGGAAGATGAGCCTGTAGGGTCAACTGGCAATGGCCTCCTCCTCGGGCCTTTGGTCCTTTTGGAAGTGGGTTGAGGCTTGTCCGGAGCGGTTGTACCCTTTCTTTCGGCCTTTTCAGCAGCGGCGGCCTCCTTTCTCCGCTCGATGACTGCTTCATCTTTAGGTCGAGTGTCGTAGTACGTCAGCTCCATTCTTAATTCGCCTGCATATTTCCCCTTGCACTGTAAGTTGTGCCACAAGTCGTTTTGCCCGCCACCCGGTACAATAACGTTCTTCAGATCCACCCATGTTTCTCCGATAAGATCTGTTTTCTTATCATCATTGAAGACGGAAAGCTTCAGTTGATAGTAATCCGGCGAAGAGTGAACAGTAAATCGTAGTTCCTGATCCCTATATATCCCCGACGTAATTAGCATATGCCCTTCTTAATCTATTAAATCGAGACGACGCATACCATTTTGGTGTTTGCCCGCCTCTCATATCCGTTTCTGTCTTCTTCGCCTCTTTTCCCAGCCTCGCAGCGCAGTATGGGTTCTGTTTCCCCAAAGTTTTCCTGTTCGGCAGGTTCTTCGCCCGGTCGATGACGGCGACCAGGGTGCCAATCTCCGGCCCGTCAATAGACATGTCTGCGTATATTCCTGCAGTATGCTGGCCCAGGGCCAATTTCGTAGCGGTGGTCAACATGCTGGACAGAACTTGATCGTTCGAATATTAAAAATGAGAACTAGCAGCACAGTCAGCCGGGACAGCCCTTCTGCAAGAAAGGAACAAAACAAGGAACAGAAGTTGGCACAGGCAGAAACGTTCTATATCAAGGCAGCTCTATTTCATAGCCACACTTGAAGAACCATTACCTGGCTGGATACACAAACAATATAAATGGAATGGCTAGGGGGTCGGCTGGGTGACGTACCACAACAGCTTCCTTGCCTCAAGCATGGTCTAAGATAGTATATACAAGAAGCAACCTTTTTCCAGAGATGAAAGAGGGACAGCGGATGGACAAGTACAGGACAAAAAGAGTGAGTATATCTGAAGGTAGAGAGTGCATATAACAACAACAAGAAGAAGAAGAAGAAGAGAATGTGAAGAAGTTGAATCAAAAACGTTGTTTTCTTCCTCTTTCGTCTCGTCTTTTTCCGTTTGAGTTCAAGCTTTGGGCATCGCAGATGACTAAGCAGATCTAAAAGGCGGTGGCTGGTGGCAGTTTCAGCCAATCAGGTGACTTCCCCTTTTAGGTGGCTGGGATAGTCACGTGAGACCCACTTCAGCCCTATAGTCCCGTGTTTTATAGTCATCAAATCACGTGATGTCCCGGGGATATAGCTCCGTTACCGACATAAAAAAATTATTTTTCCTAAAGAGGAAAAAGAAGAATTAAGGAAGAGAGAGTAGAAGTGAGGAAGAAGAAGAAGAAGAAGAGCTTGAAGGACATGGAGATAATGATATCAACAGCTACAGCATCTACAGTATCGTGGAATTGAACTTGTTGACTAATAATTGTCTTTACAATGGCTGCGCCAGTTCTCCCCTTGCCGCAGGTGAAGCTGCCCACCACTCCCACCACCCGACTCACCCCAGAACAGCTATACTGGAGGTCGTTCAAGTCTCTCTTGCTCCTCTCCTCCCCCTCCAACACGCCTATAACACACATCTCCCAGCCACTTGCGCCGACGTCTTCTTCCTTACCCGCTGCAATTCAACCTCCAGACATCTTCACCGTAACCACCGGCGCGCGAGTCCAGATATATTCCATCCGAACTCGCAAGCTACTCAAGACCATCACACGCTTTGATGACAACACACGCTGCTCGGATGTGCGGTTTGACGGCCGTGTTCTGGTTGCCGGAGATGAGACTGGTGCCGTACAGGTATTCGACGTCAACTCAAGGTCTATACTGCGGACATGGAAGGAACACAAGCAGCCAACATGGGTAGCCAAATTTTCGCCTTCTTGTGCTACAGATCTGTTGACTGCCAGTGACGACCGGACTGTTCGACTGTGGGATTTGCCTAGTGAGAAGAGTGTGAGGAGTTTTGCTGGACATTCAGACTACGTTCGAAGCGGCACGTTTATGCCTGGAGCTCAGTCGTCGAACTTGGTTATCTCTGGCAGTTACGATCAGACCGTCAGGCTATGGGACACCAGGGCGGAAGGCCGGGCGGTGATGACGTTCAAGCTGCCTGCGCCGATAGAGAGCGTGCAGCCCATGCCTCTGGGCACGACGGTTCTGGCCTCTGCAGACAACCAGGTTGCCGTCCTGGATGTTGTTGCCGGAAAGCCTCTACACATGATCAACAGCCACCAAAAGACCGTCACCTGTCTGTCAGTAGCTTCTCACGGAAGCAGAGTCGTCAGTGGCTCGCTCGACGGCCACATGAAGGTCTTCGAGACGACCGGCTGGAATGTTGTTGGAGGGTCCAAATACCCATCTCCTATCCTATCCTTGGGCGTCGTCAGCTCGGGACCCCAGAGAGAGGACAGACATATCGTGGTAGGCATGCAATCCGGCGTTCTCTCGATCCGCACACGGCTCTCAGGAGAACAAAAGGTCCGTGAACGAGAACGGGAACGAGAGATGAAAGCTCTCCTTGAAGGAAAACTAGAAGAGCACGACCGTCAAGTTGCAAAGAAGAACAAGCAGAAGGCTCGTGGACAAGGCTGGGAGAAACGGCTGCGTGGAATGGACTTTGTCGGTGAAGGGATCGATATCGTCATTGACCCCGACCAGGGGGGAAAGAAAAAACGTAAGCGTGAAAGTGCATGGGAAAATGACCTGCGCAAGGGCAGATACAGCAGTTCGCTAGACAGAGTACTCGAGACGGGCGATAAGATCACTATCATCACATTGCTCACTGCATTACGACACCGGGCCGCTTTACGCACCGCCTTGGCTGGTCGAGATGAAACAACCCTGCAACCCATCCTAAAATGGGTATATAAAGCCATTCCTGACCCACGACTGGTCGACTTGAGTGTTGAAGTGTCTATGAATATTTTGGACATATATTCTGCGCATCTCGGGCAGTCAGTGCACATCGATAACATGGTGCATAAGCTACATCGACGGGTAGAGGAGGAGGTTGATCGAGCCCAGCAGGCATGGCAGACAAGAGGAATGTTAGATATGCTGAAAGCGTGATCTGTTAATTCCTCATATTGTGTGTTTACTTTTATGTTTTGGATTTGTACATCGGTGATACACCCTGGATGTTTGGCGTTGCATTATGATTCCTCAAGTAAGGAGTTGAGGTATATAACAAAAAAAGTCTTTCACCTCTGTTCCACTTCAGTCCTGACCAAACAGTCTTGTAAAGCCTCCCTCTGGAGGCTGTAGCCAATTTCTATCATCATACTTCCACCCTTCTGTTCCCTCAATAACATGAAAAGCATATGCAAACCTCGATTTGTCACTCGGGTTATTCTCGCTCTTATGCAGCACATTGCCGTGGATCAGCACCAACGAACCCGCCTTGATCTCTACTAACTCATAGTCCTTCTCATCAGGCTCGTAATCTTCCTTCCCCTTACTTTCCTCGTCAATACCTGCAGGTAGATTCGGCCCATTCCATTCCACAAATTCTGTTCCTCCCGCATTATCTGAGCCCGCCTGATAAGGCGTAGTCCTGACAAACCTCCTCCTAACCCTGCCGGTCTTGTGGCTGCCCTTCCAGAATCCAAGTGTCCCATTCTCTGCCCCAGCATCTTGCAAGGCAATCCACCATCCAACGGCAGAGGGCGGATCAGTGTACAGAAACTCGGAATCCTTATGCATAGGCACCGGAGCGCCGATACCAGGTTGCTTGCATATGACCATGCTCTGCAGTACACGGGGGTCACGGAAACCCAATGCTTTTGCTATTGCTGCATTTTGCACCCCCACAGGCCCAGTATGTGTTGCGTCTGAGAAAGGCTGAGAGAGAGAATGTATTGAGTGGCCTATCTTATTTATAGATCGGTTTTTAGCGTGTAGGAGCTTGGAGGGGTCGGAGGCGGAGAATGCGCCGGGCTCAAAGAAGAAACGGATCTTGTCGTTGGAGGTAAGGAAGTACTCGTCCCCAACATGCTGGGATTTCGATAAAGGATCATCTCCGGTAGTGAAACGGGTGAGAGGGTGGGTGGCGATGTCGAAGTTATCAAGAAGATTGTTTGCGGTGTCAAGTAGGGAGGTGACTTGCGATTTGGACAAGAAGCCAGGGATCAATAGGAAGCCATTTTCATTAAACGAGGCGACCTGCTCGGCCGTCAGACCAGAAGTATTAGCCATGATAATGTCTCTTACACTCTTCTTCAAAGGAGTTCGAATATAATGTCACTTCCAAAAATGTATAAAATCGGGTTTGAAATGCCGAGGCTCAAATAACTTAAACGCGGGGGACTCCGGCGCTAGTCTAAAAATGGAATAAAATAAACATTGTCGTATAATTGCTGACTAATCAGAAAGTCCATTGGCTGAGAGAGAAAGATGATGAAAACACCAAAGATGCAGAGTAAGAGTAACTAGAAGACAACGGCGTTATAGCGCGACGGAAAATAGGAAGGCAAAAGCCCTATCCAGCAATAACTTCAATAACCCCTTCCACTAAATCTCCATCACTGTCGGACTTTCTTTCCGCGTCGATCATCGCGATGCCAGTGACAACAATCATATCCAAGTGCAGGTCGATCTGATTCGGTGGCAGCAAGACAATGATCTCATCGTCGTCCTTCTTGTACTTGGCAATCACGTTACGCCTCTCATCCACAAGTTTCTGATTACTGCTGAACAGGCCATCTTCCTTCCACTGCATCTTGCCCATGTTGGGAGTCTGGAACTTGCGGCCTGAAGCTAGAGGATCAGGGCGTTTCATCGATGCATTGGCACCGTTGAATGAGACGTCTATCTTGGATGAGAGGTCGTGAAATGTTATTGTGCCGATAACCTGGCCTGGCGGGGGTTGATAATTGCTGAAGCTTTGGTAGTACGATTGGTTATGAGGCTGGGAGGGTGCGTTATACGGTTGATTATATGGCTGGTGGCATGGCTGATGGTATGGCTGATGGTACTGCTGGTTGTATGGCTGATTGAATTGCTGTGGTGGGTTGTGGCCCTGGAAACCATATGGAGGGGGTTGTTGGTATTGAACAGGCGGTGGAGGTGGAGGTTGAGCACTAAATGGTGCGCTGTTCTTGATCACTTTGGCATGGGGCTTCGACTTCTTGTTTACTTCCACCGTATACATGGGCATTGGGTTGTTGCCACAGGTGATTTTGTATATTCGTGACTTCTTCTCTTTCTTCACGTCGATTTTCAGGTGCAAACCGTCAGTCATGGTGAAATGTAGATATTTATATATCGTAGAGGTATATCAAGGTGTGTGGAGTTGAGATGCAATACTATCGCTGTGATAGTAGAAGACAAGGTAGCAGAGGTTGATTGTTGGAATTAATCCAGCAACCGGCGAGTATTGCCTTGTCATTATATACCGGAGCAATCAGAAAGATCTTCGGTTCGCAGCCAGCTGAACACGCTTTGATTGCGCCTCGCTGGCGTCAGAATCAGGAACCATGAAGTCAAAGGAGCCAACAAGAACCAACAAGAGCCAAACAAATTTCGTCTTAATCAAAAAAAACTTAAACTTTCTGGCGGCTGAACAGGAAAAAGCTTGGCGGCCGCTCCAGAAAATAACCAAAACAGGCTTAGCGCCTCATTTACGGCCAAAAGGAGGAAAAAGCTGCGCGCTTTTGGGTTGCCCAGCCTGGCGCATGTTTTGGCCGGCATCAGCTTGAGTTTCATATCGGCATTTACAAGTGATAACCATGGTCAGGCTAGGGTGAAGACGAGGGTCTTGGGCGGCATTCTAGTCTATGTACGATACATGTTCAGCTGTCGGTGGGCAGTCTAACCCTACCGTGTGAGAATCTAGATCGAAGCCTGTCTATGAGAGCGGGGATGTCATATGTCCAGTGGCACAGCATTCCAGCTACAAATCCCAGCCCATCGTTCTTGAATGCAACCAGCACCCCGACTGTGACAATCATCACTGTCCATCTTTTTTTCCGCTCGTCAGCGCCCAGCGACACCTCAGAGATCGCTCCGGTTAGGCCTCCGCTACCGCCGTGTCCGTTCAAATCCCATGCCGAGGAAGTATTCAACGACTCACCCACGCTAGCCAGCTCAAGGCCTGCTGCAATCACCATTACACTCAAAAGTGCCACTGGAAACTTTGCTAGGAGGTCGACAATCGTGTTGCCAAACAGCAGACCGACGACAACCTTGACGAGTCCCAGGAAAACAACACTTGCGCCAGAACGAGCACCAAATCGATACTGAGCTGCAAGGCCGCCGGATCCATGACACACCGGCATCGAGCCAAACCATATGCCAATCACGTTCATGGCAGCCACACTCAGCCCAATCTCTGTCACCGTCGGTGTCTGTACGTCCGGCAGCAGGTCTGCAGCAAGATGCACAACGGCAATGACGGAGTTCAGTGTCGTAAGCGGTACCTGACCAACCCCAGCGTCAAGAATGCCTGCATTCCAATCGAGTAAATTCGGGACCGTAAGCCATGGCCTCCAGAGACGGAAGCCAGGTAAGATGCCATGGTCCGATACTGCCAGGCGTATGAATGCAAACACCAGCCCGAGAATAAACACACTCAGACCGTAAGGCATCCGCCGGTAGACGTTTGTTACTACCAGGCCGATAAAGGCAGCAATCATCCAGATATAATTATCCGCCCACGACGGCTCAATCCACGATAACGAGCCCTTTAACGTAGCTCCGGCAGACACAACAAGCGACAAACCAGCTCCGACCTGTATTCCCTTGACGACTGGGATGGGTACCATCCCCGAAAACCAATTCAAAGCTCCCGTCACGCTAAATAGTAAAATGCAGATGGCTACAAAGAGGCCGGCAGCAGCAACCTGGCCAGCATTATACTTCCCCGCAATCGCCACGGCCGCGATGGCCTTCATGGGCTGCACAGGCAGCGGGATGCCGAAGAACAGACCTGTGAGGATATTCCATATTCCTGAAAACACTAGTGTGCTCGGCAGGGAGATTGATCCATTTATGGTCAACGCGATAAGGATGGGGAGAAAGGTCCCAAGGTCACCGACTGCGCCGGAGATCTCAGCTAGCGGGCGTCGGCGGAACGTCTGCCAGTTCTGTCTGGTAAAATGCCTGAAATGCATGTTGCTCCCTTCCTGTCTTCTCTGGTGCTGGGTGTGAAAATGTGTTGACGGTTGACGGTTGACGGTTGACGGAGATGAAGACAAAAGTGAAGCGGGATACAAAAGGGAAACGCGGCAGGATTTATGTAAGTGTCGATCTTGCCCTTAGCCACACAAGCGCAGGCTACACTTTTTCATCCCCGGGTCAACTCGTGCGGGGATCCGGAATCTGAATATAATACGGAGCAGCAGAGGATCACTAGTCGTCGCCTCAGTCGAAGAGTCAACACGGAGTAACCACCATTGCATACCAAGAATATACAGTTCTCCGTAGAGCCAGAGACCTGCTGTGTAGTGGTTTGTACGGATAACTTAGTCCCAGCTCAGCTAAACACCATCTTGTTCATCTTCCGTCGTTCATCTCAGCTTCATGATTCATCAAGTCAGACGAAAACCAAAGTGGAAATAAACTTGCGGGTATGACTAATCTGCCAAGCTAATGCTAATATTTAAAATCTGACTAAACGATTAGTAACGTCAACTTATTATTATTCTTCTTCATTATACTTCTATACATGTCAAATATCATGTCACCAGCATGTACGCCCTCCAAGCCCACATATCACGCGGCATCCCAACACCAAAGCATATAAGCAGTGCAGCGACCAAAGATGATGAACGTCATCACTGTGTATGATCTTTTGGTCGAGTGGTATGTGCTGTATCATCGCTGCCGGTATACTGCCATTACACTTTATACGCAATCTAGAATCCCGTTCCTTATTCATAACAATGCATAAGAAGGTATTTCTTGATTGCGTATATATCCTGTAATAGACATCCCAGGGGATGAGTACAAGTCAACGAGAAGCGACTTGTTCAAGAAAAGCAGACATTACCGAGTTCTCATTCGCTAAATTCGGATAACTGTACAGTTTGGTCTTGTCGGTGCAACTAAGCCCTCGCTATATCCGATCGACTTCTGAACGACGCATGCCAAGCTGAACTACCTTTATCAAAAACTAGACAAACAAAATAAATAGTTACCACTCCAAATTTTAGTGGAAGGTACAAAGCGGCCGAGAAAATTCATGTGATTTAGATCAAAAACAAGATTGAGGCTCGGGACGTTTAATCTCTTCAGGAGTACAATATGTTTATGCTACGAAAATGGTGGGCCTTTCACAGGGCGACCGCGACATTATCAAGCAATATCCTTTAAATGACTCACTCGACAAGCTAGGTGACCTACTTCAAGAGAAAGTGTACGACTCACGGTTGGTGTTTTACGATGGTGCCTCAGATAATCTCGACCATCTCTATCGAAATACAATAACGAAACTTGTCTATACATTACAGGGAACTGATGCAGCATTAAATCTTTCGTCAAAGATAAACGATCAAAAAGCGGATTCGGACCTGGCGGATTTATATACGCGCCTCCGGAAAGGGAAGGGAAGCTTTAACTACAATCCCTATCGAGCGCTGGTACACCTAGTGATTCAAAAGGCTCCCGATGTTGATATCTGGAAAGCAGTTCATCAACTTATTGAGACTGTCTCCCAACTTACCCCTCCTGCGACAATTCCTCCCACATCAGACGGCACACCTTGGAGATCGACGTCGTCCTCCCAGCGCGGTAACGAGCAAGCTCGCAAACTGGTGGAGGAGAGGCTCTTTGACGAGATCAAGACGTGCACACATAAAGATGTTGGGGGATTTGATGCGAAGTATTTTCGGAATACAAGTTGGGAAGAGAAGTTCATCGATATCTATAAGAAGATACAGGAGCAAGATGACACTGGACTATCGGATTTCCCAGAATTGCCAATTCAAAATGATGTTCTAGACTGGTGGTTTCGATTGCAGGACACCTTCTTGGCCGAAACTCGTGGGATATATTTCTCTACCGAAGGCAAAAAGAGTCTCAAAGACTCCGAGGCTGAACGACAGGTGGACGTGCTGATGAAGATGCGAGCCGGTGATGACCTTGTGCCAACACATAGCTGGAAGGATATACGCGTTGTCGGTGAACTTAAACAGTCAAATTACAATAAGAAGGGCACAATTCTTCAGATGGAGCGGTATGTACGAGACGTCTTTGCCGCCCAGCCGACCCGTCCGTTCGTTCACTCCTTCACTCTCTGTGGGACGGAGATGGAGATGTGGGTGACTGATCGATCGGGGCCATACAGCTCTGGCTCCTTTGACATCCACAACGAGCCCGAACGGTTCTTCCGTGCGATCATCGGATACACGCTGATGAGTGACGCGGAGCTGGGTCTAGATACATTCACTATGCTACGTGACGACGGGACGCGAACTGTCCCCATTAGGGATATTGACACTGGCGAGAAGAAGCCGCTGCGACTGGAACCGATGCCCATATCAGTTCAGCTGGCGGTGGTCTGTCGCGGCACATGCTGTTATCTAACCAAAGACCATGATCCTTCCAAGTTACAAAGTGTTGTCAAATTCTCTTGGACTTCTGCCAGACGGCAGCCCGAGATGGACCTTCTTCAAATAGCGCATCAACGCGAGGTAGAGGGTGTGGCCAGGGTGATTGGATACAGATCCATCACGAGCATTGCAGAATTGCGCAAAGGTCTTGACTTTAAGAAAGTTTATCAATTCCGCAGCATGGCACCAAGCACGTCGTCCTCCATTACCCAGTCTCAGCCACAGCTCCAGCTGTCCCAATCGTTCACGGAGCTCCAGAGCTTAAGCATCGCCAAAGGTTCATCCTCGGGCTCCTCGAGAAAAAGAAAACAGTCTACTAAATCTGCAGCCAAACCTCTCAAACGTTCACGGTCGAGCAACCTTAGGTTAGATAGCGCAGCAGAAGAAAATGAAGTAGCATTCTCTGTGGAGGAGACGCAGAAAGCCAGTCTTTACGCTACCGAGGAAGAAGAGCTGTTCGAAAATCGAGTCCTGCGCTGTTTGGCGATATACCCGGCCGGCAGGGCTATTTATAAGTTCGATTCGCCCAAAGAGCTGCTTCTAGCACTCCGTGATGCAATCAGAGCACATCGTTCTCTGTACACCAAGGGCAAAATCTTGCACAGAGATATTTCTGAGAATAATATCATCATCACCGATCCTAAAATTGCCAATGGTTACTCAGGCATGCTAATTGACCTTGATCTTGCGAAGGAGCTAGGTAGCGGGCCAACAGGAGCACGACATCAGACCGGCACGATGGAATTTATGGCGATAGAAGTGCTGCTTAACATTGACCATACTTATCGGCACGATCTGGAGTCGTTCTTCTATGTACTTATATGGCAGTGTGCCCATAATGGATGGGAGCGTTATGGTCGCTCGAAAGACAAGCCTAATAAAAGCCGACTAAAGAAGTGGTACACAGGGAGCTATGAGGAGATTGCCGATGTGAAAACCGGTCATATGGACGCGAATAGATTTGAGGATCTTTTGCAGGAGTTCCCACCAGAGTTCGACCAGGTTAAATGTCTCTGTAGAGAGCTGAGAGGAATCTTGTTCCCGTATCGCAACGGATTGGTGACTGGGACTCTAGGGAAGCCAGAGAAACTCTATGATCCAATCACCCAAGCATTTGACAAGGCTATTGAATGTCGATGAAGGCACTGCAAACATTAAATGCAAATGAGATTGAGGGGCTCCCTGACGCCTATGAAGAGAAGAGTATAAAGCTAATATAGCGCTTTTTTTCGTTTGTATAGAGTGTACTCCGTAGTGCCTGAGAGTAATATTAGTCTCGTATCTGCAGTCGGCTGCAAAAGCAGTGTCACACCTAAGGATAGTTTCTTTGTTGCCCAAATTGTGTGTCAAGAAAATACTTAATGTAATGGCGGTATGCTGGCAGCGATGCTACAGCATATATCACTCGACCAAAAGATCATACACAGAGATGACGTTCGTCATCTCTGGTCGCTGCACTGCTTATATGCTTTACCCACTAGGCTCGAAGGGGCTAGCCGGAGAGTGCCTGAGATACTGAGGTAAAGGCACTTTTGTTCTACTAGACAGAGTACTCAGTCAGAGTTTCCACCAAGTTATGCCCGGCGGCCTCAGTACGTCCCTTTTATTGCGGAGTAATTCTAAACTCTCCACCCCAAGTGCAACACAGGCCGATAAGTCATATGTATCCGTCTTCTCGAGAAAAGAGCTGGTTCTCTTCCACCTTTGTTCAGGTTTGCAGGTGCTTCAGAGCCAGGAGGGATTCCACCTACACCTCTTTTCGCGAAAATCCTCCACCTTTGCCATCAACTAAATCGGCGTTCCTACACCTTGATGGTACTAAGGTTGTGGAGAGAGTGATTGGCATAGGCGGTACAGGCATCGTCATTGAGCGAAGACAGTATGCGCTCAAAATACCTCGAATTTTAAGGCCTATAGAGGTTGACGGGGTGCCTGTGGCTACTGGAAGATTGACTCCTGAAGAAGGGAACTACGATGAGCGCCCCGATCTTATCCGTTCGATTCAAGATGAAAAGGCTATCTATCGAAGACTGGGTGACCATCCCGGGATTGTACGCTGCTTCAATCTTTCATCAGACGACCCTTCGATCCAGATGTATCTTATGAAGAATGGAGATCTTCGACATTACCTGGCTGAAACGCGACCGGAGAAATCGATACAGCTATCTTGGTTGGTATCAATGGCGCACACTATGCTGCACATTCATGAATGTCGCATCATTATCGCTGATATCCGCTTGGACAACTTTTACTGGCTGATGACCTATCCGTTAAGTTCAGTGATTTTGGAGAATCAGTGATGATGCCTCTCGATTGGGACCTGAACGGCTCTGACGACCTTGGTTTTTCAATCATGACTGACATTGGGCAATTTGGCGCCGTCATGTTTGAGATTGTGACTGGCCAAAGGTGCAGGTTCGATCTCGCGCAGGGACAGAGGGAACCAGGGGACCTGTACACTTGGCCGCGGCGAGACAGCCTTCCCTCAACGACCAATACATGGCTAGGTCATATCATTGAGAAATGCTGGACTCAAGAAATTACGTCCGCCAAAGACCTCGCCGCAGAGTTGGACGAGGAGAAGGGCAGCGAAGTCGAGTAGCATTTCACGTATCCATACATACCAGAAAAAGGCCCAAAAAGGATGACTCGCAAATCATGATTGCGTTTTGCGTAGATTGTCTGGTCTGACCATACTTGAACTTTTTGTGTTGGGGAGCAACACCAGAAAATAGGTTGCAAAAGGGGTCCTCACATCCCTCTCTTTTATATGCTCATGGTCGGCTTCGCTAATGTGCAGACCGAAGGGAATGCCTTTCCGGTCTCAAGTGGTGTTTACCAGGATAGGATACATGTCATTCCCTCCTAGCCCCAATGAATGCACACACACGTCTCCCTCCAGAGGTCCATGTTGTGTAGAATGTGGCTCCCAAACCAACCAGGCTCCGGTTTACAAGTCAAGAGGGGTACATAGTAAGAGCAACGCCATCCATGTTTCTGTCCTGCTCCCCGACTAATTTGCCTTGGCCTAAGTGTAATCTGACATTTGATAGGATGGCCGCAGATATCGCAGACAGGAAAGCAGCCACAAATAATATATCTGGGCATCAGACAGAATCAACTTAGCCAACATCTTCTGCATGTCGCTGTAGATACATGGGTTCTAACGTATCAGCTTGTCTTCTGTTCAAGCCGTGACATTCACCAAACGTACCCCAGAGATACGCTTGGTCAGGCCCACCGAATAAAGTTATATTAACTAAATAAATAGTATTAATATAGATTTTTATATTATATAATATTATATTAAATTTATAGTATTACTATTATATTAAAGCTATATTAAGGGTAAATTACTAATATTAGGTAAGTAACTATTATAGTAGGCCAACGGTAGGAAAATCCTACGGAATTCCAGTATGCTTTCTCGATCAAAAAGTACAGAGTAGAGGAAGTTCTTTGGCACGTATAGAGATTTATACTTGGAGCCAGAGATACTAGATGGATCCAGATACCCCTCCGCCTACAGGGCATCCCGGTGCATTCAGCTATCTTCTGAGCTTTCTGCTCGTTGGCCTGGCATGGGGATTTACCACGCCCTTTATCCGCCGTGCCGCCGTTGACTTCAACGCCCGCAACGAAGCGAAGCAAGGCAACAGCAGTCAACCCACTACGAGACACAGAAAGCCGTCACTCCTCTCAGCATCGTGGATTAGAGAGAAAGTTGTCACAGTGTTCTGGACAGTGGTGAACCTTTTGCGCACGCCGGCGTATTCGGTGCCGCTGTTGATTAACCTGACTGGGAGCGTGTGGTTTTTCCTGCTTGTTGGGAAACACGGTATTTAGCATGATTTCCTTTTGCTGTTGGCTACTGGGTATCCATCTGACGATTGGGGTGTATATAGAGCTCAGTCTTACAGTCCCGATAACGAACTCGACTGCGTTTTTGTTTACTGTTCTGGGAGAGTGGTATGTTGAGGGAAAGGTGATATCTAAGGGTGAGCTTACCGTTATGCATTCAGTGGCTGTATGGCATTTTTAACTGACCTTAACTATAGAAACTTGGCTGGGAATGGCTCTTGTCCTTGGTGGGATCGCTTTATGTGTGCAGTCCAAGCTCTGATTTTGTTATTTTATTGATTGGCACCGCTTTTATACATGAGATGTCAATGATCTTGTCATTTTCAAGATTTATACATTCTTCGAGCCTACTCTAAAGACATGAAGTATACCCAGGATGGGTAGGCTCTGTTGTCGTTTATATATACATGGCTTTATGAATAGACAGCTAGAATGCTGCTGCGAATCCAAAACCAAGCAACCGGGTCAAGGCTCGTTTCATGCTTCTTCATAATAATATGTTAGATCTCACCCCCTGCAGCCACAGCTAATTCTATCAATGCACCTTTGACAGGGCGAGCACCCTAATAGGGCCAAACACGACGTATCTCGTCCATGATAGCTCTATGTCCTAATGCTGTTGGATGGAACAGTCGCGCAGTACTTGGAGCAAATGGTCGACGGCCGCCTTTAACATCTACTCTGTCGCCAACACCACGTATGGTTGCATTAGGAAACTTTGCCTGGACGATTGCCATACCACACAGGGCCCTCTCCCCCCAGTCACCAGAGAGGCTTGACTCATGCTCGCATGTCTCGATGTCAACCTCATCAGTCGGGATGAACTCCCTGAACTCGACGTCGAAAAACCATGTATTTTCGCCGTCGACAGGTGGCTTGCCTGGCTGGCAGAAGCGATGCTCCTTGAATCGCGGTGCCCAATCGACCCATATGACCCTATTGTCTGGTCGAGCGTCGATGATCTGACCGATTTTGGCGTTTAGTTCCGTGCACATCTTGTTCATTCTCTTTCTTATGTCGACGGTGAGCTGTTGATGCCACCAGCCAGGCCAGTAACTCAGCGTATACTCATTGCAGTCATCAGTCAAGGCATCATCGAAGAAGGCGCTGTACCCTGTTGCCAGAACCCTGAAGGAAGGAGAATCTCCTTTCTGAAGTAACTGGTCCAGCATCGTGTTGTAGCCGGCGGTGAACTCATCACTGGCTATAACTGCTTCCGCGAATTCCAGAGTTTCCTCACACGAACCAGAGAATGGGCCGTAGAAGTTATATATACAGGCATTGAGGAGGTTGAAGAAGCCCACGTCGTTTCCTCCAATTGATAGCGTTGCAACGCTCGCGTTCTCGACCCTGTCGATATATTCACTGACTGACTTATGTTTCTTCCTCTCGGCGCGGTTAAGATATGTGTCACGATCGAGCATCCTGACTCCTGAGCAGGCGAGGAGCTGGAATCCATGATCTCCTGGAAGCAAGTTACTGCGGTTCAACAGGCCTGGGTAGCCGTCGGCGAATAACCAGCAGCCGTCGTCAACCTGGGGGCCTGCGCCCACGCCAGCAGCGTACGAGTCTCCTAGAGCGGCATAGTGATTGATTTGCAATTCCGATGGGCTCTCATTGCCTTCTACGCATTCGATAGTCAGACATACATCACTTCTGCTGTGGAATGACTTACCCTCCGCCAAAGCCGTGGAAACAAGACTAGCCAACCATGAGATGAGTAGACACCGACGAAGCAAAGCTAGCATCTTCGGTATCAAGTCATCCAACCGTGTGTGAAGATGTTGTATCCTGTAGAATGTTTTGGTCGCGTGTGAACATACGAACTTCCCCTGAGCCTCACACGCTCTTACCTCTTCGCATAGACAAACTGCTTCTACCACATACACTGTTAAATAAATATATAAAGCTGGTGAACCGTTACAGTTGTACGAACGTCAGCACGAGGAGGATGAATCTATGCTTCTATGCTCATTAAGTCACCGTAATGCAGACCCTAGCAACGCGAGATGAAACAAAAAGGACCTTCTAGCCACCATACACATATACATGCGTTCCCGCGAAGAAAGGAGAATGAAACAACAGGGCGTGGGGAGGAGGAAATAAATGCATAATTACGTCTCATATGGATATCATGAGGTATGGGTATCGAGTACATGAAGCCATGAATCACATCTGGGCATACATATTTAAAGGGGAGAAGGGAAATATACAAAGGGAAAAAAAAAGGCAAGGGGAAACATAAAGGAGATAGTCTATACTCCACGGAACTATTAGATGTAGTTAGCATTTGCACTGATGATATCGAGAAAGAAAGTCGAGACATACCATTCTAACGACCAAAAACCACATTGCACCGACGAACCTGAACAAGGACAGGCCGGCGACACTCCACAGCACGACGGCCATGTAGATGATGCTTCTCTTCTGGGAATTATCTTTGTTGTTGGGACCTACCCTCTCCAACCCGGCGGCACTCAGTACGACGGCGCCGAGAGCAAAGTTGCAGAAGATCCAAGCGAGCACGACGGCACTTCGGAAACCCTTGTAGTAGTCTTCCTGTTTCTCAGACTCAGAGACGACACGGGTCTCCTTGGGCGGCTTGGTGGCGAACTTGGCGAGCTCGGCTTCATACTGGGCGTTGAGGTCGCCGTCGTCCTGGGGGATTTCGACGTCGACCTTTCCGCTTGGTTTGAGATTAGCTGAGGGCAATTTTTCCGGCTTATCGTCTCCCTTGGTGCCCCAGGTGATGTCGTGGGTGTTGCAGAAGGCATAGATGTTGAGGACGTTGATGTATGTGGGTGTGAGAAGGAGGTATTGCAGGAACTATTCAAGTTAGTGACTTAATTAGAAGCAAGGAAAGGGGGGCAGGGGACTAACGCAGGTGAACATATGCCATGGGTCAAAGAAGAGGATGGAGGCCAGGAACCAAAAGACATAGGTAGTCAGCAGGGAGACGAAGATGGAGAAGAACTGCAGGTTCTGGAAGAGCGTGGCGAACGTAAAGTGTCCGTCGCGAGCTTCGTTCTGGATCGATTTGACGGTGACGAAGACGGCGGCGAAGGTAAGGTATATCATAATCGTGCACCAGAAGCCGACCATGGTCATGTAGAACTTGTTAGAGCCCTGCGGCCTGTTGCCGAGCGCCAGGACGAAGCATGTCACCAGCGTGGCGAGGTAGAGCCATTCGAAGATGACACCGAGGATGTTGCCTGCTTTCCCCAGGAGATCCTGCGTACCCAGTGAAGCAGTGAGGATGCGGAAGACCAGGAAGAAGTTACCCTGTAGCTGTTAGCAATTGTTCTTGTACTTCGGATAAAGGTGATAGAACATACGATGGCAAACCAGGCGAACAGGAGGTTGATTGTCTGGTATATAAACTCGATTATGAGCATGAGCTTCCGTGTAAAGGAGTGATTACTCCTGCCGACCTGGTAGAAGTGCAGAATGGCGTAGACGGCCGCGAAGAAACTGCCGTTGAGCCAGCGTCTTCTCTGGAGGATAAACTCCGGCATACGATCGGGCACGTCCGTCTCGCCGGTGGCACTCTTGACGTACTGCAGGATCCATTTGCAGTTGCGCTTGGTGACGAGCTCGAAGCAGAGGATTCTGTCCTCGGCCAGGTACATGTTCGCGGTAAAGACGCCTGCATTAGCGCCATGCATCTTCTCGCCGGCGAAATACTTCTCCAGGGGCCCCTGGCCGTTCTTGTCGTTCTGCAGGGCGACGTAGCGGTATGCCGAGAAGGCTCCCGGCAGGACGGAGATGAAGCCAAAGGCGGACTCGAGCGGTTTATCGAGGATGTTGGACATTTTGTACTCAAAGTTCTGCCCGGCGACGAGTGGGTTTAGCAGTTTCTTGCCGTGCGAGAGCATGACCTTGATCTCGCCGCAGGCACCGCCGCACATGGGCTCGAGGTCGAAGGCACGCCAGAGCTGGTATATGCTCTGCTTCCCCGGCTTTGTCCCGGCGTCGAGGAGGACGCAGATGTTTGGGTCGAGGATGCGGCCGAAGGCCTGGAAGAACCACCGGTGCGAGTTGATCTTCTTCTGGTTCTTCTCCTTGAGGCAGAAGAGGAGCTGGACGGGCATGCCCGGCCGAGGCTTGAGGATGACCTGGGTGCCCTTGACCTCCATGCCGATCTGGGTGGTGTACTCGTAGATGTGGGCGGTGACGTCCTTGCCGTTGACCTGCTGTTTGGCAATGCCGTCCTGGTAGACCCCCAGCCCGGCCAGCACGGCTCTCGTGCGCGGATTGATTTTTGCACGGCCGTCGGAGACGATGCAGACGACGATCTTCTTCCAGGCCTCCTTGCCCCAGGTCTTGCTGCTGGTGCGCGAGCACATGTACTCGATGTTCTTGAAGATGCCGGCCATGGTGCGGGCGAAGAGGAACTCGTCTTCGTTGTACATGGTGACGACGATAAACAGCTCCGTGTGCCTTGGTTTGGCGAAGAGCCGCTGCCGCAGGGTGAAGCGTTCATGGTAGAAGTCTGCCGGGTCGCAGGTGGCAGCGGAGTACCGCATGTGGGTGAACTCGTCTCGTTCGGGCGGCTCCGCGTGGTTCACCTGGCTGAGCAGCTTGGGGGGGATGGGGCAGTCGAGGACGAGGTTGCCGTCGAACAGGGGCACCTCCCGGACGGTCTTCCACCGTCTGATGGGGGCCGGGCTGGGCGTGGGAGCGGCCATGTTGGGTTCGTCCGCGTACCCGTCCATGTCTGCGGCCGGATGGGGCGTGTGGGAGAGGTCGTAGTTGCTGGGGGTGTACGAGGGCTCATGGTGCAGGATGGGAGCGTGGTCGTCGTACGGCCGGGGAGGATAGCCAGCGTGAGGCCGGTCGTAGTCGTCCGACGGCGTCACCGTGGGCTCGTAGGGAGCCGTGTAGTAGGAATCATGGTGGGCTTCTGGCGAGAGGACCAGGGGGCCTCCTCCTCCTCCTCCTCCTCCTCCTCCTCCTCCTCCTCCTCCTCCTCCTCCTCCTCCACTGGGCCTGGCAGCGTGTCCGTACGGGTGTTGCTGCTGCTCGTAGGCCTCGTTGTGGCCGTACGAGTTCTGTATGTTCTCGACGGAGTACTATGGCATGTCAGTACAACGCACACTATGTATGTATATGACAGATAACGGTCTTACTGTAGGCTGAAACTGCAGCCTATCTGCAGAGGGCATCTCCAGGTATGTCATGGGCTGCTGGACCGGCTGGTGAAACGGGTTGTCTTCGAGCTGGTATCCATGGAGTCTCGACGGCGACGCTGGCTGGCGAGGATTCATCGTGGGCGAGAGAGGCTCTTGCTCGGGCTCTGTTCATGTCAGAAGATGAAGACGACGACATCACGATGCCTTTATATAGAGGAGGAGGAGGAGAAAGCTGGGGGTTGCGCAAACAGCTTGCGACGTCGCCTGTCACAGGCCCTTGTATGGAGGAGAAGCTCACCATGAAGCCGGTTGTAGGCCATCTTTTCGACCGGTAAAGCTGCAACTGTCGACGGCAGAGGAAGAACAGCGGTCGCCAGTTGTTATATACGTTAACAGGTATAGCTAACGACGGACGAAGCGAGCGAGGCTTGCGCTTTTCGTCTATCTCGCCGTCGCTGTTGGTTGTTTCGTCTTCATCTTCGACTGCGCCAAGTTTAGGTCGACCAAGCAACGCGACAGCCGCTGTGGCGCAGGATCTAATAATATTACTGACAGGCATATAGTAAGTGAGGGGAGTTGAGCTGGTGTATGCTGATGTTCTATGCTGATGTTCTATAGACGCAGAAGACAGAAGACACAGAGAGAGAGAGGAACACACACATATATATATTATATATATAGAGAGAGAGATGACGGTTTCAGTGCTGTTCGTCTGCCTGGGCAACATCTGTACGTGATATCAACATGCCGCAGACATATGGATGGAGCTGACAAGACAGGCCGCTCGCCCATGGCTGAGGCCGTGTTCAGACACATCGCCAGCAAGAGGTCGACCGTCTCGTTCTCGAGGCTGGACTCTGCTGGGACCTGCGCCGCGCACCTCGACGACCCCCCAGACCCGCGGACGATGTCGACGCTGAAGAAACACGGCATCACGGACTATACGCACGCTGCTCGACGGGTCCGGACGTCAGACTTTACGGAGTTCGACTACATCATTGCCATGGACAGGGAGAACCTCGACTCCCTGCTCTCCACCCGCAGCAGGGCCAAGGGCGAGAAGCTCGCCGAGGTGAGGATGTTTGGGGACTTTGGCGCAGACGCAGCCACGGAGAGCGAGGAGGTGCCTGATCCTTACTACGGGGGCAGAGACGGCTTCGACCGTGTCTACGAGATGGTCACCAGGCTGTCCAACGGCTTTATAGACTATCTGGAGCAGAAGTAGATCATTATATTATACAGTTCTTAGTATATCTATCAGTGTCAAGTTTATGTCAAGTGTTTAGGCTACACCCGCTGTGAAATCTGAATGGCGGCCCGGCAGCCCAGCCTGACGACTCCTATCAGCGGCTCGTACGGCCTGGCTTCCTTTGCGTCGTTCTCGACCGCGTGGTCGAGATGCTCCAGCTCCTCGTCCCTGATCCGCTTCAGGGTCTGCACCAGACGCCGCAGCTCGTCCGGCACGGCCTCCCCCCGGGCCTCTGCATCCTCCATCCACCCTACAATCACCCGTATCTGGTCGTTGTAGTGCGTTCCTATCTCGGTCTCGACGGCCTCGGTGCACGCCATGGCGGCCTCCCGCCCCATCACGCCCGTCGACCAGCCGAGAAAGCTGGCTGCGGCCTGCCAGACGGGGTACATCGCCGTGGGCCGCACGCGGTGGGAGGCCAGCATCTCCTGGAAGACGGAAAAGTGGCCGGCTTCCTGGTCGTACATGTGTTTCATCAGCGGGCGAAGGTGAGGGTGCGAGCGGGTGACGGGCGGGCTCTGCGCGGCGTAGATGAGCGTCGCCGCCAGCTCGCCGGCGTGGTTGACCCGGAGAGCGCCGCTGAGGTATGCCTTTTGAGATTCAGACAGTCTCATCATCTTCTTCTCCTCCTTCTCGCCGTCTCTCGCTCTGTCTTCTGTCGATGTAGAGCTGTATCGTCGTTGGTATGATGACCGCACCGCAGCCTGAGCGAGGCATCTTCTGCACACAGACTGGCGCATCCGAGGAATCATTCCCGCCATCTTCTTCTTCTTCCTCTTCTTCCTCTTCTTCTCTTCTTCCTCTTCCTCTCTTCAATATCTCGATGTCTTGTTTGTTTCTTCTTCTTGAGTTGAAGAAAAAGAAAAGCGACTCACGTGATCAGTTCGACTTCAACTTCTTTCGTGGCGAAGAAAAGATGAAGAAGACGAAGATGAAGACATAAAGAAGCAGAGAAGAGAAGAAGAAGAAGAAGAAGACAGAAGATAGAAGAGAAGAGCAGATACAACCGTGATATCCGACTGATCCAGCTGTTTCCATCCCAGAGCTCGCCCGCCAGACTCACTGCTCATCTTCACCTTCATCCAGCACCATCGACAGAGCAAGCTGATATCCCCGTCTCTGCGCCAGCTAACGGTCTTATAGACGGCGTCTTCTGGCTTCTTCGACTTCTTCCGCCTACGTCAAGCCTTCCGCGCCTCGTTAGAAGGAAGAAAAACGAACCAAAAGACACTCCTCGCGCCTTCTCCATGGCTGACCTGGACGCTGAGCTTCTCGCGCTGGCGGGAGGCGATGATTCTTCAGACGAGGAATCTCCCGCCATCTCGCAGCAGAGGGACAAAGATAAAGACAGGGAGCGCCAGGCGTCCGGCAGTCCCGCTTCCAAAGACCAGGACAACGACGGCGAGATGGGTCGCAAGGGGATAGCTAGGCCCGTCAAGCGCCAGCGCAAGAGAGCCAGAGCCTACGACGATGAAGAGGAAGAGGGCGAGCTGTAAGTCACTCTCACTTTTTCTGCTCTGCATGACAGCTTTACTGTCCTGCCTTTTTTTTTTTTTTGCTTCCACTTCATTGTCGACTGTGTCCCTCTGTCAGAAGCCCCTCAGACCCAGCCACCCGCAAGAACGAAAAATATTATCACTTCCAACCGTTGACTGACGTGTACCAGCTCCTCGTCCAGCGTTCAGTCTCGCCGCTCTCTGCGGTCTGCATCCATGTCCGAGTCAGAGTCGGATACCTCACCTCCCCCGGAGGAAAACCAGGGCCCCATCTTCCCCTACGAGAAGCTCTTCTACTCCGCCAAAGACAAGAGCGAAATCATGGCCCTGCCCGAAATCCAGCGAGAGGAGCTGCTCTCCGAACGAGCGCAGCAGGTCGACCGCCACAACCAGGATATCGCGCTGCGTCGTCTGCTCGCCAACAGAGAGCGAGAGGAAGCCCGTGCCGCGGCTAAGAAGAAGCGCAAGGCCAGCTCGACAGACTTGGAGGACAGCCAGCGCAAGAGCTCGCGCAAGAAGACCGTGCTCGGCGGGCGCAAGGTGGGCGAGCCATCGGACGCCATCGAGGCCTACAAGCGCCAGAGAGAGCAAAAGGGGAAACGAGACGAGCAGCGCCGTCGGGACGCATCGTCACGAAAGAACAACAACAACAACACCGGGAGCTCGCCTGCACGGGAGACAGACGACCGAGACGCCAGCGGCGAGAGTGAGGTCGAGTGGGACGAAGGCACCAGACGCTCGCCTCCCCAGTACGATCCGCCAGCCGAACTGGCCGATTTCCAGCGCGCGAGAGTCGGACGCAGCAACTTTGCGCAGGTCTGCTTCTATCCCGGCTTCGATCGGGCCATCAACAACTGCTACGCCAGAGTCAGCCTGGGGCCCAATCCGTCGACCGGCAAGCCAGAGTATAGGATCGGCCTTATCAAGAGTGAGCACCGCCACGAGCCACTCTATGCTAGCCCATATATACTAACTGAGCGTAGGGTTCACCGAAGGCCGTCCGTATGCCATCGAAGGGCCCAACGGGCGCAACTTCATCACAACGCAGTACTGTCGTCTGGCACATGGCAAGGCCGAGAAGGACTTTCCCTTCATCGCCTGCTCCGACTCTCCTTTTACCGAAGTAGGTTTATTTTTATTTTATTTTATTAAAAAAGGCCCAGAACTGACGTACATAGGGTGAGTTCAACCGCTACCGCCAGACCATGATAGTCGAAGACTGCAAGATGCCTACAAAGTCCATGGTCTCGAACAAGGTGGCAGACATCAACCGTCTGCTCAACCACCAGTTCACCAAAGAAGAGCTCGAAGAGAAGCTCCGTCGCCAGGGCACGAACGACAACAAGCAGCTTATCTTCAGCCGCATCCAGCTGGAGCGCCGCCGCAACGAGGCCATCGCCAACAAGGACGAAGCCGCGATCGCCGAATGCGACGCTGAGCTCGCCCGCCTCACCGGCCCCAAACTCGCCTTTGGCACCAGCCTGACCAAGCCCCGCTCCAGCGAGAAATCGCAGCAGGAACGGCTCGCCGAGCTCAACCTGCGCAATCAGAAGCTCAACACCGAGAATGTGCGCAAGGCCCAGCTGGCCGAGCGCAAGGCAGCCAAGATGGCCGCCGTCGCCGTTGCCCGGGGAGAAGCCGTGGCCGATCGCTTTGCACGTGTCAAGACCAGAGCCAGGACGTACTACGAGTCCACGGACGGCCATCTCGTCCCCGTCAAACCCGAGGCCGTCGTCGCGGACCGCAGCCGCGCCCTCACCCCGACGAGCATCAACGTCGACGGCGCCGCCAGCACGCCCACCAACGGCACGACTCCACGCAGCACGACCCCGTCCAAGCCCTCGACGCCAAAGGTCTACAAGGGCGTCCCCGTCATCCGTCACCGGCCTACGGACGAGGACAACATCGCCGCCTTGGACCTGGGCATCGACATTGAGATCTGACCTGGCCATCACCGGTCCTGGCACCACAACATCACGTTTAATACCGAACCTGTATCACCATCAGCTTTCTTTACTTCCTGTCTTCCAAGATTGCTTCCTTCCAGTCTCTCTCTTTTTTGTACATGCGTGGGTTGGAGTTATAGCGAGGGAGAGGCAACCGGCTGGGTCTGACTTTACGTCTTCTTTTCTTCTCCTGCTTTTCTACTGAATTAAATGAAAATCCGTCTTTCTTCCTCCTTTTTTTTCTTCCTCCAGCCAATAACTTCGTCACGTGATATCAAGGACGTGGATTTTAGCTTTGATTAGTCATCGAGTACCCACTTAAAGGTCAAGTGGTCTGTGCATGCTGAGAGCATCCAAAAAAGGAAATATTCCGTGTCGATCAAAAGATACAACTTCGACAAAAGATCAAAAAAAACAAGAAAGTCGAAGATACAAAAAGGAAAAACAACCTCGATATATACGAAGTATTCCTGACCGCAGCCTATTCTCTTATATAACTTCCTGTCGCCCAACGTGAGATCTCGGTCGAAGGCGCTGCTGAAACCCCGGTCCGAGTCGCATATCCTGGCCGATACGTATATATAACTCGAACTGCTTACCTGTCCATTTCAGCGACCGGGATGGTCGGATAGTCTGCAGCGGGCTTGTCGTCCTTGCTAGACCCGTGCAGAAGAACGAGATCCGAGACCAGAATCGATATCGCCATCGTACACCAGCTATTCGTTTGCGAAAATGGCGGGAATGGAGGAATTGGAAATACACAGCAAGGTGAATAGGAAACCATTTGCCCGCATCCAGAACAGGGGAAGCCCTAGACGGTTCACTATGGAGATATATATATATAGTCCTGATGGCCCCTCTTACCCCGTGTATTCATAGAGACTAACAGCTGCTCTGTCTCAGTCATATCTCGTGCGTTGGATCAACGTGAGCTCCGAGCATACCATATCGTGGAGCATCCAGCCACATAAGAAGTCGCTCAATTTCGGCATCTTCAAGCATCCCGGCGCGTCGGGGCTGGCCGTCAACAGCGCCGCATCGACATACTCTCACACCGGCAGCGAGGTCAACGACCTGACGAAGGAAAACATCCCCGCCAAACCCACCGATCCCTCCCTCCTGATCACCGAGAAGCTCAAGGGCGTGGGCCTGAAACCGATCGAGTGGATAGGGAAATGTGAGGCCGATAAGATATCCCAGGGGACGTACAATGTGGGCTCCAACGAGGGAGGGAACTACGCTCTTGTTTTCGATAATACGTTCTCCAAACAGATATCCAAGACGGTCACGTTCGTGCTGCTCACCTATCCTACCAGCTGCCCGCCACGGTCTGGGCATCAGGTGCATCACACCCAGGCCGTAGCAGGCTCGATCGGATCACAGGCACCGTCGCGTCCAAGCCCCAAGCTCAGCGCGACCGAGACCGAAGCCGAGTCGAAGGCCCGGATTCAGCAGCGGGGCAGACCTGGGTTCGGTGCCGTGGGCGCAGGCAGCTCGAACGGACCCCCTCCCACCGCTGACTCGTCCACCAGCATTGCGCCGTCCGTACACACGGGCATACTGCAGAAAAGACGTCGTAAGCGGCACCAGGGCTATGCCAGGCGGTTCTTCTCCTTAGACTTCAACTCGTCAACTCTGTCATACTATCACGATCGCAACTCTTCTGCTCTGAGAGGTGCCATCCCCTTGTCTCTGGCTGCTATTGCTACAAACGACAGCACTAGGGAAATCTCAATTGACTCTGGGGTGGAAATATGGCATCTCCGTGCTTTAAATAACAATGAATTTTACCTCTGGAAGGATGCCCTGGAGAAGGCGTCGAAACAGCAGGATAATGAGGACCAGGATGATAACAAACTTAAGGTGCCTACCTTGATTACCAGGCGACACAGCCAGAATAAACCCAGGTCCCAGGACTGGAAGACCATCGAGCGGTTGGTTGAGTCGGTATCTGCTTCGAGGGACAAAGTACGCCAGCTGGCCAAGGACACAGATCCAAAGTATCTCATGCTCACCCCAGACCAGGAGGGCGCCCAAAGTTCAACAAACGGTGTGCGCCGCGTCTCTCAACCCGGAGAGGCTGCTGAAAGTAAAGAGAGCAAAGAGAAACGGTCCTTCTGGAAGCTCAAGGGTAAAGGCGATAGTGGCAGCAATACTCCAGCCCAGCGACCTGCTCTATCCCCTCTAGGGCCCCAGCAAACGCCTCCACTCAGCAGTGAGAACTCCTATTTTGACAGCAGTTCGTTCAAAACTACTACAGGCCCCGGTGTCCATGAAGACTTGATGGCCCTACTCCGCGACCTAAACTCAGTCCTATCGGAATTCAATACCTTAATAAACGACAGGGCCCGCTCGAGAACCCCATTGGCAATACGATCCGCTCATTCGGCTGCAACTCCTGATTCTGACTCGGAGGAGTTTTTCGATGCCACAGACGGAGGGAACATCTCCCCCTTACTGACGATCCACCGTGACAGCGGCGAGGAAGACTCAAAGAGCGTCGTAACAGCCGTTGACGACGACGCTGCTTCGTCTTCCGGCAGCGATGCGGACGACAGGGACGAGTTCCTACGAGGTGACTTCAAGCTCGATTGCTCGTCGACTTTGTTCCCCGTGAAGGCACGATCTCTCATACCTTTACCGATGGAAGCACCGCGCCGTAGGTCCAAGATCGAACCGCCAATCGGCCTGCCCCCAAGTTTGATCAGCTTCATGCGCAAAAATGTCGGCAAGGACCTGTCTACCATTTCAATGCCCGTGTCAGCAAACGAGCCCATTTCCCTACTCCAGCGCGCAGCAGAGCAGTTTGAGTATTCTCAACTCCTTGACAAGGCAGCCAACGCTACTGACGCGCTGGAACGCTTGATATACGTCACTGCCTTCGCCTTGTCTCCATTTTCAAATTCACGTATCAAAGAACGAACAATTCGCAAACCTTTCAACCCTATGTTAGGCGAGACCTACGAGCTCGTCCTCCCAGAAAGAGGATTCCGTTTCCTGGCTGAAAAGGTCTCCCATAGACCAGTTCAGCTAGCAGTGCAGGCAGACTCCCGTGACTGGAGTTTTATTCAATCTCCCAAGCCTACACAGAAATTCTGGGGCAAATCCGTTGAAATCATCACAGAGGGCAAGTCCCGGCTAACACTCCACTCGAGCGGCGAACATTTCAGCTGGTCTGCGGGCACTCAGTTTCTCCGTAACATCATTGCCGGTGAGAAGTACGTTGAACCTGTCGGCGAGATGTGCGTGCTCAATGAGACAACCGGTCAAAAGACAATTGCTGCTTTCAAGGTCGGTGGCATGTTCTCGGGCCGCAGTGAAGAAGTGACAGTAAAGGCTTATGACACGCACGGCGAAGAACTACCCCTTGGCCTGCAAGGGAACTGGACATCATCCCTCCAACTGACAGAACACGGCAGCCTGACGAACAAGACCATATGGGCCGCCGGATCTCTTGTCGATAAGCCGCAGAAACACTATGGCTTTACCGAATTCGCAGTATGTCTGAACGAAATCACTGCTGTTGAACAACGAAAGCTGCCGCAGACAGATAGCCGGCTTCGGCCTGACCAACGTGCCTTGGAAGAAGGCGATGTTGACGAAGCAGAGGACCTAAAGGCGCGGCTGGAAGACGCTCAACGCCAGCGCAGAAAAGAGATGGAACAAAGGGACGAGACATGGCGGCCTCGATGGTTCACGCGCGTCGAGGTTGAAGGCTCAGAGGACGGCGATGACATTTGGAAGCTCCGCACAGGCAAAGACGGATACTGGGAAGAGAGGGCAAAGGGCGAGTGGACGGGTATCACCCCTATTTTCCAATTATAATAGATAGATGAGAAAGGATAGAGGACGCAGTCTTTGGGCGGGTTTATTTTGGGCTTTCTTGCTCTGCCTTTTCTACACTGTATCATCAGTTGGTTCTCTACTTGGGCTGCTTATACACCTTTAGATACCATTCGATATCCAGACATCCACCGTTTTAAGGTAATTAGAGCTTTAGACTTCGATTCAAGTTGAGTGTGCTTTTTGGCTTGGTTATTGAAATTTATAGTAGACTATCGGCTCAGAACAGTAGCTATAAGTCTACTTGCCTTCTCGCCGCCCAGGTAATATCGACCCTCCCTACGAGTCTTTGTTTGGCCGTCATCTCCCTCCATGTCGCTGTCCTCCTCCTCGTCATCCAGGACCAAGCTGGCTTCATATGCCTTCATAACGGTATCTTGGTCGACTTTGACTCCTCCTTCGACCAGCACACGGATACATCCAGCTACTCTTGTAATTTCCTTCCTTGTAGCAAGTGATATACGGTCATTTTGACTCGAATACATCGATGCGTTGACCATATCCTCCAGCCGGGTGAACGACACCTGCTTCGACCTCGGGTTGCTCCCGTCTTCTTGTGAGGGATCACGGATATGCTTGGAAATCCAGATATATCCATTCACCCCGAGAATAACGTCGATTGGTCCGCCATACGCCGTTTCGATAGTCCATACCTGTCTCCTCGACCTCACTACACCCGTACCTCTGACAGTCCCACTCCCACCCCCCATACCACTAACCGCCAAAAACAAGCCATTCCGTAGTTTCCCATACTTTAATGATCTTGTATGTAGCGAGGCGGCACCATCTCCATGCACGCTCTGTACTTCTGCTACCACCAGATCACCTTCGTTGAAAAAAGAGCGAATCTGCAGCTCGTCCGCAGCCGTACGCTTACGTAGGATCCCACCCGGTAAGTTGATGGCAGAAAGAGGTAGCTGAGCCAGTAATGGGGCAGATACATCAACCTTCCATCGCTTCGACTGGACTTCTACTATTCGGCCCACGACTAAATCACCAATTTCAGGGGTATAGCGCGCACGTAGAGGGTAGACTGAGAGGAGCTTATTCGTCTTTAGAACTGTGCCGGCTACAGTAGCTATTATATTAGTTGTTGCTGGTGCTGCAGGTGTGAAAGTTCCGTGGCCTCTGCAGGTGATTTATTAGTTCCTGTCCACATGGAGACGGTGCAAGAGCTCGCCTACCTCATCCATTGCGGGTCATCTGTGATTATTTCTCCAGGGGTGACAATTGTATCTTTTATGCGGGATAGACGGGCCCTCTTTGCTGGTCTCCTATTATCACCCATGTCCATCTCTTCATCCGAGTCTTGAAGTTCATCTTCGGACGCATTTCGATAGTCGTCGAACGTCGGTGGTAGGATTGTGATCGCCATTTTCTAGATACTAGCAAGCTGAGATCCAACTGTTAAAGGATATGCTTGGTCTGCCAGGCATATAAAAAGGTGAAGCTGGATATGTCGAGTTGCAATAAACATCTGGAAGTTTGCGATAAAAGAACTTTTGGTGGGAAAACCTCAATTCTTGGCATAAAATAGCTACTTTTTTTATTTCAACGTCAAAATTGTTTATCAGGAAAACTACGCAGTTTATTATTTCGTTCACCTGCGTTGTTGCTTCTCCGTGGCTATAATATAGTCCGTATACTATTTACGGCCTTCAAGAGCCATAGGCCTCTTGTGACTACACACAGCTTGCACGATCTTGAGGATATGCCATGAGTGAAATGCGTTCATTCTATTGAGTATTCTCGTCTATTACCTGGTCAACTTGCTAGCTATTCTATTCTCCTCCTGGCCCTTTGTTTCCGCTTCGATTATCATGTCCTAGGTCTTCCGTGGCACTCTGTAGCCAGTCACCAAAGTATGCGACTTACTCCCCCTGCCCCATCGCTATGTAAAAGGCTTCCTGACCTTCATTCAAAATCTTGCTTCTGTTCTCTAAGTGCTCTCGAAGTCGTACCGTCTCAGGAGTCTCGGAGGCAAGGAATTTGATTTGTTTGTCGCTGTAACGAGCCAGGACTCTTGGTGCAAAAACATCGATAAGGGGTGCAACCAAGTGACGCTCAACAACTTGTTTGGCAATCACATCGATAAAATATTTCCGCTCCGTCTATAGAGAGATGTTAGGTATTTCATAGAGCGGGGATATCTGTGTACGTGCCTTGTAATATGCATCAAGCGTATCGAGGGCTTGTTCAGCAGAAAACCTGTCCATATCCTCCTCCACGGCATTGGCAAGTTTGGCTCGAAATGTCGCAGGTTCGATGTAATTCTTGTTTGTATACCCAGCCCCACCAACAAACGTCTTTTCACTAACAGTTACCGTCGATTCCTCAGCTAGTTTTGTCAAGTCAGATACTGACCGTCGCCCCTGAATTTTCTGCAGGGTATCCGTGAAATAGTGGTTGTATGTAATCGGGTGCCTCTTTCTATCTTCTTCTATTGACTCAATCTCCTTAAAGGCAGCCTCTTTGGCAGTTTTCAGAGCAGGAGTAACTGTCATGCTCAGAATTCGAGCTCTCAACTCCGATGTGGCACTATGCTCCAAAACTTGGAGTAAGAAAGCTCTGCATATAGCGGCAACTCTATCGATGTGTTCTTGGGCTATGGCCTGCCAGCCTTCGGATTGTTCCCAAAACAAGTGACTTGTTAACATTGGATTGAATGTTCCTGAGATTTCACGCCCTCGGCTGCGTTCCAGAATGTGAACTACTCGTCTGACAGCCGCTTTACGAGACAACTTTTGCATCCCGTTTGATGCTGATCCGTCATCTGACGTTTGATCATCGGATTCATGCTCAGGCGCTTCATCAGAATCCTCGTTGGGCTCTTCCACATGGTATTTATGGCCTAGTCGATTCATTTGTTCCGCAAACCGAACATTCAAGTGTTGAACCACAGCTCTGAGCCGACGAGAATTTTCTTTCCCGTCAATAGATGCGTTGATATTGACCGCACCAAAGAAACTGCCCTCGTAGTTTCCACTTAACCCCATAACAACCAGCTCGTAAGCAGACCCAAAAAAGTCTGCCAAGTATGCTCGTTGATCAGAGAGCGTGGCACGGCTCTTACCGAGCGGCTGGAGCTCGAGTCGAACGGTGCTCGCCATCTTGTCAAGTTCCCCCTTAAGGATTGGGAGTTCCCGTTTTAAGTGGTGGAATAGAAGCTCACTCAGGCGTTGGCGGAGGGAGTCGATACCTTTAACACTCTGAGGAAGATCCCCGTATCTTCCGGCATTGAAAAAGGCACGCTCTTTACTGTTACGCTCGGCAAATGACAATTGATGCTCGTCATCACTGCGGTTTTTCAACAAGTGCCATCCAAGTTCAAAATAAATGTCTCGGTTTCTCACCAAGTCGAGCCATGCGCCTTCATTTTCAGAGCCAGGGCGTAGGTAATCAGGTTTCGTAACGACACCAAGGGTGCGTGCGCCTTTAGGGTCAAATTTCCGACAATTTTTAAGTATAACCTGGTTGGCATAGTCGTTTTTGGCGGAAATGACAGCGAGGATGATGGTTCGTTCCTGGGAGATGTAACCCTCGACTAGAGACTTGATGAGGTCAACGTCCTCATCTGACTGTGACTTGTTGGCAGAATGTATGAGTCCCGGAAGATCCACTAAAGTGCTAAATCATCAAACAGTGTGTTAGATAAAGTACCCGGTAGAAACAACCGTTTTCTAGAGGGTAGAACTCACAGCTGAGGAAGATCAGGTCCACAAATCTCAACGCTCAGCACATCTCTTGAAAATGCTGTTTTCTCGTTCAAACCCATAGCAGCAGTAGCGTCATCTATAATGGAAGGCAGCTCTGTAAAATTTTGGATTGACTTTGAGAACTTGCGAAGACCCGATTGTTCTTCTTCATCACGACTGTTATCAGGGTTAATCTTGCAGTGAATGGCAGATTCTGCATCTCGTCTCATGATAATCTCAGTCGCAAAGCGGGTACAGAGATTCTCCTTTCGTGGGAACGGAATCTCTGTTATGGCTTCAAGCACGGAACTTTTGCCGGAAGACTGATCACCACAGACCACAATCTGGGGCAATTGGAGTACCGAACTTAGTCCTGCACGACGGAGACGGTCGACTAAGTTCATTAGGTCTCTCTGTTCGATACTCTGAAGGCCTGCCATGGAGTCATTCGTCACGGTAGCCTCAGTCGATGGGGCAGTTTCATTTGGCTCTACCCAATGCTCGATTGTTCCCTCTTCATCCTTCTAAGGGGCCTTTTAGTAAAGGGGCATATCAGTGTATAAGATATTGGGACGACTTACCAAGTCACTTGAGGAACCCATGTTTCCTGGAGTTTGAGTGTAGATTTGGTAGGCTCAGGATGGCTGAACAGCTCCAATGCTAGAAGATGCAGATGGGATTCAAGGAGTAGTCAGGGTATCAGACTGCTTATAAGTCTTGCAATTCGGAGTATGCCATAGTATCCCGCAGTTATCTGCAGCAAGAGAGGGCGTTTGCCTCCTTTCCAGAACTTTCACACATGGCCCAGGCAACAAAGGGTATGCAAGTGCTATGCAGGATAGCAAACAGCGGGATATAAACAGGCCTTCATGCATAGCATGATGTGTGAATACTTACATAGCTACAGGCTTAGCTACATGTGTATATGCGTAAGAGTTGATGAGAAGTTGAAAGCTTTCGGAACTTTGTAAATATAGATCGGCAACTAGATAAGAAGCCATAATAAGTAGAAGAACCTATTTATTGATAAAATTAAAAAGGAATACTTTAAGGATTTAGAAAGAAGATATATACCAACCCGCGATAAAAGCTAGCTACAGCTTTAGCATCCTGATCAAAAGATCTTCCCTTTATCCATTGAAAACCCCAAGCCCCTACTATTAAATTACGCGTGCGGAAAGTCAGCATATTCATATGTATTCTTCTATAATCAAATCCCACGGTCCAACGCTGCAAGCGTGACGGCTCTCCCTGGTGTCGGTGGACGCTCCAAGGCTCAAGCCCTACGTAAGAGCGAAAGGTAGCTCTTATGGTCAACTTGGGGTGAAAGATGACGATGTTATCAAAGGGGCTGAGTTGAAGAAAGACACTTCAGTACCACTCTGCTATAGCTCTAAGTCTGGCTTAGGCCAGGAAGGGTTAAGATCCTTGTCATATGAAGTAGTATACCGGCCAAGGGAATTTCTGCAACTAGAATATCAAGACGTGGCAGACGGCATAACGAAACCAGAGCAGGGAGTATTACATGGTATTTTCCAGACATTTCTCTTTATGCCGTACTTGGCCGATCTAAACATGCGCGCCCTTATCCGTAATCTCAACATGCACTTCCTCTGTTGCTCCGGTCCCTTGATGTTATAGATGGCATCATGCCTCACCAATAGCCATCTTCTATACCCGTTTTCGTTTGAGGCTCCACCGTCCGTGGCCCGAAAGTCTGATATCCGGAAGTTTAACTTAACCAGTTATCAACCGCTTTTGATGCTTGTCTCCGTTGGGTATCTATTGAAGCTGGATATCACTAGACAACCAACGGAAACAACATTTAGCATAGATCACCGGCTGGGCTCTTCCTTGACCTATAGCCAAGAGACCTATACCACGGTGGCTATCGGAGTCTTAACGTGGGTCATATTTCTCAACAGCAGAAACTTCTGTGTTTTCTGGTTATCCCACGACATGATATGTTATCTGAGCATGCACTGCGAACCAATACCCAATCATTCGGCTAGTGAGCTGGGAAGCCATCGTCTACACTCGCTTCCCCTATAGCTAACCACCTACCTGCGTAAAAAACCAAGGCGGCTGCATGTCTAACTCTCCCCAGACCACACTGTTGGATCCTTGCCAATGGTCCGAGATATTATTATACAGACGACCGACGGCATATCACGTTTTATGGCCTATTTAAATCCCGGAGGAGGGCCCAGCTGTATCGTTAAACTGAAGCGCCTACATCTGTTATAAGCTTGGCCTGGAAATCCTTTGCTCCAATCTGTTGTCTTCGATCCAACAATGAAACACTCGGAGGCCAGCGAGAAGGAAGCTTGCAATTCCGAGCCAGCTTTGGAGCGTGCTAGAGTGGAATACCCCCCTCAGGATGGCGGGATCAGGGCCTGGCTCTTTCTTATCGGTCTTCTATCGTGGAAATTACTGCTTGGGGTACGATTACCTTGAAGGATGTTCGTAAACTTGACGGCTAACTTGACGTAGGCTTTCCTTACTGCTATGGTGTGTTTCGGGAGTACTTTTACACCCATGAGCCCTTCAAAGGCGCTACGATCGTTTCCACAGGTGGCATGTTGGTCGGATGGGGTCTCGTCACCTTCGTTGTCACGACATGATTTCGACTTTCTCCGCAAGCCACTGTTCCTGATGTTTCTCGCTGCGACTATCATCCAGGCCCTGGCTCACTATGGACCAAGCGTTTATCTCCCCTCGATAGGAGCCGACTTTGGCTTGACGCCTACCCAGGGCGCCTTGCTTGTCAGCCTGGTTAATCTGTCACAGGCTATCGGTCAACCTCTACAAGGGATGCTCGCGTCAGTCAACGCCTTACTTAAAGATATATAGTCTAAGCTTACTAAATTCTCCAAGGGATTCCCGCGCATCGCTTTATGTACCATTCATTATCAGCACTTTGGGTGGCGGCCTCGAGAGCCTGCTTATCTGGCCTTTCGCTCGCAATCTCTGGTCTCTCGTCATTTACTCACTCATCTTCGGCGTCTTCACCGCGGCGCGCGGTATGGCTATCTTCACGTCTGCCTTTGTCACCGAAGCTCTCGTGCACGAAGACCTTAGGGATATAAGCGGATATGGTGCAGGGCCGAAATGGCGTGACCTGATGGTATATACTGGCGTGAGTATGACTGTTGCCTCGTTGGGAGCGTTTGGGAAGTTTGTGCGTTATGACTGGAAGATCGGTGCTACCAAGCCGGAGGCGACTTGATTTCCGTCAAATATGAGCAGCAGCAGGTGGTACCAGGACCTGGTCATTTTCCAGTACTATATAGTACACGGTAAAGAGCGTAAACAGGAGGCCCAACAGTATCCGGATGAGCTTATCTTGGCATAAGAGAGTCAAGCCAATTTCTGGATGTACACAACGGAGCAGCAAGATGCCTCAGCAGCCAAATGAACACAGGGAAAGGCGAGAAATAGGCGTAGAATTGGTGGTTGGTGATAGCCGGAAGGTCTATCCTACACAACGAGATGTTCTTGTTGCCGATACATATAATGTCAAGAGCTAAGATAGCGGGTGTGGCATTGTTTATAGTAACAATAAAGTAATTAATTCTATTCTATTCTACTCCTTTTCAAGCTCAAGGATGGTACATTAAGATAAAGGTTCAAGGCTCTAGGATGATATCAGTTCCAACGCATCGATTGCATACAAAGAGGTTCTTGGGGTCAATTCGCTTTTTGGTGGAGAGGAGACGAGCATACTTGTCTCCCCAGAAGACATTTTGCCAATCAGGTTCGTATCTAATAAAGTATGTTAATACGGATCAATATCTAGCGGTTATATGGGGGAGTCAACTTACGGGCTTACTTCGTTGAGGTAGGTACCGGTATCCTTTCCAACAATTTCAGCAAGCCTTTTAGTGACCTTTACCGAAGTCTTCTTGGCTGCTCTCTTCTCCTCTTCCGAGGCATTGTCGGGCCAGTCAACGCTAAAGCTCAAGAGCGCACGACTCTCCTTAAAGGAGGAGTGGACGGCAGTGTTATCACGCTCGTCAGAATTAACTTTGACGACTACATTGAAAAGGCCATTAGTACAGTCTTATTTCTCCTTCACGGGTTAAACTTACTCGAGTTGAAGCCGGGGCCGGTAGAAGGGAATTCAAACATAAGATCGACAATGTCACCAGCACGCTCCGTGAGAACCTGTCGGTTCACCAGCCTCGAAGCATCGATGATGTTGGTAGCGATATTCGGGTCTCGAAGGAAATATTTCGAATATTCCAAGAAATCGGGGAACTCAAGGGAGGCAACACCACCCTGAACGCCAGGCAAAGACGCAATCTTGTTCATGGGTTCAAAGGTCTTGTTAAAGTTCTCCATGGTTGCGTTGGGCTGGAGAAAGATAACTTGGAAAGCCGTGGGGTTGTTCTTTTCCGTAGCATAGACGCCATATCCAACCCATCCGGCTTCGGTGATGTCAGGGATAGCCTGGAGGGACTTCTCAATGACTACACGCCGGGCATCTTCCGTGGTGACGTTGAGTTGGGCGATTCCAACACTGATGTGAGTTGGCTTTGGGTGCGTTTTGTATGTCACAGAAGTAATTACCTACAGGGTAGATGTGAGCATAGGTCTAGGTTATTATTAATGTGATAGAAGAGCTTACACCCCAAGCATTACCACCGCCGCCGCGGAGGGCAAAGAAATAATCGGGATCGGTGTACTGATTGATGGTCTTTGCTTCTCCTTGGGCAGTAACAAGGTTAACCTCGAGCACGTCTAGATGGCCTGTTAGTCCGGTCTCCTTTAGATTGGCTCGCAAATACCACACTTACTGTCGACGGCAAGGCCGTAGAAGTGAGAAAATGGGCTGACTCCTCCGCCGGTCATGAAACCACCGGCAGCTCCGACAGTTTGCGCGGAACCACCGGCAAAAGTGACACCTTCCGCCGCCGCCGCCTTGTAGACATCTGTCATCGTGAGTTAGTGATGTTCAGAGGAGTCAAAGAAATGAAATAAACATACCTAGCAGCTGCTCTCCGGCTTGGAGAGTGACGGCCGGGATACCACTAACATTCGATGGAGCACCCTTCGGCTTGAAAGACTTGTGCCACTCTTTGCCCTTCAGGTTGTGAGTCCAGATTGAAAAGGCGCCTTTCCCACTTGACCGACCCAGACTTTTTTTTTGGGTTTGAAACAGTTAGCAACAGCCGGAAAAGAGTTACAAACGGTCAGAGACACTCACTGGTCGTGGCCCGTATTCTTCACAACAAGGTAAAGATCATGCTTGTCCGCGAATCTGACTGCTTTCTCGATATCCTCCACACCGCTCGCAGAGACGGAGTAGTAAGGGACAATCCCCTGATCACACCTGGCATCCTTGGGTGTATCGATGAAACACTGTCCCGTTTCTCCAAGCTCCCAGAGGATAGCAGAGTAGGCTCCCGTCTGGTTTGTCCGCCAGAAGCTATTGGTCCAGCTGTCCTTTGCCACGGAACATGCAGCTGCGTCATACTGAGCGCCATGGCAGACTGCGGCGGACGGGAATGTGCGTATCAAACGGCCGGAGACGGTAGAGTTGAATTCACTCCAGACACGCTCCTTTGGCCAGCAGGCGTCGCCGGCAGAGCATCTTGGGTGTTTTCCGGGGTAGCTTTGAGCTGGCGATGCGAGCAGTGGAAGGGCAAGGAGAGCTTTCTGGCTGGGGACCTTCATCTTTCGTTATTAAAGAGAGAAGAGGATGATAATGAAGTAGTCGTAGTGGTGTTGTTGTCTACGAGATAGTAGACGAGGAGGGAAGAGTAGGTATATATACTACTCCCGCATAGTATATATACAGAGAGCGGAAAACGACGAATCTCCCGATTAAGGAATTCATCGTTCGTTCTCTGCGCCTTCAAGCCGGACGTGGACAAGTAACAGTCAAGCCAAGTTCGAAAGTTGAAGCTGGAAAAGAAGAAAAGCTGAAGATACGCAGAATTTCCTAAAAGGGGAAAACTTGGTGTGGCTGAGTCGGTGAAGATCTGATATAAAACAACAATACGAGGACTTACTCTCGATAGCTAAAATCTATCAACGGCCAAGAAGGAATTGAGCCGTTTGATCAGGTAGATCGTATGGCTCAGAGGGAGGTTGATTAAGGTATGAATGACATTTATAACTCCCGTAGCGGTAATGATACAAGAACTGGGCAGATGCCTCGTAACGACTAGATAGTGATTAGTAGTAATATTACAACACAAAAGAAACATGGTGGTAGCAATGGTAGTATATTCGGAGTATGAGGAGCTGCTATGAAGCAGCATTCGACGCTGTAGACGGTCGTTTGGCGCGCTTGTCGTCTCTCTTCTTCCTCGCCCGGTTTCCGCCCTTGGGATGGTACATGCCGTCCTCTTCTCGCTTCCTCTTCGATCTACTGCTGGCGTTGGCGGTGGACTCGACGACGTCGACCAACACGCCGTCTTCGTCGTATATCTCTTCGTCTCGCTGTGCCTGGGCCGAAGCCCGTTTTGAGCGCGAGGAACCCGACCGTGGTGCTGCGGCAGGCTTCTCGGGCTGAGCAGCGCCGGCAGCCGAGCTGGAGCCGGCGGGAGGCCCCTCCGCATCATGGGCAAAGACCTGCGGCTTGTTCTTGCGTAGCCAGTTATAGACCGATGACGGGTTGCGGATGAGGAGTGCCCTCTCTTTGTCGGCTGGCGGTAAGTGTTTACTAGCCGAACGCGCGCTGGTGAGATCAATATGATGAGGTTCGCCGGGAACCAAGTAGTCTAGGTCGTCCTCTGGGTGGATGAAACCGAGGGCGGAGTCGAGATCGCTGTCTGGATCCTCCGCAAACGGGATCGGGGTGTGCGGCACTTTGCTCAGGAGCGAAGTGATGTTGGCCGACGGCGCAAAAGTGCTGCTTTTCAGCATGGACAGCTCGAGATCCCTGCACTCCTCTGCTGTCATCTCGCCTGCCAGGAGCTTCTGTTTGGCCTCGATGAGCTTGGCACGGGCAGTCTGGGCGTCGCATTCGATGACGGGGATGGAGCCCGTCTGCTCTGACATGCTCGTGTACAGCAGGCAGTCTTCTGGCTTGGTGAGGCCGTACCGGAGAGACCGGGAGATGTGCACCGTGCTGTTCAGCTCAAGCAGCAGTTCAAGAAGCTGGCTATCAGATAGTTAGCATAGTTAAGACAACTTTTGAACGGAGAATCGTCCAGGACAACGCACTCATTCTGCTCCCTGAGGCGCTTCGACAGGTCGTGGATTCGCATTTCCTCACGGATGAGAGTACTGCTCTCCTTCATCACCGCTTCAAACTTGATCTTCTGCTTCCCGTACTTGCGCCTAGAGGTAGAAAACGTTAGAACTAGGCGATATATGCTCCTTGACGAGGCAGAACAGGCCATACTTGAACGACTTGAACGACCGGTTGACTGCCGGCGTCGTCGAGGCGTCCTCCGCGTCCGGCATGGTATGCGTCTCGACCAGGCCGACAGGCTCTATATCGTTCGACATTGGCTCACTGTATAAACTCGTGGGGATCGCAGAGACCGTCTTTGCAGGAATAGAGAGACAGTGAAGAGGAAAGACTTGGTTCTTTGTATAGATTTCCAGATGTTTCATCAGAAAAAAAAGGCTGCGATGTTGCTTTTCTTCCTTTTCGCGTGAAGTTGCAAAGTTTCGCCTTTCTTCTGCCAAGCTTCACCAACAAGCTTCTTTTTATTATTATTTTTTATATGTCTTGAAGAACTTTTTGACGCTTTCTCATTCGCTTTGGTCTGCCTCTGCTTTGGTGCGGAGCAGCTCATAGAGAGGGAAGATATACCCGTTGCACTGGATAGAAATGTCGGACAGCAGGTCACCGTCGCCGGTGCGGCCGCGGAAGCGCAAGCATGTAGCTGAGGATGAAGCTCCCCTCGAGATCGACCTCAACGCACCAGAACCGGCTTCGAAGAAAGCTCTCCGGAAGGAAAAGAAGGCGAAACTAAAGGCCGGGCCGGGTGACGCGGCAGTGGCATCTGCCACGGAGGCCACAGAGCAGCAGCAGGAGGAGAACAAGGCAGAGACCAGCAACAAGAAGCAGAGGACAGGATTCGGCGTATGGATTGGCAACCTGCCCTTCACGGCGACGAGAGAGGCGCTGCGGACATTCCTGACTACCAAGAGCGGCATCCTGGACAGCGAGATCACACGCATCCACATACCAGAAGGCGAATCGAAACAGAAGGGCGTGAAGCGGAACAAGGGGTTTGCATACGTCGACTTCGCCAGCCAGAAGGTTGTCGACCTGGCTCTGGCACTGAGCGAGGAGCTTGTCGGTGGCAGACGGGTGCTGATCAAGGATGCCACCAATTTCGAAGGACGGCCAGAGAAGAATGCCGACCAAGAGGACGGCTCCAAGGCAGCTGGCAATCCACCTTCAACCAAGATATTCGTAGGGAATCTCTCCTTTGACACGACCAAGGAGGACCTGGAAGCGCACTTTGGCCCCTGTGGAACGGTCTCCCATGTCCATGTCGCTACCTTTGAAGACTCAGGGAAGTGTAAAGGGTACGCGTGGGTGGAGTTTGAGTCCACCGAGTCAAGCCAGGCTGCTGTCCGTGGATTCATAAAGGTGCCTGACCCGGCTGACGAGGTGGAGGACGCCGAGGAGGAAGAGGCAGAAGCAGATAAAGAAGCAGAGGGATCCAACGTGAAGAAGCCCAAGAAGCAGCGTATGAAGAAAGTGTGGGTGAACAGGCTCCAGGGTCGCCAGCTGCGTATGGAGTTTGCTGAAGATTCGTCGACGCGGTATAAGAAGAGATTTGGCAAGGAAAAGTCGGAGGGAGACGAGGCTTCCAAGCAAGCGAGCGAGAATCGGGCGCCGCAGAAGACGGCCAGGGAGCCCAAGAAGCCCGCAAAGTACTACAGTCGATACTCCAATGAGACGGTGCAGAAGTTGAGCGGCGCCATGGTGGAAGCAAAGGGGACAAAGGTGACCTTTGATTAAAAGAAATTATCATCGCTTATGCCGTTTAGGGAGCGGGATACAGGATAGAAGAATACTCTAGAATTACACGAATTTACAGCCGTTGCCATCCAGCACCCTCGATTCCTCCTTTTAACCAGCAGAAGTTTACATGTTTTTTATAACACAAACGCTCCGGATAATATCTACAAGTCCATTGCCTGCTTAACGCTGGCGAAATTGTGGCAGACTGGGGATGTTTCTATATATCGAGAAAAGACATTCCAAAACACCAGCACTGGATATATATCACCAGAAGGGGCAGACCCTAATTCAGGGCAGGACAGAAGTACGAAGTTAGAGAATATGAGGGTCAAACATCCAAGTTCAGAGGCGAAGAGCTTCGAAAGTGATATACCATCGTTGCATGGTAGTTCATCCCTACCATCACGACATCACTCGACGATTCGGGCTATAGGCTCTTGGGACAAGGGGACCTCTTATCACAAAGTCCGCCAGTCAGGCAGTTGCTTCCAAATGTAATGTCAATGCTAGGCCGGAGATGGGCGAATTGGTTGCGTGTTGTTAGCTACCTGGGTCTGCACCGGTATCCCCTTGTTCTGATATTGACATCGGCCATGTCACCATGGCCTAAGGGATGAGGCTGGGTAGAATTGATTGTAAGGAGCTTCACTAACCATATATTGGCACCCCCGACGAGCTCGTCCTGAGTTGTGCTGAATTCATAGCTAGGCCTGGATAGATGCTCCTTCTATCGACAGCATTCCTCCTTTTGCACGAAGACACTCCGTTTTGTACCGTGAGAATGGACGTCGTGTGGGCACTGGATCTCCTCTGTCAGGGTTATAGCCCAGCTGCAGGTCTATATATAAACCAAAGCCCCTGGGATATATATGTATATATATCACAAGTGGTGGAAAGATGAAAAGCAGGGGGAAACCAGGACGGAGGGCGGAATATATAGACACAAAAGAGGATAGTGAAGAATATGAAGTATTACGAGAGATGCGCCGCAGTACCAGGAACAAGGATGGCCGCCCTTTGATAGACTGGGATGCATTCGGGCGCTTTCTACTGGGCGTTTCTACCGGGTACATGCATGAGATTCGCGGTGGATAGAGGCACGAAAGTACTCAATAGGCATAGTGACAAACGCCCACGGAATCATACATCCAGGGCTGAGGATACAGAAACAATAAAAAGAAAAAAGAAAAGAACAGATGTAACTAGACACCCGTCTTTGGACCCGTCGACCCAACCCACAAAGGCACCCAGATCAGCCAGCCAACGCCCGACCTGTTGCTAGCGCTGTTGCTGGCTCGTACATCATGTTGATGACGCTGCTGCTGTCACCCGCTGAGCAGGAATCTTGCAAACGAAGCCTGTTAGCCAAGGGGTAGGTCTGCGGAGCGGAAAATGGAAGACAAGGCTTACCCCTGAATGCTCCTATAACGCTGGTGCCTTTCGCCTTTAGCTACCTCCGAGCACATTCATCCTGGATGCAGAGTCAGCAGCAAGCCTTTGGGACTGGTGGAGATATGTAGACTGACGTTTCACTCTTCCGGTCTGGCCAAAGAGTTCTAAACTGTGCCAGAAGACGGAGAGGAGGGAATCTCTGAGGAAGAGAGTGTTGATGTCTGCAGCGTGTAACTGCAAGGGACACTCGCGCGAGTCGGAGCTGAATATATGGAGATGAAAGTGAATATAGATAGCAGTGAATAAAGACAAATTCTGGCCTCTTATGCTACTCTGGAGTAAACAGTGACTGGTAGAAAGCGTCCACGATAACAGAGAAAGCTCGTCTTTCAAACGGTAAAGAGTGAAGAAGACATAAGTAAGAACGAGGCTATCGGAAGGAAGAGACATGATAGAGGCGGCAGTGATGATGTATGGACTTCTCGTGGCATAGCAGTAGAAGAGATACTATACAGAGCCCGTATAACTCCAGAAGGCCACTTCATATGCAGGCCAAGGGAAAGCTTGCTTCTTGCGGTGGACTGAAGGTATATGGTGTATATTGGTAGTAATGAAGGAGGACAGCTAGAAGGCAAGCAACTTGGCCAGAAAAGCCCGCAAGACACTCCAGACCGGCCTTCTCAGCGCCTCGCCTTCTTCTGCTTCTCCCCTCCGCTTCTCTCCCTTCTCCCTACGCCGCCTCCGACGAGAACTGCGCGGCTTCCAGGGCGGCGGAGGAGTGTACCGGGTGGTGATGCGCACCACCTCTCGGCCTGCAGGAGTGCCACTCGCGTGAGACGAGACCTCCACCGTCGTCGACTCGCGGCCGTCATGCTCGTGGCAGCAGGAGATGCGGCGTGAGAGCGAGGGCTGCTCCAGTCCTCCAGGTATCGGCCGGTCAGGGGGCAGTTGAAAGGGTCCGGAGACCATGGTGAACGGGAGGTGTCGCTATCGAGAGAGACGTCTATATCTCTATGCAGCCGGACATACCTATAGACAGTCACTATTCCGAGACCATCGCCGGCATCAAGGGGTATATCAGCCTGCCATCTGCATCCGCCGTGGCCCGCCAGGGAGCCGTGGTTGAGCTGTCTCTAGTCAACGCTCTCACTTGTATAAGTCACGGAACCCATGCCGTGTCTCTTCTCTTTATCATCATCTTCTTCTTCTTCTTCTCTTCTTCCCTTCTTCATCTTCTTCTCTTCTTCCCTTCTTCATCTTCTTCTCTTCTTCTCTTCATCTACTTCACCTCTTCTCTTCTTCTCTCACCATGAAGTCATCGCTGACTAAGCACGAAACTTGTCTTCAACTTCAACCTCAACTTCAGCTTTCTTCGTCTTTCATCGTTCATCTTCTCTCCTTCTTCTCTATCGTCTTCGTCTCTGCTCCCGGTCTACATAGTATGACTCTTACATGGTTCTTCTGCGAGTAGATCCCTGCTAGTCGGCGGCCTCAAAACCCTCCAACCTTCGGGCATCCAAGCTGGCTTAGTGGATGCTGGAAAAAAAAAAGTCCACCGCTTCCCGTCCATCCTCAGAATCCATCCCGATGCTGGACAGCAGACACTCGCTGCCTGCTGTGTTCCACGCTTCTGCCGCACACGAGCGATCAGATTGACTCAGGTACGTCGTTGCCAGCTTGTCTCCTGCTGGGCCTTGTTTGGTGTACTTTTTACTTTTCATAAGTTCGCCATCTACTTCGCCCCGCCGGGAGTAGGGCAGCTCTTTTTTTTTTTTTAAAAAAGGCCGCCAGCAAGTCGTGCCAGCGAGCCCAAAGTTCGAGCGAGCGTGTGTGAGAGAGAAGTGGATGGAGAGTGACTTTGGAAGCTGGCTATACGTACCTTGCTGATGCCTGTGCTACTCTGCTTCCTGCGTTCTTGACACCACTTTGCCTCTACTTTCTACCTATACTGCTATAGCACAGGACTACGAGGCGGGATACTGATACACTGATAGATGGCACCGTATCATCGCCGCAGGATCGGTGCAAGCCGACGAACAGTCGACGACGAGGGTGAGGAAGACAGTTTTCCGGCCACCGTGGAGGACGACTCGCTCAGCGAAGCCACCGTGAGCTCCCAGTCCCACGACGAGGATGACAGAGACGAGGTTGACAGGGGCGACGGCCACGGCGAGATCACAGAGACTGAAGGCGAAAAGGCCGTGCTGGACAGTGGCCGGTCGGTGCGGACAGATCGAGAGGGCAGGGCACGGACAGCTCGAGGCAGAGGGAACTTGAAGGAGGGCGGAGGCAGCGAAGGGAATGGCCTATTCAATGCGCGGACTGCAGAGACAGACGCCATGATGAATGGGTCCAAAGAGACAGCTGGGCCGGTGCAGGAGGCGGACGAGATACACTTTGACCAGCTGGCAGATCCTTGGCCCAACAGCGGCGGTGGTGATGGTGGTAATAACGGCGCCGGCAGCCAGAGAGAGTCTTTTACGGAGCGGAAACGAAGGGAACACGGGGAGTATATCCAGAAGAGAAACAGTGATCCCTCATTTGTGCCCACTCGAGGTGGGTTCTTCCTACACGATAACCGGTCTGGAAACGGGAACGGCAGCGGACGGGGCAAGCAGATGAAGGGCAAGCCACACGGCCTTATCGTTGACAGCAATGTCTTCCGGTGAGTACATACTTACTTCTTTTATCCTTTGGTGGGTGCCCGTGCTGACGATACAAATTGTAGGAAACCTCAGCCTGACATAACGCATAGCCCCTGGCGTCATGATCTACACGACTCTGTCAACCGACCGCCCTATCGACCACCCCAGAGTACCACCAACAACGGCAGCAGTAACAGCTATCCCTCCAAACCCGTTCCCACTGCTCCTCGCACGTCACCGCCCAACAGATCTTTCTCGAGTACCATCCTGATTGGCAATGTCCCCGTCATCGTCTCCTTACCGGGCATGGAGTCGCCCATCTCCTTCTCCGCCGTCCCCAAAAAGCAACACACCCGCCTCCCGCAACACCGCCCTCCGCTTCGTCGTGACAAGCCCGTCCGGATCTCATTGCCTGGACAGGCGCCCCGCTATATCTTCCCATCTACCGAACGGTCCTTCATCTTCATCCCACGAGCTCTCCGTCCAAACCAGCAAGCTTCGTACCGTGGGAGGGGCCGGGGAGGCGGTGGTGGATTCTACTCCAGGCGGACAAGCGTGTACTCCGGCAGCGTCTACAGCCATGCACCAACGCATACACCCAGCGCCAGCCTTAGCATGAGCATGTCCCGCCGCTCGTCTATGGGCAGGGACGTCAGTGTCAATGGCGCCACTCCACCATTGGGATCAACGGTGCCCATGTCCAGGCCTGTCGTCCCGGATGCAAGGCCAGTTGTTCGTCTCCCTCCACAGGCCATGCCTGCCCAAGTCCAGCAACAGCAGCAGCCGCAGCAACCGCCAGGCCCACCGCAGGCACCGGCACAGACACAGCCCACAGCTGTGCCGACACCCGCATCGACAGCACCCTTCTTCCCACCGCAGAATCCGACGTATCGAGAAAACCGGCCTCATCCATCGATCCCCATACACCAGCCACGCCCGCAGAAGACCGTATCGGTAGCAGATATCGAGTCTCCTGCCGCGTCGGCATCTGCATACCAGTTCGCCCAGCAGCAGACCGACCAACCGTTCCACCACCAGGTACCACATCAGATGCCAATGAACGGCTTTGCACCCACGCCTGACATGACCATGCCAATGGCCATGCCTGTGCCCATACCGATGCAGGTCCCCATGGTCATGCCGATGCAGCAGATGCCGGTCTACTCGCACATGCGCCACATGTCGCACCCTCCACCGACGTCTGCCACGCCCCTCTCCCAGATCCCCGAGCGGGCCATCCACGCTGCTCCTTTCCAGCCCATCCCGTACCAGCAACCGCAGATGGCTGCCCAGCCGGGACAGCAGGCATACTACGGCCAGCCATACCCTGCTGGGCCCATGTATGCTGTCCCTCCAGCTCCCGGGACCGAGTATCCTTACACGCCTGGTGGAGCTGGACCGACTGGCCCGGGAACGGTGGCCCACGAGTCCAACGGGACGGTGTACTACTACGATGCATCACAGATGACGGCCCCCGGTTCGAGTTCGGGTGCCAGCGTGGGCGGCCAGCCTCCCGCTCCGTCTCAGGGACAGGGCGTAGTCGGTATGGGGGGGATGATGACCCCCCCGGGGCCGACATACTACTACCCTCCTCAGATGCCGGTGCAACAAAATGGACCCGTCTACTATCAGTGATATTCTATTTTTCTTATCCTCTTTCCGTTTCTATATTCTGTGCTCTCTGGTTGGCGTTGTCTGTTTGTTTTTATCCTCACTTCCTTCTCCTCCATTATTATTAGGTAGATTTTGCTCTTCACCCTGCATCTTAGCGTTCTTCCTTTCGCTCGGCCTGTCTTTTTCCCCTCTTCATTATTTTTCCTTTATCCATCTATTCTCATACATAGTATCCTTTTTATCATCTCTTCATCTGCTTCATATTCTTGGAATGCTTAGCATGCAGGCGACGGCTCTGTTTCTCGTTCTCGTTTTCTCTTCGATACCTTTATCTACCTACGTCTTTTAACTCGGACTGTTCCATATCTTCCGTCTCTCTTCCATCTCTCTCTTTCCTAGGCCGTATCATCTGTGGTCTCTTCTGTCGCCGTTTCAGCGTGTGTATCCTAGTTACCGGTCTTCCCCTTCTCCCCCTTGTATTAATCTATGGCTGTATTTGATTAGGAAGTGTTGAAGCATGAACAACTGAAGCTATCAAGATACCCTGTAGTCCTACGTCTCATCTACATCTCATCATCTACATCTTCATGAGTTCTATGTAGATGATGACTAAGGTGATGTAATAGGCAGCAAAGCGTTCCGTCATAGGAGGTACTTCTCCTGCCATACATTTTTGTATGTAGCAAGAAGTACATCTGATGGTTCTCGAACTCCTTCTCCGCACTGCCGGCCCTGGGCTCTCCACCGCCCGCTTTGCCACCATGCCTAAAGGGGCCTAGATTGTATGTATGGTAAGCCCCTTACAGGCAGACACCGCTGGAGCGTCGGGCAAGCCGAAAGTTACCGTACAGCGGCAGAACAAGATGGCCTTCCCCCAGACGACGTCGTCTTCGTCTTCTTCGTCGTCTTCTTCTTCTATATAAGAACGAGGGAGAGACAGACAAGAGAGCAAGGTCTGTCTTCTTCAGACAACAACTTCACAACACTCGATCATCTCCCAGTCGAACAGCATCGACAGCATTATCGTCGTCGTCGGTAGACTGGCTCAGTGGCTGCAGTGACGTGAACTGCAGTGGCTGCCTGGTGCTACTGGTCGACTTGATCCTCAGCTCTTCATCACCACCTCCATCCTGTTTCTTCTTCCCCCTCCCCTCCCGTCATCTCGAGAACGTACCTCGACAATCGAATAGTCATCTCCTTTGACCCCCAATACATCATACTCTTATATCTAGATAAAAACTAGGTTGAAACTCGGCGTCCCTACCGTCATGCCTCCAGCTCACAACGTCCCGGTCAACCCGGACACTCTCATCACCGTCAAGGCCCATTTCGACGGTGAGAACAGACGCTTCAAGGTCCCTCTAAGAGACCTGGGGGCTCACACGTTCCCCCAACGAGTAAGCCTTTCTCCCTCTTCTTCACCGTCTTGTCCTTTTTTTTTTTTTCCTTCCTGTGTAGCCGTTTTGGTCTCGCTTCACCGCCATGTCCAGGATAGGCAATGTTTAGTCATCTACCTACGCCCCGTCCGTGGAACACCGCCTGAAGTGTTTCGCCATCATCAAAATCATCACCAAGCCCCCCCGAGAATCCGTATTACTTCAGTACTAATCCTGTCCCCAGATCCGTCGACTTCTCAATATTCCACCCGGAACTGACGTCGTCCTGCGACGCTACTCTGACAGTGCTGGCGAGTTCCTTACCCTCGACAGCGAGCACCCTGCCGTCTACAAGCAGCTATATAGAGCTGCAAAGGCCAAGCTCAAGCTACGAATCCACGTTGATCGTGTCCAGCCAGAACCAGAGCCTGAGATGCCCGAGAAGCCCGAGGTGATCGTCGAGCCCGCACCAGAGCCAGAAGTGCTCCAAGAGCCCAAAGCCACTGGATATACCCCAGAGCCAGTCGAAACCGGACCAGAGAAGATGAGCAGTCCCCGTGCCAGCTACCTGGAGACTGTCCTGCATCGACATGAACCATCGCCCTCTCCGCCAGTAAGGACATGCCGTATTACTCCTCTTCCTCCACTGCCTGCAAACACGTCCACCGCCACCTACAGCTGTGCCATCCTGATCGACTGCAACCGCTGCAAGGCCTCCATCCCCAACGAGCACTACCATTGCAACGTCTGCGAGGAGGGTGATTATGACCTGTGCCAGGAGTGTATCGACGCCGGCCACCTCTGTCCAGCGGGCACCCACTGGCTCATCAAACGCTTCCTCGTTGACGGGCAGTTGGTCACCAGCACCACCGAAATCGTAGGACCCAAGTTCACCAAGTCGACCAAGTCGGAGGAGCCATTGCCGGAGCAGGACTGTGCTGTTCCACAGTACAAGCCCGAGCCTGTAGCTCTACTAGAGCCCGAGATGCCTGAGCCGTCGGAGCCAGTCAAAGACACCTATGTCATTCACTCCGCTCTTTGTGATGTCTGTGATTGTGTAAGTTTCTCATCATACGCCTATCATGTTCCTCTCGGCCTGTTTTCTAACATTGGCGCAGCGAATCATGGGCGCGCGTTACAAATGTCTCGACTGCCCCAACTGGGACGTCTGTGCCGCTTGCATCGGTGATGTGAAATATACCCATCCAAGCCACCGCTTTGTCCCATTGTTTTTGCCTATCGCCCCTCGTACATCCCATACAGAGGTCCATACTGGCGTCTACTGTAACGGCGCCCACTGTCAGGACAAGATGGGCCAGGAGTACATCACTGGCGTCCGCTACAAATGTGTCGTCTGCCATGACACCGACTTCTGTGAGACCTGTGAGGCACACCCTAACAGCACCCACAACAACACTCATCCGTTGTTGAAGTTCAAATCTGCCGTCAAGCACGTCTCTGTCTCTGCATACGGCGAGAATGATAAGGGTGAGGTGATGGAGAGAATGGGCGACAGAGACGGCCCCGAGACCAAAATTGGCAGTGTCAAGTCGGCCGCCACCGAGACTATCCCCCCCTTCATCAGCAATGCTGCTACACAGGTTCATCCTCCAATGTCGCTTGATGCTTTCTACGACGACTCAGAGCAAGAAATCACCTACAAGAAACAGGAAGTCATCGAGGAGAAAGAAGTTGTCAACCAGCCCGCTTCGGAATATGAATCCGTCGCTTCTTCTCCTGCCCCAGCTGAGGATGCACACAAGGTCACCGCCGGCGGCCTGAACCCCTTTGGCCTTCACACCCGCTTCGTTTGTGACACCATTCCCGACTCCCACCCCTTCCCACCAAATGCAGTCTTCACTAAGACCTGGACCTTGCACAACCCCGGTCCCAGTGCTTGGCCTGCTGGTACCAGTGCCCGTTTCGTCGGTGGTGATGCCATGTTTAATGTTGACACCTCTCACGCTATCAGCCTTTCTAGTCTGGTCAGTGCAATGGAGAGCCAGCATCTGTCTGAACCAGTCTACCCCGGCCAGCAGGCAGAATTTACCGTTCAGATGAAGGCCCCCACTCGCCCTGGAAAGGCAATTTCCTACTGGCGCCTCAAGTCTGGCGACGGAGTGGCCTTTGGTCATAAACTGTGGTGTGACATCACCGTTACTGAGCAAACCGCTGGGGTTATAGAGAAGAAGGGAGAGATGGTCTTCCCCACTCTCGAGAAGGAGTCTCCCGTTGCAAGTGTGCATGAGACCCAGTCCAAGCACAACCCAGACGCAGATGATGTTTCAGACTCTGCCTCCACCCTCAACGACGAGATGGACGCTCCCGTTGAAGTTGTCGACTTGGCCGCGGAAGTAGACAGCCTCACTCTCGATATCGAGAACACGGAAGAAGACGACGAGAGCTTCCTCACTGATGAGGAGTACGACATCCTGGACGCAAGCGATGAGGAGTTTGCCGAAGTTGCAAAGGCCTCAGAGAGGAAGTAATCCATTCATCCATATAATGACAACAGCAATGCGCTGGGGATAACACAGGCGGCGGGGAGAATGGTGCTCCGTCACACTAAGAAGAGAGATTGGAAGTTGTTTTCTGTCCATTTGTATTTTCTTTCGGGCTCTTCTCTCACTGATAAGGCCATACATTGACTGTCGACTTTCGACTTGTCAACAGTTCTTATGTTATATGTATTCAATCGGTGTTTTTTACCTTTTTGACTTTTTTTTTTTGGATATTGGGGGCTCGGCTTATTTCTTATTTCTTGTCTCTTACTTTTGTCTTTTAGGGAGAACTCATCCAGCGCAGTGGAGCACCGGACGCAACAATAGCTGGCTTGGTGACTGGCATTACCTCGTGCTTGCGATGCACCCACCTCCTCTCCGACATTTACCTACAATTTTTGAACATGATCCGACTAATTTCAAACCACTCAAGCAAAAAAATAAAAAACGGCAAAAACCACAAAAAAAAGGCTTATATCAGCCATAATCTTCTTGAGTGCGTTTTCTTGATTTGTACTTTCCTTGATACTACTGAATGAAGAACTATCAGTCTTGAAATCTTCTTGCTCTTCTCAATTTTGGCTGCTCCCACGTTGATATTAAGTAAGCAGCCCGGAGCGGAAAATCTTGGCATGGGCCCACCCCCAAATAAAGTTTCCGGCCTCTTTTTGGATGTAATTTTTTATCGTCTTTGAATCTTGCTGGTTTGTTCACTCTTACTCACTCAACTTGTGTCTCTCTCCTTTTGTACTTTCTTTCCCGTCTTTTCTCTTCTTCCGCCTCTGTATAATGATATCTACGCTCCCAAAAAGCAGCAATGTTGCTGCCTCCCTGAACCTCAGACACTCACCAGCCCGAACACTTGGGTTAGGGTGCCTCTACCCAGCAAACAGGGGATTCAGTTCCAGCGCCGCTCGATTGCTACCACCTCCTTCATATAACTCCAAATCCACATCCTCTTCCGCGCCATTATCCTCTCCATCCTCTTCCTCCGCCATATCATCCTCCGCATCATCTTCCGCAATAACCTCCCCCGTCAACGCACCCGCCAGCACACGCCCCGCGGTCCTCGATTTACCCTCAAAGACCAACCCGCAGACATCAGGAAAACTCTCCTACTACTTTGCTCTCGGAAAGGCGTATCTCGGTTTCTACAAAACCGGCCTTAAGAACGTATATGCCAATTACAAGGCGTCTATTCCCTTACGAAAACAGCTCGGTCTACCCGTGTATATCCCTCGATCACCATGGACGAATGCAGGAACACCTACCTTGTCGTTGACAAGAAGCGATTTCCAACTCGTCAGGCGCAGCGCATACGATATCCGCCGCACCATCCCATTTGCGTTCATTCTCCTTTTATGCGGTGAAATGACTCCTTTCGTTGTGCTAGCAATTGGCAATCGCGTAACACCAATGACATGCCGCATGCCCAAACAGCTAGCTAAGGAACGCGGGAAGAGGACTATCTACAAGGACGCTGCTCTCCAGGGAATTTCGGCAAAAGAACAGGCATTGCTTGCCCCGTCGTCACCTAGACAGATCAAGAATGTCTCGGAATTAAGCACTGATGAAGTTTTAAGATCCTGTGTCGTTTTTGGACTGAGGAAGAGGCATGATTTGCCTGTTCCCGGATTCGTACAGACTCTATTGGTAGACCAGGTGTATAGACCTAGACTGCGGCGATGGATGGAATACCTTGCTGCAGATGACAAGCTGATTTCTAGTGCTGGTGGGGTGAAAAAGATGGTTGCCGAAGAGGTGCGGCTAGCTATTGACGAGAGGGGCGGTGTGGATGTAGGCATGGGGTTGGAGGGAGCGGAGAGCGAGAAGATCGAAAGGAAGTGGCTGGCCAAGTGGGTAGAAGAGAGGGCGTAAGTGGCTTTCGGGGAGGCGTCTCTACCATTGTTTCAGATGAGATCATTTCTTCTTTTTATTGCTACTTTATTTATACCTCAAGAGTGAAGGCTGTACATTACTTTAGGTGTTGGAATTAGACTGGGTATTGGCAGACGCATTTATAGATTGGAGAGATACTTTAAGTTATAAAGAGTGAGATGAGATACTCCATCAGCTATTATGAGCATTCGACAATAGCTTTATCCCTCAGAGCCTCTATATGGTCGTAGTTCGACCCAAGAGCAAACCTCAGCAGACTGGGTCTCTCTGGTGCTGCAATACCGTCATTGAGCATCAGCTCATTGTCCCTACGAGCCTCCCCATCCCAAGCCTCAACCTTGCCCAGGACGTCAGCATATACCTCGCCAAACACCCTTCGCAGTCTCGTCGCAGAGAAACTCGACATGCCCAAGTCATTCATAAAATCCGCCGGGTCCTGTAAGCATAGCATCTCATTCCCTCGGGTGACTGATCTCTTAGAAATACTCTTCTGGCCTCGAACATGTGGTAATTGTTCAGTATCTAGAGACCGAGCATGTGTCCTCTTCTTGAAAAGTTCCGGCGGGTCAACAGAGATCCCATAACGAAGCAAATCGATGTTCTCATAAAACCGAAGGACGTGCAAGAACTGCCTTCCCAGGTCGTGGCGATGAAATTTACCCTCTCCTAGCTTCAGTGCCGCCACAATCATCATAATCAGTCCATATGGGTCAACGGTATGATTATTGGTACCAAGCATCCCTCTAGTTTCCAGAATCATCCGTATAGCAATATAGAGCGGCCGTAGGGCAGGAAATTCTGTTTTGTAGTTCAAGATGTATTCCATACCAGAGTTGGGCTTGACGCCACAGTATATCCGCACTCTTCGATCTGTGGCAGAATGAACGGCCGAGACGAAAGGAACATGCCCTCTTGGTACTGTAACACCGGAGAATGTCCCCGTTGCACGGAGAAGGCGCGCAGCTTGGGACAAAAGGCTTGTTTGTATAGCCGTAATCTTCGGACGAGTAGCGCTCGGCCCCCGTGCACTGCTAGGCAGACCACCCGGGTCTTCGATAGGAATCATCAAGTCAACGTTCGAGTTCCGCATATTCATGCCAGTGTACCTTGATCCAACCAACATCGGCCGCTGATGAGTAGAATCTCCAATGGGCTTTATGATATCTTCCACCTCACTAATCACTCTCCTCGCCGTCTCCTTCTCCTGACGAATCTCAGACATGTACCCTTCAAACGCCCATATTTCATCATTGAGTCGTGAATATCCATCCTTTGACTCTTCTTCGTTCATATACTGCAGCCAATTGCATTGCACGCTCTGCTGCTCAGTCTTCCGTGGGCTCGATTTCAACGTCGTGGGGTAGAGTTGCTTCAGCTGGTGGGTATTTAACTTCTTTGTATAGCTTGTCAGCTTCGTCAGCTTCCGCAGCTTCTGCAATTGCTGATATGTTTCGACGTGTAACTCCTGGGGTGGGTTGCTGCTGCTCCTTGTTGCAAGGCCATAGCTTAGAGAGGACCAGTCCGGGTCTCTGCGCACTTTAACCTTCCGCACCACTGTACGGTTGGCAATTCTATGGTCTTCCAAGGTCTCAGCGAGGCTGTCTGTGTTGATTTTGGGTGTGGACGTGTATCTTCCGAGTGACGGGGAGGCGTGAAAGCGCCTGTTATTGCTGAATGTAGGCCGAACTGCGTGGAAGAAACGGCTATCGACCAGCAACGGCGCACGAGCAGAGGCCATACACGGGCAAACAGACATCCAACCACTCCTCTCTCGTCTCTTCCGTCTTCTCCGTCTTCTCTGTCTTCTTCGTCTGACGTCAAAATCAAAGGTTTTTTCTCGAAGGATGTTTGGAGAACACGTGACCGCAGCCTCTCCATAGCGGAATATAGAGTTTTTGTAGTTTCTATATATTCTTAATATAGATCTTAATACTCTTTATTTCGAGGTACTAGTTATATATCTCTATTAATATAGTTATTTTATCGGACACGTTCGGCTCGTTGCAACGAGTCGGCACTATGCAGATACTGTTAGGGTGAAACAGCCTATGGGGGTATCGGCTGAGCTTATGATTCTGGTATGAAAACGAGTACGGCGTCTGAAGAATTCTGTATAAGAAAACGTTGTTCCAAGAAGATTATTATGCTCTTGAATTGGTTGGTTAATTTTAATAGTCTGTTCTTCCATCGGGATCGGTTTTTAAGCTGACATGTATATACGGAGTATGTCTTCGACATGAACAATGAGAGAAAAGAGAACCCGAATACAGGTTCAAGGAGATAGACCATCTCATCATATCTCCATGTATACTCTGCAGCGCAGGCAAATTTAGCTTGTCGTCCATATCTACCTCTGCTGCTATATAGTAGTGACGCTAGTTGATCAATTCAGTATCATTTTCATGCCCCTTCTGCAACTCTCTTGCATAAGAGGCAGACGATGGTGAAGTATCGGGGCGCTCTTCTTCCCGAACTCCATCTGGATATGGAGGGATCGTTCGTAAAACTAGATCCCGCATTGCTTCCCATTCGTCTTCATAAGGGCGCGTGGAGAGGGACTTCCAAAGAACGGTATAAGCGCCCATCTCTTTCTTCATCGACCGGTCGTAGCTCATCCGGACGTAATCCCAATATTCTGGATACCAACCTGCCCGCTCCCAGTCGATGACTGCATTGACCTTGCCGGTCTTCTCGTCAACCAGAATGTTCCTGGGAGCTAGGTCGGCATGAGCAAAATGGATCTTGTGGTTGTCACCCAAGTTATGCGGCTCGGCTTTGCTCAAGGCCTGATGGAACTCCTTGACACTGTCAAACGGCCCCAAATAACGCTTTTGGTAAAGCCCCACATCCAGAGGACCGCCATCGGATGCCATGATCCGATCTGCCGTTAGTTTCTGAAGTTGAGCGAGATATCCATCGATCTGGAGACAAATGTTCGTTTTCTGATCTTCACTTAGATCCTTCCATATCACATTCAAAGGCTTTCCAGGTATATATTCCATCACGATGCAAAACCTTTTATCGCACCATTCGCCGCTTTTCTGGAACCATCCCGCCTCAAAGACTTTCGGAACAGGGATGGTTGTTGCTTTGGCGGTAGGCTGCATGGCCTGGATTTCTCCAGTATCTTCCATTTTCGACTTGACAACGCGGTTTTCGTCCAAACGGATAGGATGCAACCCTCTGCCTTTTATCATAGGGTACCCGCATTCCTGGCCGTAGCCCTCTAATCAACGAGTTATCATTTGAGGCCGCGGTATAGAGAGCTTAAATGTGGCATACCTTCGGGAGTCGGGCATTCCGTCAAAGATGGACAAGTCGTTGCAGGATGCTGAGACATGGAAGGGAATAAAATGCAGTGTAAACCCTTAAAGAGGATAATCAGTCAATACAGGGCAATCCCGTCGTTATTTCGTGGCTGTCAACGGGGAAGCGAATTATCATAAGTGAAGGAGGACAAGGAGGCCCGCCTTTAACTAATACGTGATGAGTTAACTCTTCTAGGCAGTTGAATATCACCACCGCATACCAACAACTTCATCTGTTGCAGATACCCTGTTCAAGCGTTATAGAAGATATACAACGGAAATATACTCCGTGAGTGGTTAACCGTTAACTAGCTACATGGCTAGTTGGTACGGAGTACACAGAACCACTTCCCTTCTTTCCCCCGGCCCCAAAGGCAACATTTAATGTTGTGTCAAATGTAATGCTTAGTCGGCTCCCACCCGTGTATATCTGCAGACTTTTCATCCATGTACATACGCTCATTAAGCTCAATAATACGACCAATTTTGACTGATATATCGCTATCAACCGTTGTAACCAATCATTATCTGTTTGTTGCTGCTCTGATTTGACATGTTGCTAAGCGCCCGGGTCTGTCTGTTTTCGCAAGGATCGTCCCGCCCCACAGGTTTTGATATCATGAACTACCCTGCCAGCTGTTATTGCAGTGCGATTCTCAAGGTTATTGAGCAGTCATGTTGGTTGGAATTGCAATTTAGGGGTTGAGAGCCCGATATGGTCTATAATTGGTAGCAAACTCCTTAACCGCCGCCCGCCGCGCAGAAAGGCCCATATAGGAGTATAATAAAGAAGAAGAAGAATAATGATAAGTATAGAAAAAGGTAATAAATAGGCGTAGAATAAATAATAATAATAGATAGAAGGTCTAGAGACTATACTACAGCTATTTATCTATATGGCCGTCGGCCAACTGGTGCCTAAGCGAGATGAGGCAGGAGGTGGCGGCAGCGGCGTATCGCTTATTCCGATACGCTGGCCAATCACCGGCCCCAACATTTTTCCTTATCTTGGCTTATCGCGATGGCTTAGTCAGCATCCAAGTTTGGCTTCTTCAACTTCACGAAAGCGATTTTGATATGTGAAATATAAATTGATTATTATTATGTATAAATCTGCGTCTGGAGTTCTACGGGCCCTTTTTTCCCTGCCAGTTCACTTGGATACTTCGTTTTACGTTGGGGCTCTCCGGGAACAACGTACCAGGTTTAGCCAGCAATGACGAGAGCCTGATATCCGGCCACAGAAACCCTTGTCAAAAGCCCACTTCCTACTTGGCCTTCGCTCGTTCTGCCTGAAAACCTCCCAACTCATGGACTTGTTATGACACTGACTATCCGGGAAAGATTAAATAATAAATAGTAAACGCTGAGCTGCTGCCGTCGTGCTCCTGTCAATTAGATTGCTGTCAATCGTGCGAGCCGGGGAGAGGTCTATCGCGGCCGGTCGATCAAGCGATTCCTCCTATTTTGTACCCCCTAAGTCGCCCGACCAAAATACTTCTCGTCTGAACTTTACGGAATATATTGGCGGTTTATAAGAGTATATACCATCTTTTAAACCACATATATAATGGCGTCCAAGAACCCTGGCGTCACTCTGGCTGACCCGACCCTGATACCGCCAGGGGCTCTGGATGCGTCGGTGAAGACACCCGCACATGGAGCCCCTGACCCCGTGGAAGGAAGCCCTGATGCCGTCCAGAAGAATGAGACCGTTGATTCTGAGACGATAGCTGATGCTGAGCCTACTGCGGCACCTCTGCCTCTACCAGAGCCGACTCCGGTTGCGTCGACCAAACCTAGTGACCACCCAGATTTGAACCTGTCGGGGAGGATAATAAGCGCAGCATTCTGTATTCCTTACAAGCTGCAGATTCACCAGGACGGAGAATGGGTATAACATGCCTAGTATTGCTGTACAATATCCGAACCCTACTGACAGTTGATTATAGGAACTTAAACATCGTCAAGGGACTGCTGCGCTGTTTGACTCGTTTGCCATCCTAGCGTCCCCTGAGTCGCATTGGTCTCATACTCTCGTTGGTTGGACTGGCGAAATAGAGCAGCAATCGCCTTCTGAAGCTCTGTCTCAACACCTTCAAAATGGCAAGACCGTTCCCCCGGCTAACAAGGCCTGGGGCCCGATTCCGGTCAACCCATCCCAGAAGATACAGCAGCCGCCTGTGGACGGCGTTTGTGTGACCGTCGACGACCGTCGCCGACTTGAGAGCCAGGTCTCGTCAAGCAAGTTCGGCCACATCCTACCGGTCTGGCTGAGTGATGAACTGGAGGCTCCGAACCAGGAAATGCATCTAAAGGACCAGAGTCGCTGGCGCCGTTATGCTGAACGAGAGATATACACTCTCTTCCACTATAAGCAACATGGTCCGACAGATGGGCGATCTGAAAGGCAATGGTGGCGAGACTATCAGCGCCTCAATAGCATGTTCGCAGACCGTATTCTAGAGACCTACAAACCGGGAGACATTGTCTGGATCCATGATTACCATCTACTCTTGCTTCCAAACATCCTTCGCCAAAGAGTCCCCAACATCTACATTGGCTTCTTTCTCCATGTTCCTTTCCCGAGCAGCGAATTCTTACGTTGCCTTTCCAAGAGAAAGGACGTCCTTACAGGTGTCCTTGGGGCGAACATGGTCGGGTTTCAATCCAACACTTATTCTCGTCACTTTACTTCTTGCTGCACGCGCATTCTAGGCTTTGGTTCGACAAAGGACGGCATCGATGCTTACGGAGCCCATGTGGCAGTTGACGTTTTCCCAATTGGCATTGACGTCCAGTCAGTTCGAAAGCTAGCTTACGGTGACCCAAATATTGAAAACACAATTACCAACATCAAGAAGATATACCAGGGCAAGAAGATCATTGTTGGCCGTGATCGATTGGACTCGGTTCGAGGAGTGACACAGAAATTGATGGCTTTTGAGATGTTCTTGGAACGGTATCCACAGTGGCGCGGTGAGGTGGTTCTCATACAGGTTACCAGTCCGACAAGCATGGAAGAAGAGAAGGAAGAGCCCGACAATAAACTCTCTACCCAGATATCCCAGTTGGTCTCGAACATAAATGGACGCTTCGGCTCGATCAGCTTCTCTCCCGTCCAATACTACCCACAATACCTCCCACGGCATGAATACTTTGCTCTCCTCCGGGCCGCAAACGTAGGCTTAATCACCAGCGTACGTGATGGCATGAACACTACCAGCCTTGAATACGTAGTCTGCCAACACGCCAACAAAGGCCCCCTTATCCTCTCTGAATTCTCCGGTACGGCAGGGAGCCTTGAGGATGCCATTCACATCAATCCTTGGGATCTCACTGGAGTTGCGACTGCCATCAATGAAGCGCTGACTATGGCCCCTGAGGCCAAGGCGAAGCAGCAGTCTGCCCTCTACCAGCATGTTACCACTCACACAGTCGTCGAATGGTATGATGAATACCTCAAGCGACTTCTTGCCAATCTCTCTTCTTTCAACCAGTCCATGACCACGCCAGCTCTTGACAGACATAAACTTATCGCCCAGTACCGTTCAGCGCGTCGTCGGCTGTTCATGTTTGATTACGATGGCACCCTGACGCCCATCGTCAAAGACCCACAGGCTGCCATCCCCTCAGACAAAGTCTTGCGAACCCTCAAATCCCTCGCGGCCGATCCCAAGAACGCCGTCTGGATTATATCCGGTCGCGACCAAAATTTCCTGGAGGAATGGATGGGCCACATTACCGAACTTGGCCTCAGCGCTGAGCACGGGTGCTTCATCCGTAAGCCACGCAGCGAAGAATGGACGAACCTTGCTGAAAAGGCAAACATGGGCTGGCAGAAGGAAGTTCTCGACATCTTCCAGTACTACACCGAGCGTACCCCCGGTGCCTTTATTGAACGGAAACGAGTAGCGTTGACGTGGCATTATCGGCCTGTCGATCCGGAGTATGGCGCACATCAGGCAAAGGAATGCAGGGCTGAGCTAGAACGGGAAGTGGCAACGAAATGGCCTGTAGACATTATGGAAGGCAAAGCAAACCTGGAAGTTCGACCAACGTTCGTGAATAAGGGAGCAATTGCGACAAGGCTGATCGATGAATATGCGGGTGTCCACGGGCACGAGCCTGAATTCGTGCTCTGCCTGGGAGATGATTTTACTGATGAAGGTACGAATATTTAATCCTGTCGCCTAGGCTTATTACTTATCTAACTTGGCTACAGATATGTTCCGAGCTCTGAAATCGTCCGATCTGCCCCTTGACCATGTTTTCTCCGTTACCGTCGGCGCCAGCTCGAAGCAGACGCTAGCCAGCTGGCATCTTCGTGAGCCCGCCGATGTGATTGCGACGGTCTCGTTGCTCAATAACAGTAAATCAGCAATTCTAAATGACACAACACCAGCATCATAGCTTATATGGACTATGAATTCTCGACATTACTATATCATCCCATTGGAGTTTTCCTTACTGTTCCACGGCCTATCCCTTGGTACATAAAATGGGCAGTAGGAGTTATTTTTTATTTTTATTTTCTCGTGTGTTTGGCTGCCCTCTTGCTTAGTTACTGCGATTTTCTTGTCCTCGTCCATTACTGCTTTTAATATATATTCTATGGTACCACAGCTAGACGCATCTGCATTGTCCCTGTTTGACCTTTTTTGTTGTATTTTCCTTGGCTTATTATCTCTTGCTCTGAGACGGAGCATTATAAGGTAGCGAATGATATATCGATACTGGTAGATGGCATGTCGGTGGCCACCGGGCGAGATGTCGGGTTTGACAGAAAGAGCGCTATTCTTTTAAGAGCAACATAGACGAAAGCGTTAATATACCAATGCAAGCCATCTAGTTCTACACTGAATGTCTACAACTCCAGTCCCAGGAACACCGTGTCATCAAGGGGTGTCTCGTAGTACTTGTCAATATCCTTAAACCCCAAACTCCGGTACAGCTCAATAGGAGCACGCATGTGTCGCAGAGTGTCGAGTTTCATCTCGTCATAACCCCTCTCCCGTGCTATCTGGAGAAGAGTCATGACCAGGGCCTTGCCAACCCCCCTGCCTCGGGTAGACGGTAGGACGTATAGTCTCTTCATCTCGCAATACCGTTTTCCGCCATTGACAGAGTTACTGTCTTGGCTAGGGGCGCCTGTGTTGTCTGGCGAGAAGATCTTGGGGACCAATGGCCGCAGACAGATGCAGCCGAGCACTTCTCCCGTTTGATCGTCGATTGCGAGCAGTATCTCTCCATCAGGAGGGGTATATTTGCCTGGAAACGACGCCATTTCAGTTTTAAAGTCCTGGAACGTCAGGTCGATTCCGAGGGATGTCGAGTAGGCTTTGATCAAGGAGACTGTGGCCTGGACGTCGCGTTCTGACCGTGCGGGCCTGATGCTGAACCCGTTCCTGGATGGTATCATATCCGGCTTCCCCAGGCAGCTCTCAGTGGCGTCAGCGACCTGGTGCATGGCCGTTGGTGCGTCCACAAAGCGAGTGTGTGTTCTGCTCGCCGTTCAAGCGTTGAATTTAGCTAGTCAAAACGCGCAGGCGATATCTTGATCACATGATAGTCAGTCACATGATACACTACGAAGATATATAGTATGGACAAGAAGACGGGATGGCGTTAGGAGTTTCTCAGTCAAGGCTTCACCTGCTCTAGCGACCTCAGAGTCCACTTCCAAAGTCTGTCATCGGCGACAGATATACTGTCGTATGCCTCGACCTTGCGGTACCGAGATGTCCATTCGGAAACCAGTTAAATAGATAAACTGAATGACTTGTCTTGGCATGTTTCGAGGTACAAAAGCTGCAGTTGCATAACTAAGTGCAGATATGAGTGAGAGTAGCGAATAGTTTGGACGTATACAAATAAATGTACGTATATTAGAGCTCAGGCGCAGGGGTAAGTCAGGGCAGTTCACGTGATCTAACTACGGCGCCGACTAAGTACAACATTTGACACTACATAGTGTAAGTAACTTGGTAGGCCCAAAGACATCCAACAATTGTCTCTTGCCTAGAAATTTCCCGCTGTCTATGCCCGGCTATTAACCACCATATGGCAGCTTGGCAATCTTGAAGGCCTGGTGTGCACCGGCGGCGGGTTTCCTCAGTTTCACGACTCGCGTTGGATTTTTGTCACTGAATGGCTCAACTGTCCACAAAAGGCCTTTCTCGCTGGGGTCCCCAGAAGTGATCGAGTATGTTCCTTGGCTATTTGGCGTGATTTTGATGGCCGATACAGACGATTCGGTCACAGTCGCGACAGCCCCGTCTTCGTATTTTGGGAAGCGGATGAATCTTGTACTCTGGCGATCTCGGACAATGTGCCACCCCGCAAAGAGGCGGCCAATGGGCTTGAAATTCCAGTGATGCGTTTTGCCGCGGGAGAACGCGATAACCCCATCGCCGAGCGAGGAGTCTAGGTTGAGATATGCAACACTCGAGTCGAGCGCGTCGGTCAGGGTGACATTGGCATAGATGGGCTGGTCGTCAGCGGAGGCGGTAGCCAGACAAACCAAGAGGCAGCTGGCGAATATAGAGATGAAGTGCATGGTAGTGGAGGCCTTGGAGATCGTGAGCTAGCTGCGAGGATGATAGAGGATGTAGCTGTGTTTCATACCTCGAGGGAACGGGTTTATTGTATATTTATATACCCTACATGTATAGCCATTTATATCGATGAGATGCATTTTCAACACCGAGAGCGCCGGCTATCAACGCAGATAGCTATCCTCTGGCTTCGGAGTGCCCTTTTACTATAATTATATTAACTGCGTCCTGGTTAGAAGAGGGTAAGCTGAAGATATCCTAAATAGGTAAAAGGAAGAAGACGTTAGAGTTGCTCCGGCTTACAAGGCACATACACCCTGGCATATAAGCTGAGCGGCCCTGGCAAACACGAATACAGCTCAACGGCCAAGTTATATGCATGTCAGATTTTGATGAAGCGTCTATGTAAACTGCGCTGATAGCAGGATCTTGGCTCCGGCTTCTCTTCACTCAGCACTAAAACCGCCGAGTTAAGCCATGTTAGAGTCAACGGCAAGGGCGGAGTCAGTATAGAATAACACATTGGATTCACACATGGCGGGCTTAAACGCGGATATACATAGTTCTTGTGCTGACGGCGCATGGATGATAGCACAGTATGTATATTTAGGAGTATATATAGATGGTCAATTGGCCAGCAATTGGGGCCAGTGCCAAATACAATCTTCACAGGCGGCCCTCCAGATACACAATTCTTTTAACTACTTCGTCGACGCCGTTCAACTTCTGCTTTGCTCGCCTCAGAGATGCGCGTGCTTCTACTCTTTGCCTTCCTGGCCTCTTTTGCCAGCGCTGCCGTCGACACTCTATATGGAAACTACGCCATCAACAGCGTGATATGGGGAGGGAATATGACTCTTGCGGGAGCCCACTCCGAACAAGTCAGATTTGCGGGCGCCACCACCGACAGCTACTGGTTCATTGAGGAAATTGCAGAAGACGTCAAACCATGGCACATCTTGTGGAAGGGCTCCCATGTTACGGGCAAGACCCAATACCTCAGTTTCAATGAATATAAGCGTGGGGAGCTTGCTACGACCAACCAGGAGTGCGGTTCAATTTTCGAGATCGAATATGCCTCCGACGGTTTCTTCGTATTTTCGCCAGTCGAAAGATCAGACAGAAACGAGAAGCTGTTCTGGACGCTCAAGTACAACGAAAGTGAGACCGATCCTGATATATATTTGTCGCTAGACACCGAGAGAGAGTCAGCAACACAAGCCTTCACCCTTATTTACCGCCCTGTTATCCCTTGATGTAGCGGCTGGCATAGATACTCTACATGGCAGCAATGTGTTTGGGGGAGAAGCGATATGAGATGTATATACATATTACTCCAAACTGAGAATGTCAACAACCTAGTTACCTACTTATAGTATTACTACAATTTATATATTTAAATAGGTATAGAAGGTGTAAGTTAGCGCAGGTTATAACTTGCCCACCATATAACCCGGTTACAACTGCCTGCCGTACGCCTGCGCCCCCCCATATAACCGGGTTATATGGCCGCTTGGCGAGCAGCAAGTTATGCCTCAGGTTAATTTTAGTACAAGTAAGCTCATCCAATCAATCAACGTACATGTAATCATTATATAAGGCCTGGCCTGCTTAGTTTCATCGAGCTCTTCTTGTACATGCTCCCTGCCCATCCATCATTGCACTGCAAGATGCAGGCTGAGGGCGTACATTGAAGCTCGACTACTCGTCCCAGGCACCACGGAGAGGTGCAGGCCATGCCCAGGGTGCCGTACACAGGGCCCGTACGGCTGGGATGGGTGCAGTAGGGCAAAAGCCCCAAATCCAAATGGAACGCAGTCACTCAGTCCAAAGATATCAATGAAATCATGTCCTTACCCATTTAAAGAAGCACAATGGCCCTGCTGGCCGAAGACCCATTTCCTCCTCCAGTTATCCTGGCCCTTGGCCGTCGTACCGGCCCATCGCCCGTTAGGTCAATGACCTGGCGGTCATCCCCAGAGTCATCGTCCAGGACTATGACCTCCGTACGTGCCTGCTGTATCTCGTCCCGTACGGAGCAGTGGGAGGCACGATCGCGCCACTTGCAGTTACCACATGCTCCGCCGAAGTGGCCGGGGAGCCGGACGCACTCTGTGAAAGGCCTGAGACCTGTACGTCCCCGACAGTCGGTACAGGCATGCACCTCAGGCCTCCCTCTGGATTGGACCAGCAGGCCGTTAATGTACGAGGCCCGATGCGATAGTATTTGCCGTGCATCTATGCTGTACGGCACATAGCGCACATGGAGTCCCGGGAGGGACAATACCGCACGGCCCAAGTCATTGTGGACGTACGGGGCAAGCTCCTGGCCACCGACCCTGAGGATACCAGGCGTGTCCGTCATCCGGGCGATCTGGCGGTCGTACAGCACAAGGGCCCTATATCCATGTCAGTATACCCGTGCCGTGCATTGTACAGTATTAGATAGGGATAGGGGCGGAGTAGGGTGGGGGAGGGTGCTAGATATATAACTTACATCCCGTCCCCAGCAGTGTTGTTGTTAAAAGGCCTATTATCCCATCTTTTATTAGTATATCCTTACTAATATATACTATATTATGGACGGATAGATAGGATATTATAGATAATAGGCCGTACTTACATCTCAAAAGAGGAAAAAAAAGAGGAGAGAAAGAGTATAGGGGTACTAATTGATTGGAATCTATCCTATACCCACCTAGTTAGTATACTATGGCCTATGGCTGTACAAATAGTATTTATTCCCCCCTTTCCCTCTCTATATCTATGCCTGCTGCATCGTACAGAGGGCAGAGGGCAGATAAGGGGGAGGGGGGAGAGGGGAGGGGGGAGGGGGAGGGCATAACATACCTGATATTCTATTCTGTACACATATTCCCAGGCCGGATATCAGTACAAGGACTCCCAGACGTGGCCTAGATGGCAGGATAGGCTGCAGCTCGGCTCTGGACGATGAAACGAGTACAGAGAGGATAGAATAGTGTCCAAAAGGGATGACTTACCGGACGTGTACGTGGAATAGGCTAAGGAGGAGAAGGAAGAGAAGGAGAAAAGAGGGAGGAGGTGAGGCCAAAGCTGATATCAACGTGTAGCGAGAGCGTGTACAGCCTAACCCGATTAGGAAGCCTTTCTTCTAGTAACAACGTACAAGCAACACCTTAATATATAGAGTATAAGTATAAGAAAAGAGTATTTTTTTATTACTACGTATATCTATCAAGGCCAGAGGCCAATCCTATTTAAAAATATATATCGGTAAGGAACAGAGTAGCGTACACCAATCCATATTCTATATTCTATATTAGATATCCTATACTGACTCCCTTAGGCTAGCTTCCTTATCTCCTTGAGGTGCTTGACCAAGGCATTTAATGAGAAGCCATGCTTTACCCGTACTGTCTCCAGCTCCTCAATAACAACGGACAGGCTCTTCTTCTGTACGCGCTGCCTCCGTACGATCTCATCAACCACTACCTTCCTGCGGGAGAACATCATGCTCTCCCCAGGACGGTGGCGGCGCCATCTAGGCCCATATGCCTCCTCCATGCTCCGTACCGACGGCCGGCCACCAAGGCCCTCAGCCCACTCTCGCCAGAGATCCATAACGGTCCCAATCGTACGGGATTGAGAGAAGCCCATAGAAAGGGGCGGGGGGCCAGTATGGGGAGCGGCTGCTACAGCAGAGGAAGAGGGGGGGTGAGGGGAGCAGGAAGGGGACAAGGAAGGATGGGGAATGGCTCCATGCATACACCTAGGAGTGGCATATGGAGTGGAGGCGGCAGTGGCGGTGGCAGTGGCCGCAGCGGACAGAGGCGAGCCTGGAGCATTGGCTCGTACGGTGAAAGACACTGTACCGTCCACTATATCCTTGATATTCCTATCAATTGTCTGTAGGAATCCAACATTCCGCTCCTCTGATACCTTAAGAGTCTGCACAATGGACTGCTCAATGGTCTGCAGCCGCGTGGCAATGGCAGGAACCGTACGGCGAAGCTGGACATCCTGCGGCTCCTCCACATCTATCAGGGAGTCTCGTACAAGCTGGGAGAAGCAGAGGTAGTCATCCCGTGCAAAGAGGGAGTGGCTCCATATTGGATGGCCGGGGAACTCCTGCATAAATAGAACAGAGTCCTGCAGAATGACTGTACGAAGATAGTCAAGCAGATAGAGGAACCCCTGCGAGGCAAGATCCCCGTGGTCCACCTTCCCACTATCGAACCTCACTGACTCTGGAGGCAGCTGTACGTCCTCAGAGCCAGAGCCGGTGTACGAGGCCTGCCAGAGCAGCCACTCATCGACCCAAGGCCAGAGTGCCTGCTTGAGGGATGCAGGCGGCTCAATCTTTGTACGCGGCAGATAGTACGCCCCTGTTTCTACCGGCTGGAAGCCTGCCATTGCACGTACGAACTTCCTGGGAATATTAGTAAGATAGGAAGTTGTAAGAGAGTCAGAATTCCACCGTCCAGCCCTTCGAATCTGGCCCTCATTTACTCCTGCCAACTCAGCAAACTTGGCCCCCTGGGACCGTCCAGCATGGGTCTTCTTCTTTATCCCAAGGCCGATCCCCTTGTACACACGGTTTGACCACTGCAGCTGGGTCTCGTACGCAATTGGCTTGACATTACTCTGGCCCTTGATGACAAGAAGGTCGTACCAGAGCTCCCGGCGCTGGAAGTTGGGTGGTGTCTCCCCCATAATATTCCAGCGCATAAAGAAGTAGAAGCCAATACTGGCCATCGTACAGAGAAGGGGGTTCTTATGCCGTACAGCAGTGCCGTACTCGCGGCGGCCATCCTGGTTCGTCTTGCCATTATCTATAAGTACAACCATGGCATGGCAGGGAGTTGGGCCCTCATTATCCAGAGTCAGGGTAAAGAGGTCGGCCATTTGAACCTTACGCCGTACCTCACCACGGAGGAGAAGGGTATGAGCAAGGAGAAGGTCGGCCGCCGTACGGAGGAACGGCTCCAGCTGGCCAGAAACGTTGTACCCAGAGGACCAGCAGAATCGGATGAGCCGTACGAATTCAGCAGAGGTATATCCATCCTGAAGGGAGTTGAGGCCACGGTCCTCGTACTGCTCCCTCTTCCTCTTTGACTCCTGCTGTCTGCGTGTACGAATCAGGCCCTTTACCAGTGCACCCCTGGGGGATGCATGGGTATTTGTCCTCATGCTGACCTGTACGCCCCAGAGGTCCACCAGAGCGGCAATGTACGCCTTGATCGATGCCTCTGATAGCGTCTGTTTAACGGACTCCCCCTCTATATTCGTACGGCTCTTCTTATATCGAGATGGCCTGATTTCTCTGTACATAACCTCCTCCTGCAAGAACATATTTAGTTTCGGCTCGGACACAATCTCTCCGTCCGCAAATCCAACCCTTTGGCACCATGCCTATTGGGATTGGAATCGATCGATATACCGTACAGTCAGCCTGTAGACATGCGGCAGTGGGACATAAGGATATATATATATCAGCCTGATAGGGAGCCAGGCCGGGGGGATAAGAGACGGGAGATAGTAGTAAGAAAGGGAAGTATATACTCTCCACTCCTCCTGCCGGGCACTGTACGCGATCTGCGTATTCTTAGGCCGGTTCTTTTGGGTATATAGGAGCGTACGCTCCTGGTTCTCGAACAGGGCAACGTTGATATTGGACTGCCGGTCCAGGGCACTCATGCTGCCGTCTGCACGGTCCATTCTGGACGAGGAAAGGGGGTAATATAAAGGTCGGAAATAGGGTATGCGGTATATAGTAAGGTAAATACCTATCTGTTCACTTATTTGGCCGCATTAGCCCATTGTATGTACGAAATATACAGGGGTACAGGGGGGGGGAGTAGAGAGAGTAGAGCAGAGTAGAGCAGAGCTGGGCTAAGAGGCCTGAGTGGCGGTAATACGCAATAAAGCTATAACTGCTTACATAATCGGTTACACTGCGGCTTGGCATAACGTACGTAGTAACCCGGGTTATAACACCACCCGGACCCCCCCCCATATAACCACTAGTTAGCCTCTAGATCTATCTATACTAGACTAAGCTATTATAGTTAGCTAAGAGTAAATAAAGGTAAGTTTATAAAAAGTTAAAGAGTCTTGTAGTATGTAGTGCCTTTCATCCATGGATAGGAAAATATATCATCCGCGCCAACCTTGAGTTATGCAGAAAAGTACCTGAGACTCGCCCCCAAACCACCTGCATGCCTTCGAACGCTGCGGACAGGGCTTCCCTTGCTTGCGGGCCTCTGATTCTTACCCAATGGCGCTTCTGTCTGGACTGAAGGGATGAGGGACACGAAACAGACACCTTGTCCAGGCAGAAGCTACGCGCCCACTCATTCCAGTCACTGCTTGGATATATATATAACGACCGTCCGCTCACTTCACGCTTTGGAGTCAAGATATCTACAGTATCTGCGCCATATGCCTTGCCCGGACGCCTTGGGAACGTCTCGCAAACGACAGGGGCCTGACGACCATCTCGACCAGCCACGACTCCCAAAAAGGGCGAAGCCCAGCCAGCTCGCTTCAGCATATTGGGATAACTTGTCGAAGATCTGGTTAACGGAGGACGCTCTCGAGGAGTTGGATCGACGGAACAGGGCGGCTTCTAGCAGCGTAAAAAGGTCATCATACTCCCACCACCGGCCGCTTACTCAACAGTTGCGGGGAACACTCGCCCCCGATCCCTTAATTAACTGCAAGCCCGAGAGCCAGAGCGAGATCAAAAGGCTCTCCAGACGGGGTGGACCTGACCTGTCTGACCTTAGGAATGTATGTGAACCTTACTACGTGTTGGTACTTATACTTACGCCGAGCTCAGTTCCCAGACCCGCATATTCCTTTCTATCAACCAATGAGTGCAAACAGTTCACGTTCACAGAGTCGGAAGCGACGTGGGGACACTCCTACAGAGAGCAGCAAAAATAAGACCGCAAAGACTACAAGCACCACTGCCTATAACCGAAACTTTGAGCAGAACTTGATCGATCACGGTGTTTATCCCCCTGGATATAAGTATCCCGCTGGCCAGAAACCAGCCAAACCAAATAACTGGTCGGAGCTCAATGAACGATTAGCCCAACCCCGGGCTTCCCTCTCCCCGTCAAGGTTCTCAGAGCGTAAATTTGAACAGTTTGTTGACACAGACTTGAACGCTTCTAAGGAGAACCCTACTATACGCTATGCCTTTCCGATCATCGAAGGCTGTGTCGATGATATTAGGTGTGTAGGGGGAGACTACCCATTCGGAAACCTTGCTCCTTTGACGGATGGAAGACTAGTAAATGCAAAACCGGATCACTTTGTTGGAGCCCGTCCAGAGCAGCTCGATATTCAAATCCGAGATGACCTTAGCGACTATATCCAACCATCAACGCAGAGCTCCCTTCCGATAGCTCCAAATTTTTTTCTTGAGGCTAAAGGCCCTGATGGGCTGCCTATAGTTGCTACACGGCAGGCTTGTTACGATGGTACTCTTGGGGCACGGGGGATGCATAAACTCCAGTCCTATAAGCAGGAGCCTGTCTACGATAATAACGCTTATACGATAACGTCGACTTACGTCGCTGGTACCCTTAAGCTCTATACAACCCATCCTATCCCTCGAGAGAGCAATAGCCGTCCTGAATATATCATGACCCAGCTCAATAGTTGGGCAATGACTGGTGATTTGGAGACATTTCGAAAGGGAGCAACCGCATATCGAAATGCGAGAGACTGGGCGAAAGAGCAGAGGGACAAGTTTATAAATGCCGCAAACGAGAGGCACAATCAACCTCAACCTGCACATGAGGCAACTTCTGAGCTTCCCTCGCCTGAACATGAGGCAACTTCTGGGCCAACTGTCACTTTGGAGGACCCCGACACGTCAGCTATGTCTGATGAAGCTGAGTTCCACGATGCTGCGCAGTGGAGCTTTGCACGGCCAAACGATAACTTTGACGATTCCCAAGCTTCGGGCAAACATACTAAGGGAGCAACGGCAGAGCCAACCGACAGTACCAGCCGCAAGTCTCTCCCAAATTAACTCTTTCACTGTTATGCGTATATATATACTATGTATTCACTTTCCACGAGCTACCTAGGCAGCTGGAGGGTCATGTGACCATCGCTGGTCACTTTTCTTTATGTCAAAACTCTTATTTCTAGAACAAAAGCTTCATAATGTTATTTGGCCGCGTTTTAAAGCGCAACCTTTTCTCCCTCCGTGCGGGTTTGCTTCAAGTTCCCCGGACTACCACGTCCCCGATACTCCAAGACCAAGTCGTTGATGAAGAGGCCTGTCCGGGGTATAAATCTAAAAGTTACTATCCGGCGAGACCGGGGCAGGTAGTCGCAAACTACCAAGTACTGGTAAAGATAGGCTGGGGAACACGCTCAACAGTGTGGCTTGCTCGAGATATCAGGAGGTACTCTATGTCCAGGACGACTCAGCTTATAAAGCACTAAGCTAACGTACCCCTGGGTCAAGATTCAAATGGCAGCCTGAGCGTTATGTGGCCCTGAAAATCAACAATTGCAGTTCCCGTCAAGCGAATCACGAACGTGACATTGAAGACCATATCTTCAAAACGAACCCGTCCCATCGGGGCCATGTGATCATACGAACGTGCCTCGAGAGCTTCGAGGTGGCCGGGCCAGAGGGCTGGCATCTGTGCCTGGCATATGAGCCTATGAGAGAGCCGCTGTGGCTTTATCAGGGGCGGTTTCCGGACCAGAAACTCCCCATTGCTATTGCAAAGGCATACATCTCCATGCTCCTGACGGGACTTGACTACCTTCACTCTGACTGTAAGGTTGCTCACACAGGCAAGTGTCTCAACATCTACTCAATTCAGGAATATTCAGCTCATCCTTATGCAGACCTGAAGCTTGAGAACATCCTTGTCGGTTTCGAGGATAAGGCCGTCGTTAAAGACTTTGTGATAGCTCAATCTAGCCAGCATATGGAACACAAAACGGACTCCGCTGGCCGGACTGTTTATCGATGCCACAACAATTTCGGGCCATTGAAGAAGCTAATGAACTTGCCCAAAATCGTAGACTTTGGGCTAGCTAGGCAACTTGTGGGTCCTAACTATATAGAAACCCACCCAATACAGCCTGACCACTATCGTGCTCCAGAGGTTATCCTTGGCTGCGGATGGTCCTTTAGCGCAGATATTTGGAACCTTGGTCTTCTAGTGAGTTTATGTTATATCTGGAGTTTTACTTGTTATAAAGTGATCTAACCCAGCCCAAAAAAGGTCTGGGATATCTTCGAGCGCAAGGAACTGTTCAGCCAAGTGCGGGATCATCGAGGCCATTACGATGCCAAGGCGCATATGGCAGAAATGATAGCTTTGCTAGGGCCGCCTCCCAAGGCGCTGATTACAAGATATAACAGTATGCATGGGATTAGATGGCCAGACCCGATCAGAGATGAGGAAGGTAATCTCTGCAGTAATGCGCGTGAGCTGTTTGGGGGGCCTTTTTTCACCAAGGATGGTATGCTAGCCCTTATACCAACTGCTCGTCCCGTCATCTTACTAACTGTCCTAACAGGTGAATTCCTATATACCGACCTGATACCGAAGCGCAGACTTGAAGACACCCTTCCGTCCCTTGAGTCGAAAGAAAGAGAGTTATTGCTTTCCTTTGTCAGTAAGATGGTCTGCTGGCTTCCCGAGGATAGGAGTACCGCACGGGAGTTGATAGAGCACCCGTTCCTTAAGTTCCAATCTAGAGCAGAGCCTGCTCCATGATTGTGAATGGGCTACATCATGTATTATAGAACAAGGAAATCTATAACTCTCGAAAAGGGTTTCGTCCGATGTCTGCCACGGATTTATGTTATCCCCGTCGCAACCATCTAGATCCCAACCTTAGACAAAGACTCGACTTGCTACTTGTCAGTTGGCCTTTTCGCCTCCTGCTTGTCGTTAGTCATCGTCGCTCTTCTTCCTTATATTCTTTGCTGCTTAAGCGTGCCGTCCGACCCGAGACTACCGTTGACCGAAGGGCGCGCTTCTTCCCCTCGTGACAAGGAATGAAACGAGAAACGAGAGATGAGAGGTGTATGCGGCGTGTTTCTTCTAGGCATAAGCCTCGTACATAAACGGGCCGAAGATGCCTCGTTCTTTTTACCGAACGCATCTTCATCTATCCCGGTCACTGATGAGTAACTGTGGGTCGGCTAGAGATGGTCGGACCGTGGGTGAAGGTACATAAAATGCGTCTCTCTCTCTCTGATTCAATTATAATATATCCCAGAACGTCGAAGGATCCTTTCCAGGTATCTTTCGGTCAAGGCAAGTTGGACGTAGGGGACTTTGGCTGAAAATATCTCATTACGCATTAGATGCTTCTTGAGCCCGTATTTTACGGCATTGTTTCCAGCCTGACAGGCATATTATCCTAGCTGTCAGATTAATCTGCTCAGACATATGCATTAGTATGTCCTCTCTATGTTGGATGGACGACAATTGCTAAATACTTGCCCTAGTCAAAGACGAAAACACATCGAGAGCAATCGTCCTTGGTAGCACTGCCATTGCATCTTCCCTTTGCATGATCAACGTTTGGTACATTATTGACCATTGAAAGTACCATCCATATTGAGGGTGATGGGACTCACAGCAGAATCGTCTACACCGGAGAAAGATGTGCAGGACCTGGAGAAAGGGTGTGAGGCCACCGCTCTCTCCTCTATTGCAGAAGTACCATCCCAAGTGGAAATTGATGGCTCACGGATACCGTCCGGCTCATCGTCAGACCATGAAAACAATGGAATCTCCAAGATATCTACCAACCAGATAGAAAGGCCCGGTGTTCTTGAAAAGACCCTCTCCCTCGTTCGAACCCGGGAACCCAACATCGATCCTGGGCCCCCTCCAGATGGCGGCTATCATGCCTGGCTCCAAGTCGCCCTCGCTCACTTTGTCATCTTCAACACATGGGGTTACATCAATGGATTTGGCGTTTTTCAGTCATACTATACCGAAGCCCTGAATCGTTCTCCTTCAGACATCTCCTGGATCGGAGGCACCCAGATCTTCCTCCTCTTCTTCATCGGGACGTTTTCCGGCCGAGCAACGGATGCAGGCTACTTCAAGGCCGTCTGGTCCATAGGCGCAATCATAATCATATTTGCAATCTTCATGACGTCCCTGTGCAAGACGTACTGGCAGACGTTCCTTGCCCAGGGCATCTGCATGGGGATAGGCAGCGGCCTCATCTTCTGCCCCAGCATCGCGCTGCTGGCGACATACTTCAGCTCTCGTCGGTCCCTGGCAATCGCCATCACTGCATCCGGAAGCGCAACAGGAGGCATGGTCTTCCCGGTGGTCGTACAGCAGCTGCTCCCCAAGATCGGTTTCGGATGGACAATGAGAGTCATCGGCCTGATAACGGCCGTAACACTGGCTCCTGGCTTTTTCTTCCTTCGTCAGCGGCTACCACCCCGTCGTACGGGTCCCTTCTTCGAACTCCAGGCCTTCCGCGAACCCGCCTACACGCTGTACGCAGTCTCCATGTTCCTGAACTTCTGGGCCTTATACGTAGCCTTCTTCTACATCGGCAGTTTCGGCCGTAACGTAATAGGTCTGTCGCAGTCCGATTCCATAAACCTGATCCTGATAATCAACGCTGTGGGGGTCATTGGCCGTGTGATACCGTGCTACATCTCAGACTGGAAATCCGGTCCGATCAACGCTCTTATCCCTTGCTCAGTCGTGGCGGGGGCAGCACTGTTTGGATGGATAGGCGTGAACAAGGAACCTAGCCTGTACGCATTCTCTATCGTTTACGGGTTTTTTGCAGCTGGGATACAGGCGCTGTTCCCTGCTGCCCTGACAAGCCTCACGACCGACCTGAAGAAGAGCGGTATCAGGTTTGGAATGACGCTGAGCATCGTGAGCTTTTCTTCTCTGACCGGATCGCCCATCGCGGGCGCATTGATCGCCCTGCGAGATGGTGACTATCTATACGCCCAGCTCTTTGCTGGCGTGTCGATGTTCCTTGGCCTGGCCATCTTGATGCTATCCCGGTACAACGCAGTCGGATGGAAGCTCATGGCAAGAGTGTGAGGTCTTCCTTTACATCCAAGTATATTTTTCGGCGGTACAAGGTACGTACGGCTCTGGTTATACTGTTGTGCTTGTTGAATAGGGGTTTCCCATCGTTATTCGATTTTGGCACATTTCGGCATAGTTATAAAGAACATATCATCTAGACATATATTATAGAAATAAATATATACTGCATATCAACTCTGTTATATTGGTATATCTCTTGCTGCTCTACTCTTCTCTTCCACCATCTTTACCATCCCTCTGCTATCTTTTCTACCGTCCATCTTACTCTCTTCTGCGACTCTTCACCTCCTCTTATCACCCTCCTCATCTTCTATCTCTCTCCATCTTCCTCCTCTTCCTCCATCTTCACTGTCTTCTATGCTTCACTGTATCTTCTTCACTTTATATCCAATCGATATGCTGACTAAGTATACAAACAGTGCAAACAAGAGGGCACTCACGTGACCAACCCCTCCAAAACTTTTGGGCGCAAAAAAGGAGCACGTGACTCGATGCCCGTTTTTCTCTCTTTCTTTTTCGACCTTTTTATTGTTTTTTTATTTATTGCCTGAACAATATTTTCTTTGCTCTTCGTCTTCGTCTTCATCCTGCTTGTTCTCTTTTTCTATCCCGGCCAGTTTCTGTTGCTGAAAGCGTGGGGGTTGCATTCTTTGCTCTGCGTTTGCCTAGATCGTTATCTTTTTACTTGACGATAAATCCCCGCCCTTCACATCTATATAACCCACGCGTAATCATGGCGCCTCGCGGACGTGGAGGGAAGTTCAGCAAGCCGACGAGAGGAGGTAAGTTGACTGTCTTTGGCAGGATACAGAGTGGTCATAGAAATGCTAACTCTGTCTGTTTCTCAGGGGGCAAGCATTTCAGTCGAGACCTGCAGCCGTTGGATAAGAATGGAGACCCGATGGGAATGTGGAGGGTTAGTTCTGTTGCCATATACAAGTCAGTCACCTTAAGATGGCCACACGCTGACGGATCAGTAGGATGAAAAGGAGATAGAGTCTTCCGAAGAAGAGGAGGACGAGGAAGACGAGGAGGAGGAGTCAGAGGAGGACGAGGACGGCCCTGCTAAGGAAGATATGACCCGTGAACAGCGTAAAGCCGCTGCCAAAGCCAAAAAAGAAGCTGCTATCCGTAAGAAACGACAAGTGGCAGCCGAGCCAGGAGATCTCCCTCCCAGTGACAGCGAGGAAGAGGAAGACGATGAAGATATGCCAGCCAACCCGAACCACACTGCCAAAGCCCGGAACCAGGCAGCCAGTTCGCCCGCCGCTCCTGTCGATGGAGCTGCCCCGGCGGCCAAGAAAGGGGATGTTTCACAGCTCTCCCGCCGCGAGCGTGAGGCGCTGCAGGCACAGCAGGCGCGCGAGAGATACCTCAAGCTACACTCCGAAGGCAAGACGGACGAAGCCCGTGCCGACCTGGCCCGTCTGGCTATCGTCCGGGAACGCCGTGAGGCCGAGAAGGCCCGTAAGGAGGCCGAGAAGGAGGAACGCGAGGAGCGTGAGCGTGAGAAGGCACAGGAACGAGAGGCCAGAGAGGAGAAGCTACGAGCAGCCGCCATGGGACCAGCTGCTAGCAAGAAGAAGGGGAAAAGCAAATAGAACCACAACATTCTCTCATCCATTATCCTCATTTGGATCACAGCAAGCCTATCTCAGACGGTCGGCTTGTTGTGCCTCTTTTTTTTTTCACTTCCAGTGGTATATTGGAGCGTTGGCTGGACGCAACGGACGGTCGTGACAGACTCGCATCCGGCCTCTCGTTGTTTTCTCCTTGGTTTCACTGACAGCTGGATACATTGTCATAAATATCTCGTCTTATAGGCTATATGAGTTGACAATGAACAATTTATGTGCAAAGTTCCCACCCCTTGCTTGTGTGTTGTGAGAATCTCCAGGGATGATCCAGGTACGGCCTCTCCGTATATAAGAATCCTCCCCCCTGATGAACAATACATACTTTAAACTATAACAAAGCCTAAAGTTACGTATTTTCCATCTTATCTCTCTTCCTCTTGCTCTTATTGCGTCCGTTTACGTAAATGCCTGCTAGCATGAACGAGGCGGACATTGAGGCGCCAGGAATTGAAATATCCGCGACACGAGAGCTCGCTCGTACGGATCGGATGCTTAAGTATAATACCCGTGTGAGTATCTTGATGTATATAACGAGTCTGCTCCCTTTCTTGGGGTCTACTATGTACAAAGTATATACTAGATCTCGTGTTTCTCGTATCCATCGATAGCTCTGGCATTTGTACATAGTAGTCGCTCTACTATCTACCGGAGAGACTATATATACTCTCTATTTCTATCCTGACAGTCTGGGATCAATCAAGCGAGAAAAGAAAAGAAATTAAAGCTGGAGCTTCGAGCCAGGAAATATATACAGAAAAATAGAAGGAATGATGGCTGAATTAATAGTTAAAAAAAATAACAAGCTCTAACCTTGAATTATATGTATATTCATCTTTCCCCCCTTTAGTAGACGTATCTGAAGGTCAGGTTCTCCTTGTCGGTCAAGTTATCCCACTTCTTCTGCTCGAGGGAGGTCGATTGGGAGAGAGTGGTATCCTGAGTGACGGGCAGAGCCTGGGAGTTCTGAGCGGCGGCCTTGTCCCTACGCTTGTTCTCCCAGATGTAGTACATGAGCAGGATGATGGCAAGAACCGCTCCACAGGCCTGGGTAGCCAGAACGGCAATCTTTGCTGGGATGTAGCGTGGGGCGTCCTTTGCCTGGAAGGTCTGGGGCCCGATGATGTTTCCGATGCTGAAACTCGCGGTGACCAGGGCGGCGCTGACGGAGCGCTTGGTACTGCCGGCGATATTGGAAGAGAGCCACTGGTAGATGACGATGAGAGTTGGGACGATAGAGTTGACGAGGTAGATGCCGGCCAGGAGAGCACCCTGGTTAGATTCTGGTGCAAAGGAGAGCAGGGCACCGCCTAGGATGCCGGGGATGCAGCAGGCCACAATACCGACGGAGCGGAACATCTTGTACCGGATTGCAAAGCCGACCGCCACTGTGCTGACGATGGAGACGGCGCCGCCGGGCATGTTGAGCAAGGCAGATCTGGGGGCTGAGTAGCCAAAGTTTTTGATTAGGGTGGCAGAGTATGTCGTTACGACACCGCTGGACACGGATATCTAGTTTTATATTAGCCCGTAAAGCAATATGCAGTAAGAGAAGACACCTACGAGGACGGTGATGAGAGTCATGAGCCAGAGCTGGACGTCAAGCAAGGCCTCGGTGATATGGGACATCTTGAAGCTGGTATTGATGACGCCGGTCTGGTTGAAGGAGACATGCTTGAGCAAGGCAGCCTTCTCCCTCTCGGTCAAGAAGCGCGCCTTCATGGGGCTGTCCGGGATGATGAAGTAGGTAGAGATGCCAGCCACGCAGGTAACAGCTCCGAGGACGACGAACATGGCCTTCCAGCCGGTGAAGTCAGGATCCTTGACGTGCTGGAAGCCAAAGGAGACGAGGCCGCCGATGATCTGCCCCAGACCCAGGCCAGAGTACCAGATGCAGAACCGGGGCGCCTGCTCGGACTTGGTGTACCATTGACTGCTGATGAGCACCAGGCAGGGCGCAATGGCAGCCTCGAAGATGCCCAGGAAGATGCGAGCTGCGAGAAGAGTGCGATAGTCGCGAGCTGCCGCAGTGCAGGCGGTCGCGATGCCCCAGAGGGTGACGTTAAGGGCCAGCCACTTTGGCGCAGATATCTTGTTCAATATGTAACCTATATCTCAATCAGTTATCATGCTCACAAATAATAATAATAATAATAATAATAATAATAATAATAAGCAGCTAAAAACCTACCTGTTGGCACTTCGGCGATGAGATATGCGATGAAGAATGCTGTGGCGGCGTTGGAGAAGTCGTTCCCCTTGAGCTTGAGGTCCTTATTTAGGCCCATAACAGCAGCGTACTATAGCCATCCCGTTAATCCTGATACAACAAGAGAACAAGCAACCAACGGAAGACGAGAATGGGACAGGTCATACATTGAGAGAGACCTTGTCGATGAACTGCATGCTATAGCAGACAAACATGATCGGGATGATGTAGAGGTCGACCTTCCAGCGGATCCTCTTCAGGTCAGCGTCGCTGGCCTCCTCGCCGTCGCCATTCTCCCCGTACTGCTGCAGGAATCGGTACGCCTGGTCGAGATCTCGGGAAGGGCCAGGAGACGCCGGCGCCTCCTTGTCCAGCGTCATCTTCTGGTCGACGGGCGACTTTTCTGAGTCCGACATGATTGACGCTGAGCTCGACAGATATCAAACAACAGCAGCCACAGAAAGCTTCTGAGGTATCAAGGACTGATTGATGGAGAGAAGAAGCAAGGGAAAAGACAAGCGAAAGAGATTAAAGAAGATGCAAGCGTCCATAAACGTGGTTTTGTTTGCTTTTTCCCCCTATATCAGTCCGTCTGGCCACCCGGTCGACAAATGCTACATACCGAGGACAACGCGACAATCGAGGACCAGAAGCATGCAAGTTTCAGACGCTGCCAGAGGTGGGGGACAAGAATGGAGTTGAATATCATTCATTCCCGTGTTGATATTCAATCATCCCTGGGTTTATTCGCACAGTGTCCAACCCGGCAGATGATAGGACGACCCTGCTGCATACTCCGTATATGTACATATACTATATGTCTAATTGGGGACCAGGGTAGCATTTCGACAGACATGATTCTCTGCAAAGAAGCAAAAGAAGCAGAAGGAAAAAGCATGGCTAGTGTACAACTACTGTGAACCCCTTGCCACCAGGAAGCTCCTTACTGGTCCTTGGGTGCTGTGATAAGTTTTATACCTGAGCCTAAGAGGCTCACCAAGAAAACGCCCACTTCTTGGAGGCCCACCCGAAGATGATCCCCAGGGACCACCAAACGCCCTTTCCCGTCCTCGAAGAGGAGAGAACCTTGACTTGCATCCACCCATGCTTGTCCGGACCATCGTCCCTCTTTCAGTCCATACGAGTGTGTGGTCTCTCTGGAGGCTCGCCCTAGAACACTCCCAAGGGTAAGATGGAAGCCTCTCTTTTTATTTATTTTTTCCTTTACGAGCCAGATATCCAGGGCCTACATAGTAGGGATACGACAGAGAGACTTCCTTGTGCTCGAGCCCGGGTCCGCTCCCCCATGATGGCGTCCTTGGTAAACAGGCCTCGGGCTCTGGGCCTCTACATACATATACCGATGTACCAACATAGTAGTATACCCCGTACTATGTACATACTATGTAATGGGTGTCTCGATATGAATATATACACCCCTCCCGCATACTATGGATGTTATAGCAAAGATATATGCGATTTGGCCAAGGGTAATCTTGTCTTGTCCTCCCAGCATGGTGCATCCGCTCGCTTACGACAGAGAAGCCGACTGTCAGGCCACCCGTCACCGTCTTCCTCCTTCAATCTATGCTGAGTGGTTGGACAGATGTAACATTCTCCCTTGCCGAGACGGTGGAGTGTGTATCTCCATGATATCGGCCTTTGGGTACCAGTTATCTCCGTCAACTGCTTGCCAGCAGGTGACCCTCCTGTTGCTTGGGGGAAATTCTGCTGATCAACTCCATTTTCAGGACACGATTGACATCGGATCACCTCGTATGAGGATACGTCTTCACGCCAAAAAGGTCCGGATTATGCAAAAAAGAAAAAAAAGAAGGGAAAAGAAAATAAAAACTGACAACAAGCATCAAGTCAGCCTATCGAACGATTTACCGTCTGATTCGTAGATGGGGGTCGCGCCTGGGCTCATTTGCAATAATATTAATATTCGCACATTCTTTTCAACTTCTGATCCCGGACCCCTTCTTTTAGCTCTCTCTCAAAGCTTCATCAAAGCAACCAGTGCCTCCAATTTGCTTTTTCCTGTGGACTTTTTCCAGGACTCCCAAGGCAGTATGATGGGCTGTTGAAGTACAAATATGACGGCCTGCAGGTCCCAGGCCTAGCATTTCGCTGCCCCGGAATTCTTTTTCTTTTCTGGTTGTTCTAGAGTGCTTAGATCTAGTTCAACCGGTTGGCATACACACGCCCATCCAACAAAGATACGGACATAAGGAAGAGAAATTTTGGTGTGACCAAAAGAGCAGGCCTGATGCAGTGGGTGTACCATGTCTCACCAGAGGTCAATGCGATTTCGCAATATCCGACCATCCTCGCGGTATGCATCTCGCTCACCTTTGTCATGACCGTGGTGGTCTGTCTCCGGGTCTGGGTTCGTGCAGTGTGGAAGAAGAGCTTTGGAGTTGACGATGCTGTGATTGTGTCTTCAGCGGTACGCATCTACCCAATAGCATACATACGACATATCCACCCCCTTGCTAATATTGACCGCTAGGTATGTGGGATTATATACAGCGCGTTGTGCATAACTCAGTCCCGCCTTGGCCTGGGTCTTCCTCTAAAACTACGACCCAAACAGAGCCTGAACACTTATGCCACGGTAAACGGCCCTGTGACTATGCAAAATTAACCGTCCGACTGACCTGTGCAGGTCAACTTCGCCGGCCGTCCATTCTATATGGCTGGTATCACCGGCTTCAAGGTTGCCCTCTGTATCGCCTACCTACGCATCATCCGCCATAGTTCTGAAAAGTCCTACCGCCATGTCGTCCGGGGTATCATGATATTCACCATCCTATCTCACCTTGCGGGGACCCTCGTCCTGTTCTTCCAGTGCTCTCCCGTCCACAAGTCATGGCGTCCAATGACACCCGGAACCTGCCTGCCAAACGACATTGTTTTCTACACGCTTGCCGGTGTATCCATACTTTGCGACCTTATTGTCTTTCTGACGCCAATCCCGCTATGGATGAAAGTGCGCATCAGCCGGGGACGAAAACTGGGACTAATGGCTGTTTTCCTGCTCGGTCTGTTCACCACCGCCTGTTCGGTCATGCGTGTGGTTCAGATCGAAATCATTGCGAGGGATGGCAACTCTACCATGCTCATCCTCTGGGGCACCATCGAGCTGAACGTCGGAGTAAGTAAATAAATAAATCTATACATCCTATGTAAAGAGGGAGGGCTAACGAGCTAACGTTTCCGCCAAACAGATCGCCATCACTTGTCTGCCTACTCTAATCCCACTACTAACCTTCGTCAGAGGCAAGACATCCAAGAGCGGCCCTCTGCAGTACCCCAACAGCACCTCTGACGGCCGCAGCGCCGGCACTTCAGTCAAGCTGAAATCCGTCGGCCTGCACTCTTCCACCATACGATCTCAGACCATCCCTACGGGCAACAACACGCTAATCAAGTCGGGCAGTTTCAGCTCTCTAGAGGCGATACTACCTGTCGACAGCGACGGGAGACCCATCCAGCGAGACGACGTGGAGTCTGCCAGCGGGAGAGGTCCGCAGAGCAATCTCCTCTCTAGCCCGGGCCAGATAACGAAGACCGTCCAGGTGGAGATCACCAGCACCAACAGCGAACGAGATCCAGAACGAAGTTGGCTACATTAGACCCGTTCTTTTTCCTTTTTTTTTTTCACTCGTTCTAAGGGGAATAAAAAGGGAGTTTGGCAGCTGGTTCTCACATGTATAATGTCTGGTCATGTCTTTAAATTCCTTTCCTATTCCTGTTCATAGAATATACCCTGTATATATTTATTAACGATGTTCTTTTCTCTCGTCTTTGTCGCTTTACCCAGAGTATCACTCTGTCCTTGAGGAAAAAAGACCCGCCCCTAGTCCATGTTTAACTACAACGGAACATCCACTCTCTCCACCTACTAGCGGGGTGTTGTTTAAGTGTTGATGCAAGAAACTCAACTAATAAAACCCACTTCACGGTCTTTGTAGCTGCGCTATTTTCGGCTTCTCTGTCCCATGAAGATGGGCTCCTCTCGTAATTCTCGTACTTACATAGTTGAAGACTCGTCATGAAGAACCGCATGAAACTTATTATCAAATAGAGTTATTAGTCATCATCCGCACAGATGCCTTTAAGTTATCTTGTTTCGCCACGTATCAAAGTCCTGTTGACATCCACAGGATTCGTCCTCAGGCCAGGAACTGCTGGTTACGAGCCGAAAAGCCCTGGCCCTTAAGACGCTAACAAGTTTATCCTGAAGCCTATCCGACTATCAAGCTTAATCCCAGCCTTTTTTTGCCTCTGCCAGCCCGCGATCGTCATTGAGTGCTGCTGTTCGTCTTCCCACGAACGCCGTATATCACCGCGGAGTATAGCCATCTATATACACTCTAAAAAAAAGGGAAATAAGAAAGAAAAAAAAGCGGCGAGTTTCGAGAAGTAAAATTAGCGATGGCCTCGCCTCACGTCCTGATCATTGGCGCGGGCATCACAGGCCTCGTTCTCGCCCAGGCACTACGCAAACACGGAGTGCCCTTTTCCATCTTCGAGCGAGATTCTGATCCTCTTTATCGCGGCAAAGGCTGGGGACTGACGATCCACTGGTCTCTGGATGCGTTTCTCCAGCTCTTACCGGAGGATCTGATCGATCGTCTGCCAGAGACGTATGTCGACCCGGAGGCTGTCGCAAAGGGGGAGAATGGTAATTTCTTGCTGTTTGATCTCAGGACCGGAGAGATGAAGTGGAAGGTTCCTCCGGCAAAGAGGTTGAGGGTGTCGAGAGAGCGGCTGCGCAGGTTGCTGATGAATGGAATTGATATCCAGGTGAGCCTTACTTTTTTTTCCCCGCCTAATATCTAGTAGCATGTAATACTGATCTATACTAGTGGAATAAATCTATTTCTGGTATCAGTCAGCTGTCAGACACGGCTGTCCGCTGTGAATTTACAGACGGCTCTTCCGCAGAAGGGACTCTGCTGGTAGGATGTGACGGCTCTCGATCAAAGACACGCTCTTTGCTTTGTTCTTTGGCTGCAAACGAAACGCCAGCCAGGTGTGAGAACCATTCGCTTCCTATACGCCTGCTGGGGGTGAGCACTCCCTTACCTCCTCGTGTTGCTCTCAAGATGAAAGCCTTAGACCCATTATTCCTACAAGCGAGCGACCCAGCTACTAATAACTTCTTTTGGTTCTCGTTCCTTGATACCCCAGTTAACAATGATCGCGAGGATCGTGATACATATGAGTGCCAGATCCTGATAAGCTGGCTGTGTCGCAAGGGGGCCTCTAATATGGAGATACCAACTGACAACGTTGACAAAATAAAACTCATGCATTTATTGGCTGATGGATGGGTTGAACCCTTCCGCGAGGTTGTGCAGAGCATCCCAGAGGGCACAGAGCCCAAGGTCCTCTCCTTGGAGGACTGGCCCACCCCACCAAAGGGCTCATGGACCAATCTAGGTGGCATGGCAACCCTGGTCGGAGACGCTGCCCACGCAATGACAATGTGTGAGTATATATCCCCGTTTCTTTCCGTGGGCCTACAATCTCCCCCTGGTGGCTAACAATTAGCCTTCAAGTTCGCGGTGAAGCAGGGAATCACGGCATCCTCGACGTATTCAACTTGGTAGATGGTTTACTTCCAGTTATCAAGCCGTCGCCACACTCTCCGGAGAAGACGCAGCAGGAAGTGATCAACGAGTATGAGGAGGAGATGATCACTCGTGCTAGGCCAGCAGTTCTTCGGAGCCGCAAAGCGTGCCTTGACGCCCATGACTTTCCTTCAATAACGGCGGACTCCCCACTTGTCGCACGGAGGGGCGCATTTGAAGACGACGATCTAGAATATCTTATCGATTAGACACATTAGAAGACTTATATCCTTGAAAAAAGAATTGCATTTCGCTTTGTTGCGCCCAAGCGGGATGGCAGCTCCGGTTAATATATACTTACACTTTAGACTTTCGATAGTTCGAGTACAGAACCAGCCACTGCATCGTCACATTGCCTCCCCTGAATTGGGCAGCTGGCTGACTGCACACTTTAATTAAAAATACTTCGATCCATAAATTATATCAAAGGAAGAGAGACGGTGAGATTGCGCCAAGATGTAAGGCAATATATTCTAGCCTTTCTCGGGATTTCCCCGGAGCTGACATCACTCGTACCTCGTCGGTTAGTTAGATTGGACAGCTCACACGACCCCCTCCTTGACTTCCCTCAGTTAACCTTACATTTTATATATTATATGTAGTGAGACTCATGTGCCATTGACAGGGAGGGGCTCCAGCCATTGAAAAGTTGATCCATCTATTTGGCGGTGGCCAAGTCCCCAAAGCATATGTATATATGTACGCTCAGGCGATCAATAATATGCTTCGTATATGTACTCGAAGATGACTTGCAGAGGTACATACATCTTTCGCTTCACCGTTAGTTTTAATATGTGATATCTATACAAGGCCAATGCTCTTTTCGATGAGTGGGGGTGATATGTAAATTAGTACAGAGATGATCTGTGGAGAAGCAATCCCGCACCCTGCCCATGGTGGACACAGCCCTTTTTCTTCTGGACTTCTCCCGGTAAGTAAAAGCGCCTCGCACCGCTGCTCCTTGCAAATATGACAAATCGATGGTGCCTTTGCCTAGAATCCTGCTTCGCTTTACTTCTTTACTTCATCTTTTCTCTCTGGAGAGAATAGCAGCGAGGGGCCTTAGACCATGCAGGAACCAACTGTTCCGCATATCGATATGAAAACCGTTCCCCCCTCCGATGGAGACGTCAGTCCCAGTCAAAATCGATTCTGCAAAAATAGCATATTTTTTCTACAAGCTGGATGGATACATAATTATGGAACAAAAGAAGGCACGTGCGGGCGGGCCGGTCCTTCCAGGTTTAAGCTTATTTACTAAAGTTTAATATTTCCCTTGAAAAGCGCGTTTCGTTGGGATTAAAATTAAACAAAATAATCAATAATACCATACAAATGCAGGAAGAAATGGCAGTGAAACAGCAATATACCCCATCACCGTTAAGGGTCGTGGGCTTTTTATCAAACAGGGCGTGGACACCACCCGCTGCCTGTAATCTTATGAGTATATTCCGTTTAGCATATCATACATACTATATATACAGAGAAATCAAGTTCTAGTTTTGAGAAAGAAATTCAAAACGGAGGAGAGTGACCTGTGATACCCTGGTTTAAAACAGGATGGGTATCAAAAAAAGAGATATTTGTGAGTCAAGCCTGTTGTATGTGCCCGACAGAATATCTGAGTTTTGAGTATAAGTCATATATACACCAACTCAGAAGCTAGCAGAGAAGCCTTAATGCATCAGTAAACAATAGTTTGGCATATATCTGATGAAAGCTCTCTAGAATGGAGAGGTTGTGCAGCTTGCCGCCTGCTGGGTTGCAGTGAAAATGCGATAGACGGAATTCTATCACACTATCACTGGGATCTGTACCCTCGATACCAGGAGAAATATCATCAACAGACCTCTGTCGGTGAACAGACAATCTGTGACATCCGGCAAAATTTCCTCTTCCAAACCCAAAATCAATATATGAGTAGTTTTTTTGAGCATCGTGGACTTTCATCTTTGATGTAATTGTTGAGGCTAAGGTCTGCTGTGTTTGACCAACCAATTGCGAGTCGGTGACTTGGAATGAGCCAAAGAGCCTTGAGTGCAAGGGGAGCAATGTCGTCATTGGAATTTCAGCGGCGCTCCATATGTCCTTTGGTGATTGTAGGCTGAGGCTGGTAGGCCCTGTAACCAGCGTCAATGGGTTTGTTTGACTGAGACCTACAGCATCCTGTTAGCATGGGTTCTGTGAAATAGAGAAGAGTATGAGGGCGGGTAACCTTTTATTTGTACCGCCATTAACCTCCATACACCGGATGCTAAAATGAGTCTTTCAGTAGCAAATAACATCCCGCCAAAGAACCCATGGGTGAACCGCGCCAGGAGTTCCTCATCGCTTAGCTGGTTTAGTGGCAGTTTTCTTGCAGGTAACGATGTGCTCGGCACGAGAGTGTCGCCTTTGACGCGCGCAATCAGACTATCCTCTATTATCGAATGGCTCTGAGGATTGATCCAAGTCTCTGACTGGGTTGCGCGGAAAGATGTAAGAGGATGTGGTGAGTAGGTGATGCGACGGGACCGAGAGAGAAAGTCCATTGATAAGAGCTAGATGGTTAATAACAAGGGCTATGTTTTTATGTGCTGGAGAGAATCGCAGGCCTGCCTTCATACATCACGTATGTGAAGACCAGACGAAAGCCTCGATATATAAATGTATACTTCCTATAGCATGTAATGCTGCAGTGCTCTGAGTGTGAACATGACCGATGACGCAGGAACGGAAGAGATCGGGATAAATTCAGCCGCAGTGATGCTAAAATAAGAGCGAGAAATTGTTTGAGTATTTACTAAAGCTCTCGTATACGAGAGTCACTGAGTCACTGCGATAAAAACCACCAAGCTAAAGTATGCATGCACAAAGATCATCAAGAACAAAGCAACCAAAAACATGCGTACAAGCCAAGATCTATCCATATTCCCATACAGTTGGTACGGTTCTCGCGGGATATCCACGAGGCCCGTCAGGCCCTTCTGGTACTGTAGAGCGAAACTGATTCTTCAAATGACAAGTTTCAAGTGCCATCCATCCTCTTCATTAAATATTCATTTTGCCAAATCAAGACAACCATAAGAGCCAGTTAACAGCTCCACCCTGCCGGACAATCCCCCACCCCAAGAATAAACTTATAAACCACAGAATTCCCATTATCACAATGGGCAACAGAAGAAGCTCCGTATGGTACAAGAACGGTAGGTTGCTATAGCCGAGGAAAGAAATATAGGTGTAATAAGTGAAAGCAGAGAGGTATAGAGTGTTCCCTAGAATGGTGGCGAGAAAATTGGAGGATGATTCCGTTCCTCGCGTGAGAACGGGGAGGAGGATAAATTGAAGAACGTATAGGTGGAGGTAGAGTGTGAAGAAAGCACGGCTAGAAACCTATGAAGCAGAATGGTGGTTAAAAATAATATAGCATATTCATCAAATGTAAGTAGACCCACATCGAAGCAATATCCAAATTCAACGTGTTCTTTGTCCCCCGAGAGTCCAAAGAGACCCTGTGCCGGCGCACGCCGTCTCATGCGGCCCAGCGATGATCTTGCCCCCCTCCACGCACTTATTGCCGCGGCAGGTCCGTTTGGACCAAATATCCGGCCAACCGAAAAGTACATTATCGTCGAAATGACAAGGGAGGCACCGAGGAAATGTATAAAGATAAAGGATAAGCTGAGGGCGTTTATAGAGACGAAGGTCGGTTTGTAGGCAAAGCCCCATGCTAGGCCCGTCAGATATAAAAAGAAGGAAAATAGGTAGCTGAATGATGGGTCAGGCCGGTGCCAGGTATTTTTCGTTTCTAGATAGATGTTAAGACCATGGTGGACAGCATGTTATGTATAGGCATAGACTAACGTTTCTAAGGACAGTCAGTTAGCTTCAGTTTCTGGCAGGGCATATATATGGAAGCATCACCAACATGATAGTACATGGACTTGAACACCTTCTTAGGTGCAATAACAAGAGATGTCATCTCCCAAATGGCCATCTCAAAGTCCATCTGCGAGACTTTGAACATCCTATACCCCCGAATATCAGTATGGAAAAATAGCACGCAAAGTGAAGTAGCATCGTCCTACCGGCCCAAATGCCTGTGGGAGCCGTATGTAGGGGCTTCTATTTTGCGGCGAGGCACCGCCGAACTGTGCTGGGCCAGCATGCTGCCGGGGAACGGAGATATGAGGATTCATGGCGGAAGATGAAGGGCAGCTCGCCCGGCTAAAGATCGAACTACCGCAGCAACATCAAAGGGGGGAGGATGAATGATGCAGAGTGAGTAGTATCAAGTAGAAAGCATCACAGCCATTTGTCTCTTTTGCTTGCTGTTGAATAATGCTTGTTATCAAATATCAGCTTGTCGACTTGTCTTTTTTACGAAGCTCGAACAGGCTAGAAGTTGAGAATATCACGTGACAGTAATGTAAAACTTCCAATATAAAAAGGGAGGCTTGAAGTGTTTCCAGTTGACGGTCAAGAAAGAAGAGAAGAGCAGTTATACACTGAAGAGGAGAAGGAGGCCTATATATGTGCTTGAACGGCCTTGATAATGGACCTGTAATACGGAATCTACGAGATATAATGCTTGATGCTTCGACCGGCCAACAGTCTACTGCGCGTCTCATCTACTGACTGGATATCTAGATGTGCTGAAAAGAAGTCAGAGAGTTTTGAACACAGATATCCCACTGCTCTCTCGAAGAGTTGAGACCTAGATCAGAGCTACATCCATGGTGGTTATGCACCCGCGGGGTGGACTGTCCTCCACTCGATATATACAGACATGCACAAGACACAGGATAAACGGTTGAAATAGAATGTTCTATATCGTCACAAGATATCCAGGAGTCGTCAGAATTATTGAGGAATATTCATCATACAGCGCAGAGAGAGGCCTTTGTGACTTTGCGCTGCGTTATTCCAGATCAGCCGAAGAAGCCCCAACTCAGTCGCAGATGAGCAAACAGGGAGTTTTTATGCTATAGTCCCTTAAACATGTCTATTGTTCCTATAAAAGAACATGGCTCCGCACTGTCGTTCCGGTGTTACATATTTATTCGATATAAATATGTTCTTGGCTGCCACTAGGATTTCTGTGCAGTGTTGATAGAGTGTTAAAGCTCTAGATAAGCCTCAACATGGCGAGAGATAGCCTGACCCTATTAAATACTATGGCTATCTCAATGGTTGTATTCTTAGCTCAGCTACCACTCAGCTCCTGTCGCTCACTCGGTGGTGTACCCCTTCCTGGAGCTGGCTTGGAGTACTCACATTCGCCCAAAGGCTCGGTTTTAGTTTATATTTTACCAATGCGAGACCTATCGGACGTTGGTAGACGAGGCACTGGTAGATGTACCAGCGATGGCTAGTTGGGAAGGCCATGCTCATCGATGACTGTAATCTCGTCTATTAATACACTCGCCAGCTAGCAACATCCCCTCACTATACGCCTTCGAAAAGATGTTTGGGGATCTGGGTTTTGGCGAGAATCTGTACTACCGAAGGGGGAAGCAGTCCTTGAACCATGTCATAGGTTAGGATTGCAAAACCACACCAGCCATTTTGAGAATTCCCTGCACTAAACATACCATTTCTCTTTTGTAGCAATGACCGAGGCTATGCCCCAGAGCTCATCTACCCATCGGCTTGAGATATGACGCGGTGACGGCGGCACTTGAAGGCATTCGGTGTTGGTACCTAAACATGACCGCACGGATCTCACAAAATGGCCCAGATATCAGACTGTGTCCGTATTTCCTTGACACTGTCATGAACATAAGCGATGGACTGACTGCACCACCCCGGATGTTAACGGACAAGAAATGGGGACTGTGGGAAGTCAGTTTGGATGAACTTGGTCACCGCAACCTTGCATTTGTGACAACCCATGTGCTGTCCCATTCAGGGATCCTCGTCGGACACATGAGAGCTAGTAAAGGCTGAGCGTATGTATAGTGCTCCCTCCTTTTCAACATTCCAAGTAGGTGGCATACCGGGACTACGAGAAGGGGGTGGCTTCACAGAGGTCGCCCACGACGGCCAATTTAGCCTTAATAACGCTGTCCAAAACGCCGGCAAGTAGGGCCACACATCACTCTTTGCCCATTTCGCCCACCGACGACTTCAACTACTCCACGTCCGACGGCTAGACAGACGAAGCAATGAAGAGGCGACACATCTGGATCACCATACGACGTATTGTCCATGTCATGCCAACATCATGCCAACAACGCAGGGAGGTGGCAGGGGAGTTCGTATCGAGAAAGGGTCTGGCCATTGACAACATGCAAGAACATGCATATCTCCCTCTCAATCGGGTATCAGATGCATATTATCCCGTCAAATATCAGCACAATCTCCTATTCCTTCTTCGTATACTCTCGGGATATCGCATATCGTCTGCTCTCCTGCTATACGTTGTATATTTATACTAGTATACGTACATATGCAGCTCCTCGCTGGCGGTACCAAATCAACCCTCTCCGTCTAACAGTTGGGTTGCCTCCGTCGTGTATGCGAGTCTACCCCCCCCCCCCCCATCTGGATCTGCCCCATCCCTGCTCTACTTCTTCTCGACTTCTTCTTCTTCTTCTTCTTCCTTGTTCCTTGGAAAAAAAAAAAAAAGGACCCTGTAACGCTAATACGCCATGTAAATTTGACATGCGGCAGGGCGTACCGCGCTAAGCCTAAACAGGGCCAAATAACCTCCCCTAGCCTGTATTACCAATACCACCCGACTTTCTTCCAACTTCAACTTCATCTTTTGATCCAAAAAGGAAAAAAAAACTTCCAAACTTCAAACGACTCTCGAACGTCTTCAAAACACGACCAGACGCCTACAAAACAAATCGGCCATCTTTTTCTTTCTCATCCAACCCTTGTGCCGCCGTGCAGGGGATTGCGGCACTCTGGACCAAGTTTGCTCCTTTTTACGCTTTACGCTTTCCGCCGTCTTCCTCGTCTCTCCTCGCATCCCTGGTCCTCTGCTCGCTCCACCCGCCTGCTTCCGCTCTCTTTCTCCTTCGCTCTGGTAGCGCAGGATCAAGACATCAGGACTGGAAGAATAGAAAAAGGGGGAAGAAAAGAAAAGAAGGGGGAAAAAACCTGACGCGGTGTTGCTCAGTGGATGCTAGCTGCAGTTTCTCTTGAAATCTGCGCCGGTCTTTTTTGCTACCTTTGCCAGGTTTCTTTCAGACCCTTTTTTTCCGGTTTGGAGATATGCATTGAGCCGTCTTTTGCCAATGGCACCTAATCCTATACTCATCTCCTGCATCTCCCTGGTCTTTTGAACACATACGGAGTACTCTGGGTCGAGAGAGAGAGAGAAGACGATCCGGAGCACTTCCTGCCATCATCCAACCCTTCGTGAAGATATCATGTCCTCTTCCTACCAAAACGCTACTCGAGCTTCTCGACGCCCTAATTACCGACCACAGACGCCGCCTCAATACCGCAACGAGGCGGTTTCGACCAAAGACCGCCAACCCATCCGGCCCTCCTTTCCTGAAACGTTCCTAGACGACATCACCCCAATTGACCACTACAATAGCAATAATAGTAATAGCCACAGTGACGCTAGGGATGTGGACTCAATTGACGAAGACGAGCGGGATCCACACGACCTGTCCCTGAATCCGACCCTTGGTGTGCGCTCGTCGGTCGTAGATAACATGCTCTTGTCTCTCGACCAGTTCTCCGCTTCTAACACGACCGATTGTCCCTTTGACGACAGCCTCCCTTACGATTCGCCTCATCAGCAACAGGAAACCTTTTCACATTATCACTCATACCACCATCCATCTAACAGCAATAGTAATATCCATAATAATAGTACCCACGGCAACAACAATACTAATTTCAACATCAGCAACAACTCCCGGTTTCGGTCTCACACTCTCTCCTCCTCGGTCTCGTCAGACGTGGAGACCTACACTCACCAGGATAGCAGCGGACACGGGCACCGGCACCGTCACAACAGCCACGGATCGAAAGGCAGAGAATATCGCAGCAATAGCAACCCGAACAGCAAACAGCCCACGATCCGTCACATTGACGGTAGCTCTGAAGGGGAACGACTGAGCTACAGGAGCAAAGTGTATGATTCACAGCGGGCAATCAGCTCTAATGACCGTATCATGCAAAGTCGGACAACTCCCAACTTTATAAGAAGAGACAGCGCCGGCAGTACGTCCTCGAGTGTTGACCTGAACGAGATGCTCGCCACCACCTCAATCTACGGAACACGAAGATCGGCCAGCTTCGACTACGGTTCGACCTTCCCGTCACGAGCCAATAAGAGACACCCTTCTTTTGGTCATTGTGATACCATGATGCAGTACGACGACATGAATGCTGCCCCGACACCAACGGTCCCCGTAGGCCCTAGGAAGAACCACTCTCCTTCCGTCATCGCTGACCATGCTGGCAACGCCTATAGTTCGACACCCCCCGGCTCTTCTGCTCGGCCCGCCGGCTTGGTCCGCAAAAATAGCACAAAGTCCGCGCGAAGCATGTACTCGAGGAAAAATAAGAGTGACACGCTGGGGACCTCTACAATCAGAGGCCGAAATGACGAGTATAATAAATATTTCGGAGACGACCAAAACGATATTCCTCCTGTGCCCTCTTTGAACCAGGTACCGGCACCTAGTCCTACCATTGCGCGCTCAAAACAACAGCCTCCCAGTCATTTCCCTCCTGAGAACGTCAGTACACCACCAACAAAGGAGCGTCAGGGCTTCTTTAGACGGGTATTTGGCTCCAGACAATCCTCTCCTTCTCAGTCCGACGTGAGCCCTCACTCTGCGCGAGGTAACGAGTATTCAGACCCCTCGAGGTACGATAGCATTTCAATACACCCGAAACCCTATAGGCCGCCGCCCCCAAGGGATCCCGCAACTACCAATAATGCCACTCGTGAGAACCCTCCCGTCGTAACGAAGAAGCCGTCGTCCTTTTTCCGCAGACGCAAAAAATCTGTAATTGAAAACGTCCCTCCGCCTCTCAATCTACCACTCTCAAATCTCAGCTCTACGGAAATAGGAACCGATAAATTGAAAGTCAAGACAGCATCGGGATCTACTCGCACAGACAGCCTCAGCAGGGTTATGAAACCGTATCTGTCGGACATGGATTCGCCGGAGGTTTATAACAGTGGCAAGTCACAAGATCAGCAGGAAACAGACGAGTCTGATACCGAATCTCCCATCGGAAGAGAATATAACCAACTCAAGGAACCCAAAACCAAGACCCCTAGGAAACTTCAAAAACTGCCCCATTTGTCTAACTCCCAACCTTCTGGTCAAACAGTGGGTGCTGCAAACGCAACTAAGACTAGTGCCCGTTCAAGAACCAACGACTTTGACAGTTCGTTCCTAGCAGACAGCAGTGGGAATGAAGGGCTGGGGGCAAGACACCCAGAAGACAAGCGATCGCGCAGACCGCGGACAAGTCCAGATGCCCCTGCTCAACCCTCACAGCATTCCGCTCTCAGGCCCAAACGTGAACTTGTCCTTTCTGATCGTGTAAATGCTGGAAAGTCCCAGAACAGCGAGTCGAATTCTAGCTCTTTACTGGAACCGGCGATTTCCCCAGCGCACTCAAAGAGGAACCAGCAGACCTCAGCCCCAGCCAGCCCAAATACCACCGACACTGAGCCCTCCAGGCAAAAACAATCAGGTCTTTACATCGATACGTCTGGAAGGTCTGTGTTGACTACAGAAAAAGATAAATCGCCTCGGATATCAACGTCGACTTCAAACGCCTCTAATTACCATACTGCACAAAATACCCCCGTCATCCCCGGCAGTGACGAGAATCTAGCTTGGGGAAATACAACAACGGAACAACTACAGAGTAGCGTGGATACAATTAACAACGGGTTTGAGGAAAATATGCCCAGCCCCGAAGATAGGCGACAGGCTCAGCAGTTGTTTGACAATCTCGATGAGATGGCCGCAGGGCGATATACGGCTGCTTGGCTCGGTACACCTGACAGGGGAATGCTTCGAAAGGCATATATGGATCACTTTGACTGGTCAGATATGAATATTCTTTCATCCCTAAGGAGTTTATGCTGTAAGATTGCGTTGAAGGGTGAGGCACAACAAGTAGATAGAGTGCTGGATGCATTCTCATCCAGGTGGTGTGAATGCAACCCAAGTCATGGCTTCAAAGCAACAGGTATGCTCTTATCTTATGACCCTCTAATCGATTATGTATTAAGGTACTAACCAAAACTGTAGATGTTGTTCATACCATATGTTACTCCCTGTTGCTGCTAAACACTGATCTCCATCTTGCAGATATCGAGCAAAAGATGACCAAGCCGCAATTCATTAAAAACACCATGCCCACCATTCAACGAGTTGTAGCAGAAGCCGCCCCAGATGCATTTAGCTCGTCTCAACAATCAAGACCTCAGACCAAGCAGGTGCCAGAAGCAGAGAGGACATGCCTTACGAAAAACTTCCCCAAACCATCTCTGGAAAAACAGCCTAGCCATTCACCCACTAGTGCAGAAAAATCCTACGAAACGCCGACTATTGATATTCCAATTATTGAAATGCCTACCATACCACCTCCTCGTCTTTCAAGCCGTGCCTCATTCATCGATATAGGTCATGGGCTCAGTGCTCTGGCTGGCCCGCTTGTGTCCACTCCGTTTCACGGATCAATGAAGGCATGGGAGGCACAAATTGAGGCAGTTCTCAAAGAATTTTATAACTCGATCCAAAAGCAGAAACTTCCGCTGAGAGGTGTCACAACGGAGAACGATGACCATATTCACTCTTCTGGCGGATTCCTTACGCTTACTTCCAACATGCTTCGAAGGACTCCAAGTACGATCAGTCGGGCCGGTGTGGGAGAGCACCGAGGCCGCGGTGGCGCTGAGAATCGCCTAAGCACTGCTCGGTGGTCCTCAAAGGCCAGGTCTCGTCCCCGTCTTTACCCACCATCTGCGATGGGTTCGAGCCGTACAAGCTTAGACGACCAGTCGTCAATGTGGTCGCCTTCTGGCTCTAGTACCTGGAGCAAGAACTCGCTAGGCAAGACGCTAACGTCCATGTCTGTCGACTCCTTCGCGTCTGAATTCCCGCGAGGCGACTATCAGCAATCAATTGGCTTCGCAAACGCCTTGAGCCATGCCATTATCCGTGAAGATTCTGCCCACTCGATAGCTCCGTCAGAGGACCCAGCGCGAGTTGCAATGGTTCTAGAAGACGAGAGCCTCGAACTTGCGGGTGCCCCGTGGGCAAAAGAAGGGAGCCTGAAACACAAACATCATCTTGACTCGATCGACAAGCGTTCAAAGGATAGAAACTGGAACGAGACATTCGCCGTGATCCAACGTGGCTGGATGCGTCTCTTCTCATTCAACTCCAACAACAAGTCCACTCGCCTTAGACCCAAACAACGCCAGAATGCAGGCATGGTGGTCGGAGGCGGCAACTGGATGGAGAATGCAGATGAGACGTGGAAGTTCCTCCTTCGACATACCATTGCCAGCGCGCTTCCGGCTCCGGGATACTCCAAATCCCGCCCTCACGTATGGGCTCTCAGCCTGCCCACAGGCGCCGTACACTTGTTCCAAGTGGGCACGGCAGACATCGTGAAGGAGTTCGTCTCGACGGCAAACTACTGGAGCGCGCGCCTCTCCAAGGGCCCTCTGTTCGGTGCCGTCAGCAACATTGAGTACGGCTGGAGTGACGCTGTCATCAACAGTGCAGCCGCGAGCATCGACGACTCCAACCTCCCTACCAGCGCCCCGTCCACCAGCAGCTCGGCACCGATTCCCCGACCAAGCCTGCAGAGTTCCATCCGCAGCTCTCTGGACAAGCAAGGCGTCCGCCCTCGCCTGCCAGGCGATCGGATCGTGCTCAGCGACTGGCGACCCCCACAGCAAAGCATGATGGCCTCCACCTCTTCCGAAGCCGAACAGCTGGAGACCCTCCGCAGCTACGTGAAGCACGTCGAGCAGGAACTTCAGCGCCACAACGAGCTGCGCCCTGCTCTCATGCTTGCCTTCACCCCGAGACACGCAAACTACTCCAAGGCGCTGCATAACTGGGAGCGCAAGTCTTCCTATCTTCTAAGAGAAATTGTCAAGTTCCGCACCTATATCGACAGTCTGGTCTGGGCAGAGACGCAGAGAGAGCGAATCTACCAGGCCGATGCCGCAAAAGAGGATGAATCGAACGCCGCCTGATCTCTCTCCCTCTCTCTCTATCCGTCTGTCTGTCTGTCTGTCTGTCTTAGCAGACTCTTTATTTCTTCCTCTCTACACTTTTCATCTTACCCTGTGCTTTTAGTCCACCATTATGACCGACTAACTCTTTTTAATACTCCTGACGGCTTATCACGCAGCGTTCCATTGCCAGCGAGTCCAAGTGACTTTGCTTCTTCTTCTTCCCTGTTCATTCTCCCATCTTTAACAGTTCTGGAGTTGTTTCTTCTTGTCTGTGTATATCTTTGCAATTCCACCTCTTGGATGGCGCGTTCTAAGGCCCTGTACATATATATCCTGCTTGACACGAGAATGAACTTATGAGACTTACCGCTACCGTTAAAACGGCCTTTCTTCGTACCTGAACCGGTTCCTGGATCAGTCTGATACTTAACTAAAAAAACCCCTTGCATGGCTTTGCCGCTAGTAGAGATTAAATTGTAAGCAAGTTTTCTTGCGGACGCCACAAGGAAAAAACAACAAAGCAACCAACAACAACAGGACCGCATTTTGCGATTTATCCCACAGACTGGACTTCTTATGCTGGCGTATCGTCCCAGGGCTGTCTGCGCGTACTCTCCTAGAAGCTCTCTGGCGCTTCCACCGGTCGGACGGGGTCGTTGGCGATGCGCTGTCTCCAGTAGCTGGACGCAGACAAGAGGAAAACCCCAGCCGAAGCTCCAAACTTGATGCGAAGGAGGAGGAGAAGAAGAAAAGAAGAAGAAGAAGAGGAAGAAGGACAAGCAGGAATTACTTGGAATAATATTGCCTCGGCCAGCAGCGATGTCAGAGACTCTGGAATCCCAACTACCGCTGCCACCTTCATCACCACCGACCGTTTCACCCTCGCCGCACGAAGAACAAGAACAGGATTACGATTCTAGCAGCTTGCTGCCTCCTCTACCTTCTCACGATGATGACGACGACTTGAACGAGGACAGTGTCCATGATTATTCGGAAGACTATGGCCATGACGACTCCAACCTACCTCCCTCAGGCCACGACCACGGCCACGACCAAGACCACGACTCTAGTTTGAACCACACGCTGAATGAAGAACGCGAGATGCACCGGAAGTTGATGGATATGGAGTCCAGTTTTCTCCCGGAGCCGTCGACGATCCAAGTTGGCAGGGCTGCCACGACTAGAACGATGGACGATTCTTACTTGGTCGGAGCGGACAACGCACCTGGCACACCACAAGAGACAGAGAGTGCAGAGGGCCAGAAGTCATCGTCTTCAGAAACACCGTCAGATGCATATAAGACGCCTGTGCCGTTTCGGACGGTGGACATGGAGCCTTCAGTGGTCGAAAAGCCACTGGAAGGAGACAGCTTGGTTGGAATTAACACTTCTTCCTTGGAGACCATATCATCACCTCCAACCGCTGCTGCTGCCGCCAGAACCGTTTCGCGAGTCCTTTCGGCCACCAGCAGCCGGTCTGGGAGACATGGCGACTCCGTTCGCGAAGAGGGCCAGGGACAAGGCCAGGGACACAGCTTTGAGGACGAAGGATCGCATACGGAGAAAGAAGGCGACCTCGATGCCACACCCCGCAAAGCCCGTACACAGCCTCATAGTCAGTCTCCGCCGCTCTCTCGGTCTCTCCAGAGCTATGCCACAGACGATAACGATGCCAGTCGGACCGGTGGCTTCCAGGGAGCCGCAGACTCAATCGAACTACAGCGGACAAGACCAAAGTTTTTAGTTAGCCGACAGTCGTCGCACCGCCTATCAACCTCTTCAATCGCTACGGCTAATACAGATGGTGCCCTTAGCGATGCTACAATGGGAATGGACTATGCTTTACAATCAGGCGGTGCTCTCCCGTCAAATAGTGGGAGAGCGCCACAGAGCCATGGGCGTAAAATGAATCTTTCAAGGTCTATCAGCCTGGGGAGTATGGCCTCTGGCATTTCAAACTTGAGCGATGACCAACCGTACGACAAACGGGTGTTCAGCGGAGTGTCCGACCTGAGTCTTCACACACTAAACGAGGAGGACTCGGCTTCCCAACGGCCAGTGTCTCCGGGAACTACCATTAAACAGGGAGACGATATCCCTCCCGCGACTCCAAAAAATAGAGCTGCGGATCCGCCGTCCCCACCTGGGACTGTCTTAACACAGATCCAGAATCGACCCGCCCCTAATACTGTAAAAAAGTACCAGGACAGCGTGGGGCCGTCCCCCGATAAACGGCCTGGAAGTCGTACCCCAGGCTTTGGCAGAGGCAAAAATATGACATTGAAGGAACAAAGTAGCACAATCGATCGATTGTCAAAGGAGAATTTTGACCTGAAGATGCGCATTCATTTCCTTAATCAGGCATTGAATAAACGGTCGGAAGATGGCATCAAAGAGATGATATCTGAGAACGTTGAACTAAAGTCAGATAAAATCAAAGCGCAAAAGGATAACCAGGCCCTGAGAAGGGTGATTCGCGAACTGGAAAGGCAGCTGAAGGAAAAGGCTGACCCTGCTGATGAAAGTAAAGATGAACAGGCGTCTGAGGCAGGGAAGAGAACCATAGACGAGGAGGAATTTCTATATCTACGTGAACGGATTGAGACGTATGAGGTTGAGATTGAGAGGCTCAGGGCTGAGAACATCACTAGAGAAAGCGAGAAGAGGAAACTGGCAGAGATGGTGAAGGCTCTGGGAGACGGGAGAAGTGGTATATCAGAGTCCGGCGCCAGGGAGGAACGGGTAGGTTCCCCTTTCTTTATGCATATATTGACCGTTGGTTATAATACTTATATTTCCATTAGGATATGTGGAAAGACATACTGGATGCTGAAACTGCTGCTCGGGAGCAAAGCGAGGAGGAAAACAAACGCCTTCGCAGCCAGATTCTCCAGCTCGAGAACGATATATCTTCTCATCAGTGCCGAGAATCCCGTCACCGCAAGGGATATCAGAACTTCTCCCACGTTGGCTCTGACTACGAAAGCTCTCGTGGCTTTGGACAATCCAGCCCGACTAGAGAGCTTGAGTTGCTTCGACAGGAAAATACCGAACTGCGACGAGAAGTGAGTGCTCAGACATCGATGCTAACATCCAGAAATCGTGAAAAAGAGAAGCTCTACCAGGAAATTGAAGATCTGAAGCTCGAACGGCGCAATGAAGGCCGTTCGATCACCGGTGACAGTATCTTTGACCGTTCTGCTTCAAGGGCACAATCCAGAGCCATGTCACAGGTGAGTGACCACGATCGTGACAACCTAGAAAATAAGAACGGGGAACTTCGAGACCAGGTGTCGGCACTTAAACTGGACAACCAGGGCCTTCGTAGCCAGTTGGATGAGTATGCAAACGAGCTAAGTTCTGTGGAACGCGAATATCAAGCAGAGCTGGACCGGGTAGGCCAGGAGCTACGGAACCTTCAGTCCCAGCGCGATCAAGCTCTTCAGGCTATAGAAGCGCGAGAGGCGGACTTGCAGGACCTTAAAGTGGAAGCACAAGAGGAGCTCGATGCCATGGGAGAAGAGCTCGACCTGAAGCATGAAGAGTGCCATCGCCTGGAGCTCGAAGTGCAAACACAGCAGGAGAACTTGGATGCTCTCCAGGCAGAGGTCAGGTCTGCTAACGAAGGGATTTCCCGACTTGAAGAGGATGCACAGAGCAACCTCCTCAAGTACAAGGCCGTACAGCAAGAACTGGATTACGTTAACCAGGAGATTGAATCCATGGAGAGGAACCTGGTCGAGGCCAATAATAAGATCCAACGGCTGACCGTTCAACAAGAATCAAGTCAAAATGAAATTGCATTCTTGCGAGAAGAGCAAGACGGTGACAAGATCAAGATCGGCGACTTGGAGTCTGAGTTGAGGTTCGCCCAAACCAGCTTACAGAGCGAAAAGGACAAGACAAACGAACTTGACAGACAGCTCGCTGATGAAAGATACCAGCGTGAGGTGGTAGGTAGCAAAGAGAAACAAGAAGTGCAGCGAATTATAGACGATCTCAACCGTGAGTCGACTGCATCCAAGGAGGAAATCCGGAAGCTCAAGAAGAATCTGTCTTCTCGGGAGGTTGAAGCAACCATGTGGAAAGACCGCTTAATGGAGTTGGAGAACAGTCTGCGTGAAGCTCTTGGTGACCTCAACGGCACCCGTTCAAGTCTTCTCACGTCAATTACAAAGTTGCAGAAAGAACTCGAGTCGACCTCTCTCGAATTGGAGAGCGTTCGCACCAAACTGGATGAAAAGGAGGCTCTCCTTCGAAATCGTGATGCGCTTCTAGAGAGCCATGGACTGGAGACCCAGAAGCTAGCAGACCTCCTGGAGCGTGAAAGACAAGCTCGTCGTGCCGATAAACATTCGTTTGAACAATCGCTAAAGTCTCATCACCAAGCTTCTCGAACCATTGTGCAAAACAATTCACGAATAACCGACCTAGAGGGGGCACGGAACCAAGACCGAAAACGGTTCAACCACCTTGAGCAGCAGTATAAGGACCAATTGAACGAGCGGAATGTGATGTTCCTCACCCTGTGGAAGAGATTATCTACAATGTGCGGGCCCGACTGGTCACATTCTAACAGCCTTATAAACGGCAATCTACCCAGCCAAGAGGTTATCGGGAACATGCTGTTTTGGCCAGGCTTTAGCAAGAATCTGCTCTTAGCCGTCAAGACAGTGGAAAATTCAATAAACGGATTCAAGTCGCGTGTTAGAACTGTGGAGCGCAGCCTGATGAAAGAATACCAGGGGCTAGAGAACAGCTTGAACGCTCGAATCAAGAAACTTGACCGTCTGGAAGACATGGTCCGACAGATGCAGAACAACAGACGGGCCAACACGACACCTACGAGCATAACTGCCGAATTGGCAAAATTAAAGGGGGAAAACAGGCTGCTCAAAGCTGAGCTCAACCTCCTACAATCTCACTCCCGGGTCAAGGTCGCTAACGACGGGTCAGCACGAGGGCAGCCATCAAGAATAGCGAGTTCAAAGTCGGTTGGGTCATCACTTGCGAGGTTTAGTACGGGGTCGGAACAAGGAGCTGCTACTGTTGCCAACACACGATCTGGTAGAAGCAACAGTTCTGTTTCACGCGGGTCTTCGAGCATGGCTCAGCCATCTCCCTTCTCTTCAAGCACCACACTTGCGGCTAACCCACCGGAAGCTCCCCATAATAACATTGCTTCTGGCACTGGTCACCTATCCCCAAGAAGCGATGCTTCCCAGGATAGATGGATACAACGACTACGTGATCTGGAACGACGGCTAAAGGCAGAGCGAGAAGCACGACTGTTGGACCGCTCTGGAGCCCGGGAGAGGCTGGCGGAGCGGAACGCAGAGAATGAAAAACTCCGTGCTGCTCTAGAAAGAGAGCGAATGAATCGAGTTGCGGGTTCTATGGGGGGCGATGGCGCGTGTAACGACCCCGATCGTAATCCACGCACCCCAGAGCGATCCCGACGGCATGAACATCAGGGCCGAGATAGGGGTAGCCGAAACCAGGAAAGGGATGATAGTAGGTCGAGTGGAACGGATGTTGTGGTAATCGACCATGGATACGAGCCTGATTCTCGTGGGCATAGCGAGGGACTAAGCACACGGTCAGGCAGTTACGACGGCGAGGGCGATGATGATGATGATGGTACTGGTACAGACGATGACGGCGGTTTATGCGTTGAAGTCGTGGTATAATGATTATGCTTCCGTATCCTCTCTTTCTTTTTGGGGGCGTTTACTTTTCTGGTCGGACGTCTAACGATTGGACGTTATCGTATTCTTTTTTTATCTATTACCCTCTTATTTCCATGGTTATATATCTTGGTGTCTCGTGGTTAGCGTGTTAATTAATTGATATCCATTGTATTTCGTGCAGCGTTCTTATTTATTCGTTCAGTAATGATAATTCTTAGTAACTATGTACAAGATAGCCAACTTCTACCTCAGTGATCAACCTTCAGAGAGAAATCAATGATGCCGACGCCCTGATGAATACTGCTCGTTGACAGAATATCCACATCGTCACACACAAACTTGGCAGCATTAGTCTCGTTCAGGCCGCCACTGACTTCCACCAGAAAACTGCCCCGGGGCTTCCCCTTGGCCTCCCACTCATCCTTTAGCTGCTTTGCGGCGGCCCGTACTCCATCAGCGGTAAAGTTATCCAACATGATAACATCGGCGCCGGCACCAACGGCAGCATCTGCCTCTTCAATACTGCGGCATTCTACTTCAATCTTGGTAGAGAAGCCAGCGGTAGCACGAGCAGCTTGAACCGCAGATGGGATAGCTTTAGCAATGATGCTTACGTCGGCACTGGCGGTTTCAGTCTCTGTAGTCTTTGCCGAGTTGACCTTAGTCTTGTTGTGGCATGCCCAGACGTGGTTGTCCTTCAACATCGTCATGGAACTAAGGTCATGGCGGTGAGGATCAGCGCCGCCAACTAGAATTCCATATTTCTCAACAATACGGAAGCCTGGGGTGGTTTTTCGTGTGCCTGCCAGGGTGCCGTTCCAGCCCTGGCCACGAAGAATGGCAAGGAGAGCTGATGTCCTGCAGTAGGCTGTTAGAATAAAATGGGTATAAAATAAGAATAGCTGATAAGATTGTAATCACTTTGTTGCAATCCCGGAACATCGTGCTAGAATGTTTAGGGCCACTCGCTCACCGAGGAGCAGTTTTCTCATTGGCCCACGAACAATGGCGCAGACGGTAACTGGCTCAATCTGGTCACCTTCCTTGACATTCCAATCCACACTAAACTTGATGTTAGTACATTATTGTCATATTTTTTTTTGGGTATATCAATTGAGCCCGAGTATAGAGGATGGATATCACATACGTGCAGCCCAACTGGGCAAATACTTCATTGACAAAGGGAACACCGGCCACTATTCCCTGTATTCAAATCAGCCATCTAGTTTATATCTCAATATAGCTTGACGGATCCCAAAGAAGAGGAATAGCATATAACCTCCGTCTCTCAAGATCATCAATCTATAGCCAACGACCATGGTACGCACAGTATATCAAAGAATTAATTGCAGCACCAACTGTACGTTAGCATACCTTGCTTTTGCCCAGCAGTTTCGCCTCACCATCGACTTCACCAACAACGAAGCCTCCATAGTCGAAGCTGGGGCAGTCTTCCTCAAGCCATGTTGATATTATACGCTTGTAATTTAGGGGCAGCAGGTGGCTTAGGTCTCCATGTGCGGCTGCCATGATAAGTTTCCGCGGAAGCTATACCCTCGGAAATGCAGCTATGAGTTATTTTGCAAACACTGCGTCTTCCGTCTTATACACTTCAGACCCAAGCTATCGATGTATCAGCTGGTTAGTTTGATATCAAAAGATGTTAAGAGTTGATTTCGTTGCTTTTTTTTCGTCTTTTTTCTTTCTTTTGAGAGGGACGCTCACGTGATGCGATGACGGAGGAAAGAAACCCCGACATTCCGATGATCATGTGATCGATATCAGGGAAAAAGCCGAAAAAGGAAAAAAAGCCTTCGACATCATCAGGCATGAGAAGTTCATGAAGTCTTGCTTTTTGATATCCACCAACAAGCCCACCGGCAGCCTCACTTGGACCCCTGAACCGCTAAGCACAGGGTATTGCACGATCGGCCTTTTTTCGAGAACGGCCGGCGCATTTTTATCCGTGACAGGGCTGCGATTGTTTTCGGTGGAACAAACCCACTCTGCTCCCCGTTGTATATACCTTTTTTGATTTTTTCCTTCTAGAACTCTGAAAGGCCGGGCGCCAACTCGGATCTGCGAGCCGCGAGGGCACGGGAAAGCGGCTATCAAAGTTTGCTCAGTATAAAAAAAGCCAGCAACCCCGGTACCTGCGTCTCAAACACTGTTCGATGTGGAATACATATTTTGGAGAATGATTCCTCGGCAGGATGGAAAGTATACGTCAGAGCCAGATTTCTCTGAGGGTCCGCGGATATGCTTGACGAGATGCAAATACACTCTTGGAGTACATACATAAGCGACTGAGCTGTCAAATGACTTCTCATGCTGGCTGCTGTCAGGCTGGACGTGAGACGGATCCACCCGCCATATAGACAGGCTCGACCCGGTTGTCTATCGCTCGGAGTACGCCGTACATGACGAGATGTACGTAATTTGGAGATTGGTTGGAATTGGAGGGAGGATTTCGTAGGCTGACAAAGAGGATACTGCCTTGACTCAAGGGATAAAAAGACAGGCTTAGCTTGACGCGGCTGTCAGGATGCAAATCAGCACAGCTGGCCAAGAAGACCAAGAAGATACCAAGTGATTCGAGCGGTTAAACGGCAGCAGATTGGGGGAGGCCCTGCTTCAACTCTACGTAAAATCAGGACAAGTTCACCGGCGGGATTTGCTCTCGTATTCGGAAATAGAACAAATCAAAGCTCCCACGCGCCCGATATCCTGCGAGTCATCCCCCCATTCGGGCCGTAGCCAGGCATCTCATCTCATCCTATCGGAGGAGCTTTTGCTTCCAGAAAGGTGGGAGTTGGGGAGACTCTTTTTCAAATCTAAGCATCAAAAGGGGGAATGCAGGTGCCGAAACTGTACGGTATCGTATGTACTGTGTATGGTATCTGAAAATAAAAATAACCATCGTATTTCATTTACTGAAATACGCACGATGCATAAAACTGTCAAACTGTGCATTTCTCGGTCGTGATTAAAATCTATCAAGCCCACCCTCCTTGACGGAGTTAAAGAGGCACCAATCGGTGTTTTATTTCACCCGAGAAAACGGGTTGGTTAATCTTATCTCCCGGGCAAGGATCTTGACATTTGGACATACATAAAAAAGCAAAAAGGGGGGGAGGGCGATTAAGGGAACAAGCTTTCGAACCGATATTAGAATCCAGCCACCAGCAGAAGACGTACGTATAGAGGAGTATGCATTACTAGAGGGATAACCATATTCAATAAAGAAAGGGGAAACAAAGACTGATGCGGAGGACTGGAGGAGCTTCGACTACTTCTTGGTCGCATAGATGCCTACCCCATTTCCCTCTGTGTCCTGAAAATGCATAATTTGGCCGTGGTCACCTTCAGGGACAGCATCACTGCACTTCTTCCCTCCGTTTGCAATGATGTTCTATATGCATGTCAGAGGCGGTCAGTCCCTGGTCACCAGCTACAAGGTATCGGGAGGGAGGAGGATTTCCCCCAGATTCCCTTCCCCCCCACGCTAACGCACGAACGGCATCTGGGTCACTCACCTCCATGGTTTTCTCGAGGTCGTTTACATAGAGGTACAACTTGACGGTTTTCGGGCCGGTGGTGTGTTCTCCGGGCTTGATCTTGGAGATGCTACCACCCAGACCCTGGAGTCCTTTTTCGGGGAATGCAAAGAGGGCGACGTCTTCAGTGCGTCCGGGGCCATCCTTGCGGAATACCCAGTTGAACACGGTCGAGTAAAACTTCTCAGCTACATGCAGGCCAGGTGGTATCAGCAATCTCAGCATATCATAACAGGCACTGGCAGCACGTTTCCATGCCGCTGCTTTCGTGACAGGCGTTGGGAAGAAAAGGGCCTTGGGGGGACGGAGAGGGCAAGTATATATATGTACCTCGATCAAGGTCGGTGGCGAAGATCTCAACCCAGCAAGGGGTTCCTTCGCTTGGGGGTGTCCATTTATCACACATGGTTGAATCTGGGAGAGAATATTCTGGGACAATGTTCAGAGGATCTGTTGAGCTTGATAGCCTGGGAGAACTGGCAGGAGACCTTTATATGTCTCTCTCTCCATACACTTTCTCTGCCCTCCACCATCGTCATGCCTGCCGTAGAGCAACGACAGCCAAGGCACCTAGACTGAACCCTTTCCCGTCTCTTCTCTCCGTCTAGCCTATGGTTTCTGCTCTTTTCGTCCTGCTTCGTCTTGCTTTTCGCCTCAAAGTCATAAATAGTCACGTGTTTACGCGTGTTTCTCGTGTTTCGCATCGTTTAGCCAAATGCGGATTAATAAGACTCGCGTCGCGTTGCTCTTTTTTTGTTTTTTTTTCGTGATAAAAAGGTGAAGTTGGAGATGGAGATGGAGATGTTGGTGGATAATCCTTGGGTTCTCGTTTAGCTGGAGTTTCTTTCCCGAGATGAGTCACTTTGTCGTGGGCGGTCGAGACGGTGTTTTTGAGGCCAGCGAAGTCTTTGGGAGGAGGAGGACCGTTGTGGTATGAAACAAGGGCAAAAGGACAAGGGCAACGGCGTTTCAGGAGGGAGATGCTGGCCTGTCTTTGTATCAGTATCGCAGGTGTCGCAGGTCGCTTCTCATGCTCATCAGGATGTTGGCTGCGCAGGAGTCGCATATGTGGTGGAAGTAGTTTGGCTCCCGCCAGATGCGAGGGCAGTACTGCTTCTTGCCACAGGTCTTCGTCCGCACGAAGTTTGCGTGGCCGCAGGAAAACTGGTTGTATATCTGACGGCACATCGTGGATCTGTTCGCTGAGATGTTGGTTGGAAGGGAGTCTGTCTCGGTTGGATGTTTGGGAGACGTGGTCAAAAGGCGACGATGGTGTTTGGTGCACTTTGTTCCTGCACGAAGCCGACGACTCGCAATATATACAGATTCTGTCTCCATTCACTTGCAGGCTTGGGCTGGCCAGGCACAATGAGATATTTGTTCATTGACGGGCTGACGTCTCGATCTATTGTCTAGCTGTGTCCTTTTTCCCCCCAAGGCGACTTGTAGATACTCCATTGAGAAGACTGTGTTATTGACAAGAGAACACTCAAAGGCTAGATAGACGCAGTCGATATCAAACAGACGGAGCTTACCACGGCCGTGTTTCAACAGAATAATCTTCATTGAAGAGGCCACAAAGACCAAAACATGCATGTTCAGGGACACGTAAAAGAAGAAAAGCCCGAGATCAGTATAATGCTCCCATCTCCCCCTGCCCTTTTTTCAGTCTCTCCACGATCTGTAGACCGTTCTCGCACCCCAGATCTGGCCCTTTTTCAGCAAACACATGCTCCGCCACTCTGGTTCATTCGGTGCATTCACGTATCGACTGGGCTCGACGCAGAATCCCGATCGAGGCCCGCGAGCCGGGAACCTGCCCACCGCTGGAACGTCGATGTATTTGCCGGTGTAGAACTGGAACGCTGGCTCGGTGCTGAGGACCTCCAGGTGCATCCCCGACTCTTCATGTTTGAACGAGGCCAGCAACTTGGGCTCTCTGGATCTGGTGTCGAGAGGTATGGACTGGGGGTTGGTATCGACCACGAAGCAGCTGTCGATGTCGGGACATTGTTCATCGATCAAGAATGGCTCCGTGACCCTCAACGGGCCGTATGATTCGATTCTTCCCAGCGGGATCCCTGTCGAGTCTGTTGGGAGATACTTGTCCGTCGACAGCACCGCTACGGTGCCGTCGATCGTTGGAGCACCGCTCAGGTTGAAGTAACTAAACCAGTGTCAGGATTCATAGGCTTTCTCTCGTAGTTTGGGGACGAAGTTCGTGACTGGACCTGTGGTTGGTGACTCCCACGACCGTTTCCTCACACTCTGCGCCGACGAACTCGACCTCGTACTCCACCTCCAGCACGGTCTTCTCGCGACCAGAGCCATCGTCGGACGCCCTTCCAGCCGAATACCAGACTCGCAGCTCGACGGTGCCAGGGTACCCTTCCTCTCCGTGCAGGCTGGTGTACCTAAACTCGACGCCTTCCCACCCATTCCTGTTCACCGGTCTGGGTCCCTGGAAAACTCGAGAGTTCCATCCATCCTTGCCTCCATGCAGCGAATTAGGGCCCTCTCTCGTGCTAATGACGTATGATTTACCGTTCAGGTTCTTGACGACGCCGTCCCTCAGCCTGTTGGTCGTCCGCCCGATCGTGCAGCCAAAGTAAGGCTCCCTGTGCTTCCTGTACGCATCCTCGTCGGGGAGACTGAGCACGATATTCTGGCCTGCGACCCGGAACTCTTGGATGATCGCTCCCAGCGGGAGAAAGGCGAAGAAGGTCTCTGCTCGTCCTGCCATGGCTGCATACGTATGTTTTGTTCAGAAGTCTCTTTTCAAGCGACACCAAGCCGGTCAATGGCCTCCCAGGAGCACTCTCAAGCCTTCCAAGCCTTCCAAGTCCTTCCAAGGCCCCCCCAAGCACTGCATCATCGTCATCGTCAGACGAGAAGCAAAGAAAGGTGGTGGAAAAGACCGGCCGCTGACGTCACAGAGAGGCGACCAAGGAACTCTTCCAGCCTCGGTTCGGTCCAGAATCTTGAACTGGCCGGAGTTTGCATGGTCAGCATACAGAAGAGAGAGAGTGAAGTCGATGGCGGTCAAGTTTCGAGTTTCGAGTCGATATATCAAAAAGTTCCCCCTTTGCGAGATCGTGCCGTGCTGGGCAACCTACAAGACAACTCCGATTAGTTAAATAGTCAACCCAACGTCTAGCAGGACGATGAAGCATACCTTGTATACTTCTGGCCACTCCGTATTCGCTGAGACAAAGCCAGCGTCACCCCTGCCCTGCGTATAGTATGTACATATATGTACAAACCTACCTCGTAGTTGATGTATAAATGCGTGCATGGTGCAGATGCATGCATGCAACAGGCCCTGTCACCAAATGCTTGTTGTCCAGCATTATGATAATTACATGCAAATAAAAAAACACTCGACTGAGGGCCAACAGACACATGGCGGTGGAGTTCAGAGATCGACAGTCGGACATGAATTGATCATGTTAATGTATAGAATACCCTGGGCGAGAGAGTCGCCTCTTGTCGACATGTATGGAAGGGTGTGTATGCGCGAATAGATGGCTACATACATTCACACCTACATACATATATCATACATATATATATAGATATATGCATGGCAATGTACGTAAGGAGAAGCTCTTCCCGCAACCGCTTCCGGGCTCAAAGCCGAGTATTCGTACGAGAGAGCAGAGCGTGTGAGATGGCTGATACCTTGACGTCTTGATATGCTGTGCGTAAAACCCCTGCGGCTGCGGCTGAGAAGGCTGTATAGTTGTATAGTTGTATAACGGCCAGGCTTCACGTTGGGATGGAGTTCCAAGTTAAAAAGTGAATAAATTGTCAATTATTATTAGGGCATAGATACAAAACAGAAGGTATTAATAGTGGTCGTCCTTTTGCCGTACTTCCATGACAGTAGTATGGTCTATTACCTGACACACTTCGATGCTTTTGCCGTCTCTCACAGGACAACCTTTGCTTTTTAAAAAAGAAAAGAAAAAGAATAAAAAAAAAGAAAAAAGAAAGAAAAAAGTCAAGGAAACCCCCTATGGTCATTACAACTCCGGTATACTTTTCGAGGCAATCGAGTGTACTTTTGTGCGTTGTTTTTGGTTTTTTTTCTTTTTCTTTTCAAAGCACCGTTTTTAAGGGTTTGTCAAGAGAAGAATCACGGCCAGGTATCAGGGATATGGATAGAACCATCCCAAGACCATTATTGAAATCTAGACGAACTGACTGAGAGGGGAAGAAACTGGCATCCAACCAGCGTCTGCTTAAAGGGAATGCAATACCGAACACCAGAACACCAAAGCCGAAGAATGTAGGCCAAATGCTATGCCTCCAAAGAAACCATCATGTCCCATCCCTTGCCAAAAAAGAGAAAAGCGCAACAAACAGGAAAATGAACGAAGAAGATTCGTAAGCATAAAGGGATATACAGAAGAAGAATAAAAAAGAACAGGAGAAGAAGAGGATAATGATAGGCCGTAACAATAATGGATCATTAGGTTCAGACACGAGCTGAACCGTTCGGGGTTGAGTTGACGAACATGTTAAAATCTTCGTCGTTGTACTCCTGGACGGGCAGACAGGCGAACCCGGGCATGGTTCCCTGGCGGGTGTACTGGCGGTGGATAGACTCTACCTGCTGATCAAACGCCGCTAGATGATCAGACATTTCATCCATTCCCCATTGTTGAAGATGCTGCGGTGCGACAACATCTTCATTTCGGGAAGTGGTCATCTGAGGGAAGAATACTGTCTGGCCCGTCGTAGACTGTTGGGTGTGGTGTTCCTGTAGCTGGCGAGAATATTGCTGTTGCAGTTGCTGTAGAGACACCGTCTGCTGGCCAGGGGCCGGAACTGGATGAGGCCGATACTGGGTCGACAGGAAGTTATCGGTATCAAATAATAGGTCTTCTTCAGTGCTCATGCGTCTTGATGAAGAAGGAGAGGTGCCATGAGAAGGGCAGTCAGAAGGGTCTCTCTGCATCTCCAGGTCTCCCTGCTGCTGCTGCTGCTCCGGTTCTGGCTGCTGCTCTGGCTCTCTTTGCTGCTCAGCCTCCTGTTGCTCGGCCTCCTGCAACTGGGCTTGCGCAGATTCTAGGTCATCTTCAAATCGTGAAAACCTACTATTTGATGCGCCTTCTCCCCGATTCAGTGCTCCCAGCCGCTCCAGTATGTCGTGTGTTAGGGGGCGGCCGCTTGAGGTGTCTTGGAGGGGCTGCCCAGGCCATATATCCCCTCTGATTGACATTCTATACATCTCTTGGAGACCACTAACCAGCTGTGTCTGTTGGTGTTCTAGCAACTCAACATATCTACATTCCTTGTAATCAGCATAGATACATGACTGCCAACGAAAGAGGAGAACGCAAGTATTACCCTTTGGGATAGGTCTTATCGTGTGCTTTCTTGCGCTCTCCAAACACACAAATCACATCATCAGACATGCATCGAGAACATGGACATTCTCCGTCACACTGCAAAAGGGGCAAAAAGGCACGAGGGTTAGGTTAGCACGTGACCTTCTCTTTATATGTTGGATTTTTCTTGTTTCAAAAACTTGATTTCTCTTCTCATACCTTGGACTTTTTCAACCGGCACCTATCGCAGGCCTTGCCGACTCTCTTGCGGCCTCCGTTCTCGTTTGGGTCTGGAGGTGATTGGAGCCTCGTTGCGGACATGGTATTATGGTACTCTGGCCGCAGCTCTGTCTTTGTTCTTTGTTTTTGGTTTATTGCTTATGCAACATCAAATAAACATGGAATAATGGCCCTGGTAGAACTGTGGTTCTCTCTTTATCCTCAAGTCTCAAAGGAGACTAAGACGACTGCTTGAAGTAGGGTATCTCCGGGGTTGTTCCTTTGTAAGTGTATGGATGAATATACGAATAATCAAGTTGTGTTTTTGGTGTACAGAGGTTTCTTTTAGTGCATTTGGTGCTTCAGATGGGCCACGAAGGGTGAGGAAGTAAGAAAAAGAAAAGCCGTTTTGGAATAAACGACGGGAGTATGCGCCCGCTTTAAAAGACCGCCTAGACCGTTCTGACGTATGGATAGAATTGGGCGATGACGAGTGAGCAAAGAATAAGATAATTTGATAGTTCCCTGGGTTGGATGGGAGTGTCTAGAAAAACGGTTCGAGTGGCGGAAGTAAATCGAGCGAAAGGGGCAACAAGTTGGATGATACCCTGATATCTGTGGTTGGATAGCTTCTTCTTCTTCTTTCTCTGGCCTTCGAAAGGCTGTTGGGAACTCGATATTGAAATATCAATAAGATATAAATCAAAAGCCGCCAAAAGAGTTTCCCTTTCAAATAGGGGTGGGGGGAGGGAAGGAGGGAAATATAGGATGGAAAGTGCTGCGACGGGCTTCGATCCCGTTATTATACGAAATTCATGTCGAGAAGGAACCCTGAAAGTTTGTTTGTTCAGGCTGGAAACAAGCCCAGCTACGGCTCCGATTCATTAGGACGGAGACGAGCACACGGAGTCGGTCTCCGTGCTAGACTGGGGGTGGGTGGGTTTTGGAGGAAGAAGCTGGACTTGGGAGCAGCTGCTGGGGCTCTCCCTCCTCCTCATCTCTCCCCCAATTGCGAAATTTAGCAGGCAAAGCTCAAAAGGTTGAAAAATAGAAAAGAAAAAGAAAAAAACTAAAAATAAGATGATTCCAAGGTACAGAATGCGAGTATAATCTTACTCGCTGAGGCAGCAAAAGTAACCCCCCCATAGCTCTCTCGAGTTATGCCATAGTACAGCCCGCATCCTGGATCAATAGCATGCCATAATGTTATGTTGGATGCCGTTCATGGTGTATGTATATTACCATCCTAACATGCCTCGCAGGTGCATTTTTTTGCAATGGAATTGGCGTATCAAAGTAACAGAGTAAACTTTGCTGCATTGGCGGGTTGGTCTTCTTATTCCATGCCTATATTCTCTCTAAGCCAGCCAAGTGTGTCGATGACGAAAGAAGAAACCGTACAAAGAGTCTCTGTTCCGTTCAAAAATGCCGCTTCTCTCCAGCTAGTTGGTCGGTATTGGGTGGTCCGCCCGCCATTCCTCCGGTTTTATTCTCCCCTCTCCCTCTTTCTCTTTCTGGCGCTCTTTTTTTTCTGCTTCTTCGTGGTTCTGCGGATGGAGGAACAACGTCGCCGAGTCGGGTCCGGAGCGAGGCAGGGGGATGATCACCACCAAGCTCTTTGGTGTATTATTTTTAATTTTATTTTTCCTTTTCTTTTTTTTTTTTTTTCAAGTCTTTACCTGACTAATGTATTGCATAAACTTGTTGATTTCAAATTGGCGATGACTTGAATGCCGTATCCGAGACGTATAAGCGTAAGTCAAATACCGGACTTAGCGACTATCCTTCCGTGGACCTCTCGATTTGTTGCTTTTTTATGCCTGAGGGTGAATCGCAGCGCTTGCTCTTGTGGTTTATCGTTCCTTCGTTGCCCTTTACATAGTATGTTACCCCCTTTTTAGTCTTGTTTTGCATTTTAGGGCGCAGGTGCAGATTCGCAAGGCCAAGAGCCCGATTTCCCCTACAAGGCAGCAGGATTCTCTTCATTCGTAGGTTGTCATCGTGTTTGTATATATACGCCCCCTGCTGGGCGGAGGTGCCATCCATAATTATACGATTTTGTACCTTTATTGGGCAATAGTCTGCGATTGTAGCTGGAATATCGAAGAGAGCGTGTAGATTGTTATTCTTATCAGTCCGTCCTCCGTATGTTTATTGGTGTTCAAAGGAGGCAGGATTGCATATCCTCGTCCGTCTGGCGAACATCCCATCTGCTGGGCAGAATTGAAAAGGGGGGTACATTGTATATTATGCCCCTGTCAGCCTGTCCACAAGACCAACATCCTTCTGGTCAACGGCTTCAACTCGTGTCAGCGTCAACCCCACGCCTGTAGGGATGGCCCAGGAACGGCCTCATCACCAACTCCGGCTACTTATACTTATCTGATCACCCAGGACTGATGATCCGCCTAGACGGGCCGCGACCTAAACATGGATGTTTCTGTATAAGCGAACGAAAGGGATCGAGCTGCCACTAGATTCGTCATGTATCGTGGCTTGTCTCCAGGGCTGATTTCAATCCAGTCTTTGACCAGTCAAGCCGCATTCATTGACGGGTTGGACTCAGCCATCTCTCTCTCTTACGACGCTGTCGACGGTGTTTGTAGTTAAAAGAGACGATGTTGACATGTTGACATTTTATTTATTTTTTATTTTTTTAACATTTTCTTTTTCAGGGAATAAAATGATGACAAATCCATATCACGTGTTTACCATACGGGTACCTAAAGTTACATACAATACTTACATAATACGATACATATTTATTACTGTATTTAATACCGGTTTATTTACGCTTTTTTTTCTCTTCATAAAACATCAAAAAAGAAGATGCACAAGTTTTGGTTGCATTTGAAGCCGTCAAGAGGGGAAAAACGATGAGCTTTGCTAGGTTTCTTCATCATGATAACTTATCATGCACTATGCATTGTCCAGGCCACGCTTTCCCATCGAGATGGTAACCAACTCCGACGCTCGTCACGGTTCCAGCCTATGACGAAATATTCCAAGAGCAGAGAGAGAGAGAGAGAGAGACTGGCCGGTGGCTCGATGTAGGTTCGGGCAGAGGAGCATGCTTACTTAGTATCCATGGCAAAAGAAAGAAAAGAGTAGAAGAAGCTTATATAAGATTTAAACTGCTAATGTGTTGCCACTAGGGATGGTTGCTTGTCTGCCTTTGCTCCCCACGTTCAAAGTCCATCTGGGTCGGAGGACGCCGTGGAAATACCTTCTATGATGTAGAGATGGTGTGCACTCTGCCTCTCCCTCGGTCCTGGCGGCGAACTCGCCAAAGATGACAAGCTCTACCCTGTAGGGTGAGTACTTTGGAGACTGGTGAATTGGGTTGGGAAGTCGATCCCGCCCATGTATGTACTATGTACAACCGAGTCCCAAATGCTCCTACATGGGGATCCTAGACAAGAGGCACCTTCTACCACCTACTATGTGTATACATACTATATACATATATACGAAGCTGCTGCGCGGGGGGAGGACAGAGACGTGGGGAGAACATCTACACAGTCGACAAATATGCGCAGGATTCCGTGGGGGAACCCTTCACACCCCTTCCATCGGAATATTAGCGAGAAGGATGTCTAATGCTGATGTAACACTTAGAGCAGCTTACCACGGTTCGAGTCTTCAATTGCTGTGCGAATCATTACAACTTCATGGTTTGATGACGGTATTCCTTGCCACACTTTCCATGAAGCAGCTTTCGATCTTGAAATTGCTGACCAACCGGAACTTTTTGCAGAAGCCGTCCAAATGAAAATGCTATCCAAAAAGCTGAATAGTCAATTGGAGAAATAGTCGCCTCCGACCAAATCCAAAGCGAGTTAAGCATTGCACTTTTGGTTGGGTTCGGTCAACCTCCATAGCATAGACGTCACTTTGGCAGAGCATCCAGCCCGCGAACCAATGGCAAGAGAGTAAACGAAGAGACAGAGCAGGTTGGCCAGCCTATGATAGAGAGTAAAACCATGCATGATGTCAATTGAGAGAGAGGGATAGAATAAAGCTGCACTAAACATTTCAAAAGCTAGGTATTGAGATCATAAAATAGTATATACGTGAACATAATCGTCAGACCAGGAGGCAAAAACGCATGGCATTCTAGCCACCAAAATCCCAAAGGGCGAAAAAAAGAAAAAGCAAGGAGAATAGCAGAGTTAGGCGCAGTGATGCAAACCTCTATATAAAATCGAATAATGATGTAAATTAGAGGTTCCGTTCCAGCCGAGGAAATGAAAAGATATGTGAAAGAAATGCGTGGAAGATGTAGACAGCCAGAGATTGGAGGCCGTCAGAGATTGTTAGGTGACGAGATGACGTGGAAAAGGGTAGATCCAAAA
>NW_003299162.1:825014-860162 GCF_000151145.1 Microsporum canis CBS 113480 | reverse complement strand
CGAGAAGAGGTGACAAACGGAAGAGTCTCTCCTGGCAGGGCATTTTCAATGAGTAAAGGCGGAGGTATGGGGAATATGTGTAGCGATCAACATCGGCCGGAAGATCATACTATCTTCCACCACGGGATTCGATATGCGTTCGGCGGGCTTGAAACGGCCGCTGTGGGTAGAATCTCGATAATGGCCATGCCTGCTGTCGTTAGTGTTCGAGTAAGTAGATTCATATGCATCCGGATCTGCCTTTTTGCTCGAACGCGTCGAGAGCGTGCCTGGGCGACTCTGGCCCTCCCACTGCTTGAGGACCGGCTGGAGGGACTTGGACCGCCTTAGTTGCGCTGTGGTCCGCCTGTTCCATGCTTTCTGGACAGAAAGCCATAGACTGCGTCGCTGGGGCCGGACGTCAGAGGTGATGCTGCGCCCTGTCGGGTTCTGTCCCTCCTCTGTCGTGAGCGGAGCCGTCTGGCTGTGGGCTACCGGCTGGGTAGCTCTTCTCCTATAGGCGGTAGAGAAGAAGCGTGTCGAGGACAGTTGGTCTGCTTCTCTGAGCGCCTGCAGCTGGGCCATCTGCTGCCGCTGGTGCAGCTTGCGAGCTTCAACCACCCGCCGTACGATCACTGCTCATAAAAAAAAAAAACACATTAACATCCGTACTAACATCCACTGTATTTGATATCCAGTGCTGGGTAGAATGAAGTATTGATAATGATATCCCGCTGTGAGGGTGTAGAAGACAGCCAACTCACAGGCAAAGGTCTCTTCTATGTTGACCATCTCCCATGCGCTGGTCTCCATGAAGCCACAGCCTCTGCTCCTGGCAAACTCGAGGCCGCGTCTGGAGCTCACCACCCGCGCCTCCTTGAGATCGCACTTGTTCCCGGCAACGATCTTGACGGGAGGCGGCATCCCGATCATGGGCTGGTCGTCGAGTCCATGCTCGGGGTAGTCGTGGTAGAACTGCTTCAGCAGGCGGGTGCTGTTCTCCTCCCTGTTTTCCGTCTCCATGTCTATCATCTCCATGAAGTGGTCCAGGGTCTCGAGCGTCGGCTCGTTGGTGATGTCGTATACGAGCAGGAAGGCATCCGAGTTCAGGTTCGAGGCAGCCCAGAGACCGCGATATTCCTCCTGGCCGGCCGTGTCGGTGAGAGAGAGGAAGTACGGCAGTCCGTCGACTGTGCGAGTGACCGAGTATGAGTCTTCTATAGGGACGTCAGCTGTATAGCCACGGTATATCCAACGCGACACTGGGGACAATACCGATCGTAGGGTCATACCTAGACATCTATTAGCTTCTCTTCATCATCATCATCTTCTTCTTCTTCATCCTCGATAGCGTCCAACTTACTCGTGATTCCACTGGCTTCGCACCAGACGCAGCGTTATCGACGACTTGCCTGGTCTCGAGGTCAGCACAAAACCACCATCCAGGAGGTATAGCAGCGCTGCTATAGCCTCTGAGACCTACCGCATCCTCCATCACCACATATTGTAATGGATATCGACTCCGCCATGAGCTGCCCACAGCCTCTCGACCAGGTCTGCGCCGGCAAACACAGGCGAAGACGCCTCCGCCGCCGTGTCGACTACCAGAGACGAGAAAGGGTCTTCTCCGTACGAGGTCTGTCGAGTCTGTCTCTGCGTGTCTGCCTTCGCTGTGATCTCCTCTGCTTGGTTATAGCGTGAAGGACGGCATCGAAGAGAAAGAGACGTATCTTCTTCTTCCTCTTCTCTCGTCCTTTTTCTTTTTCTTCTTCTTCCAACGGCTGTTTCAGAGAGTCGCCATCGTTCCCTGGCTCGCGATGAGAACCCCTTGGAACCCACAGCCTCTTATATACGGGCGTACGTCTATGTATATATATATATCTCCCTCTGTGTGCTCACGAGCGGGCAGAGAAAAGTCCATGATATCACCGATCCCCAGTGGTTGGTCGCCCTCTATGCCTATTGCAGTATCGCGCAAGCCCGGTGAGTTGGCGATGTGGAACTTGCGAGAATCAAAGAATCAAGGATGGAGCAGCTTGCTTTTTTTCTCTTCTTTGCTTTTCTTCCTTCTTTTCTATTGTTATTGTGATGGTCTAGCTGTATTCCGTCTGTTCAAGGTATGTACATATGCAGGTGTCACCATGGAAAAGGAAAAAAAAAAAAGGGGCTGATATGCCAGGGGGGAGGGAGGTGAAGGGGAAGGGAATATATTGAATCGCCAGCGCAAGATTTGAACGGTTGATATATATCAGACAAGGTACAGTAGATCCGTAGTTATGGAGACGGATAGACGCAGGGAAATATACATCGAGTAAGGTCGGGATATGCAGGTAATATAGGAACTCCGCATACCCGGCTCTCTCCCTAACAAGGGGGGCCCAGCAAGGGTGCTGGTGCTGCTAAGGAGCACAGCTGCTCTCCCCCCAGGCGACATCATGCACCGCGCCCCAGAGGACGGTGATGTCGAACAACATCCTCGGTGTCGTCCAGATCCGGCAGTCGGCGGGCTCGTTGACGAACTGACGTGGAGTGCGCGACCCGTCGTCTGGACGGACGGCGTTGCGAAAGTTGACTCGTCCACCCAGGCCGTCTCGCCTCGTTCGAGCGAGGACGTACTCTCCCGTTCGATACATCTCGCCGATGGACGTCTTGGCCAGCTCCTCTCGCTCGCGGGCGGTCGAATACCCTCTGTAGACGGACGACACCGCCTGGTAGACCTGCTGGTACGTCAGGACCTGCGAGCCCTTGACACCGCCAATCGCTTGGACCGGCCCGTCGCGCGGGCGGCCGCCGGTCACCACTGACTTCACCCCGTTGCGCTTCAGCAGGTCTGCGAATATTGCGCAGGTGGAGCTGCAGGTACCGTCGGTCAGGAGGATCATCTCCTCCGGCTTAAAGACCTGAGGCGGCAGGTCGCCGCGATCCAGGTATCCGGAAACAACGGTGTCCCCGGAGGCAGCTGCAAGGTCCTCGCTCTTCAGGTTCCAGGTGGACAGGCGCGTGAAGTTGAAGTCGCCGACCTTCTCCGGGCCAAAGAAGTCGTCCCAGTCGGAAAGGGCCTCGCCCTGCGTGTCGACGTACACGCCAATGTCGAACTGAGACCCTCGCAGGTACCGGCCCATGCTGCTGTTGCGGTGCCCAGGGTCTGACAGCACCGCGGTCACCTTGCTGCCAATGACGTCCAGTTGCTCCGTGGCACGCAGGTTGGACGCATCGTTCGGCTGCGTATCAGGGAATAGCTTGTAGGAACAAGTCAGGCTCAAGGACTTTAAATGCATATATATATATATATATATATATCAAGGATATGACATACCTGTTTAAAAGCATCGTATCCCAAAAAGACAGCGCCGCCTCCATTTGCACTCACGTCGATGATGAGCTTCGATTTTCGTTGTTTCTGACACGCCGCCAAAAACCTGGTTATCACAGAGCTAAATTCCCTGAATCGTAGCTCCTGGTGTTCGTCTGAACCCGAAAAGGAGTTGATGGATAGAACGGCAGTGTCCGGATGGTCGTCACCTAGGAAATAACCAGCCACATCCCCGTACTCGAACTCTTCCACTGGCTTCGGGAAGAGTACTCTGGAAGGTTTGCCTGGGACGGCCCGTCGATGAACCTCACGATGGCTGACGGCCATGTCGGAGTCACGTTTCTGCAGCTGCTGCTCGGCGTCAAGCTTTCCATTGCAGAACTTGTCGTAAAAGGTACCACCATCCACCACGCCGACAAACGGTTCTTGAAAGGCAGCATAGTTCATGTACTCTTTCGTTGTCCCATTCTCGAAAGTCAGCTTGGTGGTTGGACCGGTGTATACTCCCCCAATCGCAAAGAAGCCCCCATACGAGTCCAGCTCATATCTTGGGATCGAGTGAAATAGAGAGTTGTACAATGCATCTGGATCCTGGAAGCTTGCATGGTATGACCAGGCCTGCAGCCACTGAACGGCATCCTGCCCGTCAATAGACTTGATCGCAGATGGTTTCCAGTTTACCTTTTCCGTTGCGGTGACGTTTAAATCTCCTAAAGGCATAATTAGCGAATGCAACAACACCTGGAAGGGAGGGCGTGCATTTCCTGTTAGTAGTAATACATACTAAAGACATATACCTCAGGGAGCTTCTTCCCATCCGGTGACAGGGAGACTAGTGGCCCGATGCCGTCTCTTCGGAAGGTAAAGGTGCTGATGGCGTCGAGGTTGATGTTAAAATGCCCGTCGTGTACGGCTGAGGCGAGCCTAATTATATCACTCTGGAATTCAAATTCATTTGCATACTCGTTGCCAACGGCTTTAAGTCTGATTCCCTTCAAACCATCTTCAAGGTCGACTCCCGGGAGCAGATATCCCTTTGGAGGGTCCTTGAGATAATCGAGTGTGCTCTGCCACGAGAAGAATGAATCGAGACCGTCAACCAGCCTAACGGCGTCTTCCTTTTTGAACGGGACAGACGTTAAACAGGAGTGGGCAAGTTCAGCGGAAACGAGGAATACTTTTGCTATCCCCGTTTAGTTAGTAGTTATTCTTCTAGTATGGGACATGGTGCTAAGCTTACCGCCTGGACTTTCTTGTAGCTGTTCCTTTTGTGCAAGAGAGATCAGTTCACAGGGCTCCTGGCGCTGGAATGCTTTTGATAATGTACGACTCGGCCTTGCAAGTGTCTGTGGTACTGATGATAACGCCGTTAATGCAATGAGACCGTGATGCAGCCAAACCATAACTAAATGTCGAAGGACGGAGTGGTACAATGCTTTTCTGTAAGAAGTAAAATAGACAAGAAAAGTAAAATGCTAACAGCTGCCGGTTAAAATGACATAAACATAAGGCGTTGCGTGAAAAGAGGAGCTTTTATACAGGATTGTTATATAGTTGTGTCTCTACAGAGTAGATGGCACAACGCAAACAGGTCGAATAAACGGATAAAGAAGAAACAAACAGTCAATATTCTGTATTCTCCAAGGTGCGTCCTCTGAGGGAAATAGAGTATTAGATCTATTGTTCTTTGGGCCAACAGGGAGGCTGAGGACGGGCGCCTGGTGAAATCGACCCCTGTCGGCGGGTAGACTCCTTCATAAGCATTGTACATCGGCGGCCAGCCAGTTGGCCCAATCCAGAGGCTTCTTCGTCTTCTTCAGCTTAAAGCAACCGTTAAGACCAAGGACGATAAGAAGAGAGTTCGTCCTGTTGGTGACTGAGCGCCATGCTGCCGTGTTTTGCTCTGGTCGTATCGCCAGGGTAGTAATTGGCCCTCCGTGCACGAAGCCAACAGATGTGAATCCACAACTCACAGCCAGTTGCGAGGCGGAGCTCAGCTTCAGCCAAGTGCGTCTCTTTCGTCAGCCAGTCGCTCTGCATCCTGTCGAGCCTTTGTCGTTGGCTTGCCAGCCTCTCTCGCCTGGCCTCTAGGCATACATATATCTTTGCCTGTCCTGTCTATTTTTAGGGGCATAGCGCGCCCTCTGCCTTGGACTAGTGACGTGTACACTGACATGCGAGGCTTCATGATAGTCTTCTGTCTTCTTTTCTTCCTGTTATCATCTTCATCTTCATCTTCATCGCTTCGGGCGCTTAAACTGGCGATGTCATGTGACCACAAAACTTCGATTTGATATTCGACTTTTCACCTTTGATCAAGTCAAGCATTCATCGTACTTCATATACTCGATCGATATGTCTGTTACCACTCATCGGTGACATCGTTCATGCGCTGATCCATCGATACACCCCACCAGCACGAGCATTGACAAAATATCCCTGCCATTAATAGGAGATGAAACACATCGACTACTCCGTCCATACATAGTATTCAACTACATAGTAGCCCCCTGGCCACTTGCTCGGACATTATATTGGTTTCAGATCTTCCATGACCATCCAGTTAGCTGTTTATATGTTGCCGCTATGGTTTTACCACCTGTTTTTGATATATTGAGCTCCCAGGTGTTGTTTATATCCGGGACTGCTATGTATAAGCACAGAGGAGTGATCTGGCTGCCCATAACTACTGGTATAACTAGGGGAACATCTCCCTTCTGGTGTCTTGCCTGCTTTTCTCCATCTTCCTTAGTTCTAACGGACCGCAGAGATCAAATTGGCGGGCATGCAGGAAGTACGTCTTCTCTACGCAACTCCCAGTGGCTCCCACAAAGACCTGTACCTTTACTCAGGGTGTCTTCATCCTTAATATCTGGTAGAATAACAACTGTAGAGAGTAAATAGATAAATATCAAGGGCAGCGCCTGTCACTGGCTTCTTCTGATTGGCTCTTCCGTCCACAACGCTAACCCGACCTTATTTTTTGGTCGAACGAAAATCTCAACTTCAATCCATCAACAACAAACCCATCGAACCCTGCGCGACAGACTTCCAGACGCCCGCAGCAGAAAGCCATGACGACTGGCCATGGCTGCCAACCCAGCAGCTGCTCGTATTCGTGACAACCAACGTCGTTCTCGCGCGCGACGAAAGGAATACATCCAAGACCTCGAAACGCGTATCCAGAGGTACGAACGCCAGGGAGTCGACGTCGCCATCGAAGTGCAGGCCGCTGCCCGAAAGGTAGCGAGGCAGAATGCTATGCTGAGATCGCTACTCAACTCCTTTGGCATGACAGATGCCAAGATAGACGAGTATCTTTCTTGCGCAGCAGAGAACAGCAACCCGGCCCCTGTCCCAAGAAAGAGGCATATAGCAGCAGCGGTGGAGCGTCGTCCCACCGCTACGCCCATCCGTGCAGAACCTCCTCCGCCGGTATGCTGTCGGGGGAACCAAGATCGCCAGAAATGTACGACTCCAGCCGCCGATGCAGCCCATTTTTCCGTACAACAACAGGCTTGTTCAGGCACCCAACCCCAGCCCGAGGCCACTGATAGATCGTCGAACCCTGCATCTACAACCACCCTAGATCGTCAGTGGAGTGATGACATGACACCTTGCGAAGAGGCTGCTAGGATCATTGCCGGCATGCGAGGTGACTGTGATGAAGAGATTGTGCGGGCTGAATTGGGATGTGCACCGAACGAGGCTTGCTTGGTCAGCAACATGAACATATTCCAGGCGCTTGATAGGTGATACCAGTCCAGCAAGCAGCCCAAAGTACCAACTCAAGAATCATCCAATATTATACGACCCCTGAAACGGAATGTACATACCCCTCGGCTAGCATTCCTGTACGCCCTAGGCTGCCTTATTCGACGAGGGCAGTTTATCAGCTATGATGAATTCCGGTCCATTCTTCCCCTGATGGCGAAACACGATCGGTATACCATATGCCCGTAATCCCCAATTGCTCCATGGTACTTGGGCTTTTATCACATTGGCGCTCTTCAGTCACCATCTGCAGGAAATATGGAACTTTCACGAAAAATTACGGGTTTCAACAGCAGTTTTAATAGATCCCATAACTAAATACTACCAATTACTGCCCAATTTCGCCACGTTCTTCTATCTCTTTTCCCCTCGGGAACACCCCCTCTGGTCTCGAAGGTACCAGATCCACTTCATGTCTTGATAGCGTATATCTTGAAGGAACCTGTGACCCCTGTCAATTGTCTGTGGATACTTAGAAAAATGGTTTGCAACATACCTGCCCATTCGTTGAAATCAACATCTTTAACATCGGACTCCAGCTCGCGAGAGGGTATCCCTCCACTGCAACACCCTGGCTTAGACTGGGTGCCGCAACCGCCATTGTTCTGACCAACTTCTTTGGCAGTCGTATAGACGTTAAGGTCAGATTTGGCGTCAACGATGAGAATTTCTATACATGTTATGAGAAAGACATAGAATATAAATGTGGAATATATCGCTTGATCAAGACTGGGGTACGTACCGTTAAAGCCAGCCTTACGAAGGTACTTCTCGTAGTCTCCAACCTGACTAGCACCCGCAATGCAGCCAACATAGAGAGCCACGCTCTCGCGAATTTTGGAAGGAAGCGGCTTTTTAGCAAGAATGTCACTGATGGCAACTCGGCCACCCGGCTTAAGGAGACGGAACATCTCATTGAAAACAAGCTGCTTGTCAGATTCGGGGACGAGGTTCACCACACAGTTGCTAATGATACAGTCGGCAACCAAGTCAGGGAGGTTGATGGCTGTAATCTGAGAGTCCACGAAGGAGACATTGTCTGCTTTTGCGTCTTCCTTGTTCTTGTTTGCTCTCTCGAGCATATCCTAGATCACGGTTATAAGCAGCCAGTTGATTGGGAAACAGGCAGGACCTGCATTACTTACCTTGTTCATGTCTACTCCAATGACTTTGCCGGCAGATCCAACAACTTTGGCAGCTAGGAAGACGTCGAAGCCGGCGCCGCTGCCTAGATCAACCACGCATTCTCCCTGTTCATAGAGTCAAAGTATTGCACATCAAATAACCTAGGGAAAGGCAACACGAACCTCTTTCAAGTTTGCAAGTGCCAGCGGATTCCCGCAGCTCAACCCGAGGTTGGCATTTGCAGGAGTATTTGCTAGCTCTGCTTCGCTGTATCCAAAGGCCTCTGCCACTTTACGGCTGTAGGCATTATCGTCACTGGTTCTAGCTGCCAGGCCATAGTGTTCTTGAACGTCGTTGTATACGCGTTGATTTTCCATCGTGATGGTTAATGGTTGAAGAAAAGATAGACAGACAAATGTCCGCTGCCGTTTTGTTCTTTACTTTATATCCCTAGCTGGATAGTTGGGGAGGGGGGGACAACTATGTCACTGGCGTGTTCTGATTGGTAACAATGAAATATACGAATTAAGGCTTCATATATAGGAAACACTGAATTATAGCACCTAGGTATCTAGATTCAAGGCCCAAAAACAAAAGAGCCAAGCAGCCCTTATTCTCAGTACGAGTGATTTGAATAAATAGAAAAATGTGGTATGACCTCCTGGGTTTTTATATCTGCCCTTACCTAATGAAATGCGCCTTTGATGATAGCGTAAATATTCCCAAAAATTTGGTCATCCTGGAAGATGGGAAAAAAGAGAAGTCATGAAAAAAAAAAAAAACCATCCTTTTTCTTACAAAACTGGAGATGCCGCCTGTTGCCCTCCGAGTTGATACAAGTCGTCTCTCGTTTCCAAGATATCATTCGTGCGTTCGGTGTTCTGTCCCTTCAACATCGTTAATAGTAGATCAAATATACTACCGAGCCTGAACCTGGACGCAAACGTGAGTGGCGTAAAAATCGATCCATCGGCCTTTTTAACGAGTCAGCCTTTGGACTCTGTCCGCTGAATAGAAGCCCAAGCTAAACCCCATCCTCTGAGCGCCGAGAGCTCATATGTGAAGGATAAAATAAGAAACATATATGCTTTCACACCCCTTCAATAAAAATTTCAATCCACTGGAGTCTTCAGGGACAACGATATCAGCCCATCTGTAGCAGGCAGCTCAACTGGACGAGCTGAGACAGTCCTATATCGAGCGGCTGGTCGAGATGGGATATGGCTGGTATTTTGGTGATTATCACCCGAGCGGCCCGTGAACGAACCATAGGCGCTAGCTCCTACGTCTGCAGGCAGTTCCGTTAGATCCGCTGGGTGGGATTGTACGATATCTGCAATCGTGGACTCGCCATGCTGTATGATGTCATCAGCATCGATTTTTTTTTTATGATATTGGTTATATATACGTACTGTGAAGGGTATGGGTATTCTTCTAATATAGCCCACACTTTTGCTTACATCGGCCCATGCAAGAACGATTGATTCGTCGCCCTGCAGTATCATAAACGACATCGCGTAAAAGCTACACCTGGCAGTGAGTTCCTTAGTGGTGGCGAGCCTTCGAGCTTCCATCACGCTTGAGTTGAGATTAGATACAAGGTACATGTAGCCCTTGTCATTCACCATGGCGAGCTGTTTTCCTGTCAAAGAGAACGCAGCACATTGCACTCGTGTACCAAGGCGGCGTCCGTGACTGGAGTTATCGGCCTTAATTTCGACTCGATGCCCAGTCTTGGGAGACAGTAATAATGGGGTACCCGATTGCGTCCACGTTGTGATACATACCAGGTCATCCTCTCCGCCGACACCCGGCCTAAAAACGACGGATGAGATCCCCCCGTCCTCTGACTCATGCAGGGGAATGGGGTAGTGACAGTTTGAAAGCTCCTGGAAAGTAAATGTCGACGCCCTGCGGATGAAAGTTTGGATTACCCCTTTCAAATTTCTTGTGCTTGCGATGAGTGTCTCCCCATCGGGTGAGAAGGACAATGTATCGACCGGTGGGCAATTCTCGCACTCGCTAGGGGTATGATATCTGTTATGAAGGCGGAATTCTCGCTGGGGTTCATACATGGTAGTTTTAAAGAAGCGAACGGTAGCGTTTTCGAACCCTACAGCAACATGTGATTCTCTCGGACAAATGGCAATGCTCTTACACCATTGTGATGAAGGCATTTGATATTCAAGAGGTGCAGCAGTTGGAAGTGAAAGGTTGATTATTCGGAGCTACATATTCCATATTAGTGATTTCTCTAGGAGAAAAACGTTGTAAATATTGGCTGCGTGCACATACTGTGAGTTTTTGGTCCTTACTTCCAACCATGTATGCCAAATATCTTTTTGTAACAGCAGCAAGCAGACATGAGCCTTCCGTTGGAATAACTCTAGTCACAGCCGCAGGGGAAACACCAACATCCCACACTTGAATCGTAGAAGGCATCCAAAATAGGGCATTGGTACTATTCTGCGAGAGGCTTACACTCATCAGCTTCGAGACCTTTCCTCTCCCTTGGGATTTTGAAGCACTAGTCAGGCTCTTCAGACAGATCTCCTCTGGCCGCTGGTTTTCCATTGATCCGGACGAATGAGAGCTTGCATCCCCTGATGCTGCAGCTCGATGCTCTCTTTTAGTGAGCCAATCTGACAGCCTTTTCCTAGGAAGGTGAGTCTTGCTTGATGTTCCAGGACGGGGTGGTGAAACACTATGCTGGCTAGCAGTGCGACGAACGTCTGTTATTTTGCCTGACCGGGGGGGTTTATGATGCGTTTCACAACCATTTTGAACAAGATGATCTGATGTATGGGTAAGGTGCTGCCTAGAAAGTTCGGCATCAGGGCTAACTATTTCAGTTATGGACCCTATTGTGTGCTCTTGACTAAAGCTATCATCAGTGCCGTGCCTTGTTTCTGGAGAAACTGGAGATACACTATGTGTGGCGGTGGGAGATCTTCCTATAGTGGTTGGACTAGGAATAGGTTTGGGGCTCTGTGGTAACTTGAGAGATGATGAAGGATCGGAGAGCATCTAAGGGTTCAAATCATTAGTACAATTGCTGGAGTATCGGTAGATAAGCTATATGAATTAAGGGTTGCCAACCTTAGACGGGAATAACTGATATGGAGGGGAGAAGTGTCGTTGCTCGCTAGGAGGGTCAGCATTGTAATCAATATCATTAAGGAGCTCCCACGTCTCTCTTATAAGTGGTATCTCTCGCGCAAGTGTGACAACTTGGTTGCATTGTACACATTTCGTGTTTGGGGGTAATCCGATCTCAGACCCTTCTGTCGGACTCTGCTCATAGTGTTAGCGTAGGCTGGATTAAATTTATCGTCTCCAATATGGAAAAAGATCTAATGCTGAGAACGCACCGGAAATTCAAGATGCTCCAGAACCTGTAACTGGGTATCTCCAGCAAGATGACAGGACTTGCAGTTCAGAGCATATACTCGAGGTACGATGCCCTCTGAAGTCTCATTCGGGTCATCGAGGAGAGTTATACGCCTATTAACTTCTGCTATTGCACGTATCAGGGGTCCATCGCTTGACCGATGGATAATTTGTCTGTTCGAAAGTGATAAGCAGAACGACTTGATGGCCTCTACACCATTAACGTCACCAAGCAACCCTGAGTGATTTCGGAATCCATTGATCGGGGGGGTATCGGGTAATATGGTTCGAAAAGCCTCGCTGAACATAGACAGTAATTCTAGTTTTGGATAATTGTTGGGCATGCGTATTTTGTCGAGAGACCCCAGGATAGCATTTCGGGTTTTGGCGCACGATGATGGGAGATATACGTCTTCAGTCTCGTCGCTTACCGCGTACTGAATAGATGCGCCAATAACAAACTGAGTGATATCTCTCAGAGCCAAAAACTGGGTCAGCCAGTTGACAGAAGGACCTTCTTGTTCAACGATGGTGGAAACATATCGATCTGATAAGCACTCAGGTAGAGGATACTTCACTAGGTCATCAGTAAACAAAGATTTCACAAAATGGCCGGGGCATAGAATGATAGCAAGAAGAGAGGTATATAGAAGGGTTGCCATACCAAATCTAAAGCCAAATTGGGAATTTCTCTTTTCAGTTTTGTAGGAAGGGGGAGCGATGTAGGGTCCATACGCAATGCATTAGCCATATCCCGACAGATAAGTAGTAGGCATGGCCTCGGTCCTGGAAAGCGGTCATGTAGCCTGTCTAGGAGCCTGTGGATGCGAGCAAACCGGTGTTTCTGGTCCTTAATATCAGGTAAGCCCTTGGGATGAAAGGACAGAACACGCAATGCCGTCGAGATCAGGTCCGCCAGTTGCACATCCAGCTGCTGATGAGCATTGAAGAGGCTCTCGTGTCCCTCAATAACAACCTGCAATACGAATTCGATGGACCGCGCAATGGTCTCCCAATTGGCCAGGAACCCCACGTATTCTTCTACCTGCTCCCGTTCTGATGGTAGCGATAGACGCTGGATATAGATGATAGCGTTTAGTTGTGAAAGTAGAGTGCCGACAAGTTGTTGGAACTTCTCCCGGTTGCTGTCAGCGTATATCTTATCCAGCGCAAACCTGCCCAGAAGCTCCAGAATTATATCATCGGCATCGCTTCGAAGGCACAGGAGCCTGAATACATTCGCTAGGTGGAGGAACTGGGTAGACGGAATAGCAGCTGCCATGGCATCGGCCCCGGTTAGGGGGGCAAGTATACGTCCGTTGCCGACTTGATCACTCCAGTATCCAAATACCCGAATCTCAAGATGTCCAGGCCGCGGCCGCTCCTATCTCTCTCCGTTTTCTGAGTCGAACGTTGACCTCGAGGTCGATCCTAAGAAATTCCCTATGAAGTTCCCTCTCAAGCTCTGTCTCTCTTTTCACTTAGTACGGCGTGGTTGACAATCGAGGGCAAGGTATGCTGGTCCGTATTTCTAGCCAAACATGAAACTGATGATCGACTTCAGCGACAAGATAGCTCGGTGATGCCTTTCCCACGATGGGATACAAGGCCATTCATAGCGGCAAGCTCTAGGCAACGAAGTTTAGGAGATACGAAGCTCTGGGGTAGGCTCCAAAACCACAAGGAGGGCGATGCGGGTAGAGATTTGACGATGGCGGCAACAACAATGGGCGGCGACGGCGACGGCGATGATTGAACGATAATTAAGTATCGAGTTTCCAACAGGTCGAACGGATTAACGATCTCATTAAGTGGGACAATCCAAGAGTTTTAACTCAGGCGGCTGCCCAGCCACGATCGAAAAGCGTTGGTGTGCTTATATTTTGTCTATAAAAGCATCAAGTGTATAGATACTCCGTACGGCTCAGCCCCTGGTCCAACCGTCCGTTTCTGCTGACATGCATCTGTTTCTGAGGCGACGTTTGTCTCTGCTTGCTTGGACGTCATTCAGCTCCGTTGTTACATGACATATATGCTCATGTGGCTTTTCGCGGCCAGGAGTCGGGTTGTTCTGGGAGATTAGAATATTGCTACCTTTACCTCCAGTGCTGTATGGAGTATATAGATAATCTGTTTCCCCTTTCCCGGGTCATAAGTAACTATGTACTCCGCAATTTGGTGTCAAGGAGCTCATGCTCCGTATAAAGTATACATATATATGTATGTAAATACATGGCGGCCGAATAGTAATTAGAGGAAGTCGAAAACAGCGGCAATGTGCTCTGAGATGACATCCAATGGGCGGTTTAAAATACGAAAAACTCCCGGTATGGTCATCTCCCCCTTTCTCTTTTTCTTTTTATTTAATTTTTTCCCACTTGTGGTTGAAGGCTGTGAGTCTGGGGAAATTTAGTTGCTGTGATGGATGGCCGGGGAAGTCTCTTAATGCGGTTACTATGACACAGGATTTTGCTCTGGCGCGCTCAAACGGGTGAGGGCTGAACCCGACCTCCCTTGACCGTTATTATCTTCTCGTTTGCTTCCCTTCTCATTCTTCGCGGCTTCTGGAGGCTTTTTCTTTTAACGATGCACAGCAAGTGCTCGGCAGGTCAGCCCGCTCATTTGTCAAGTCTGCTCGATCGCGAGAGAAAAGCAAAAACACACTCCGTGCATGTTTCAATCCCAACTGTTCGTTGAAGAAGGATGATTCTTTTCTCTTATGCTGGGTCGCTATCCCCAGATCCTTGTGGCTGGGATCAGACCAAGGACACAAGAAGCGAGGGATTGCTTGTTAAAAAGCGGAGCAGGCGGAGTCAAGCACACCAGCAGCGATAAGATTTGCTCCATGAGCTAGTTAAAACTAGCTGGTCCCCTTTATCGAATAAGAACGATGGCCTGTTTGGGGCCATAAGAAGCCAAGTTGGATAGGGAACCTCGTTTTTACGGAAGTACATCCATATATATCAACGGGTTACTGGGCTTGAATAACAATGGGCGCTGCCCGATAGGCAGCCTGAGTCTGGGCATCGACAGTGTTTGTGTCTGTAACTGGTGCCGGCTGCAAGGCAGCGTACATATACAATGTAAGATGGGATGTGCAGCCCCCAGGGTTATACTTACGTACTGGTATGCGTCTATTACGCTTCACAGTGGAGGGTCCGGCTGCGCAAGATTGTTGTCTGCCTCTCTTCCCCCCCCCCAGAAATGGCTGGGGCCCTCCCTGTTAGGGTTTTTTCCTCTCTGCAATCACCCAAAGGCTCAAAAGTCTGGGGAGTGAGAGGGCAAAGGACAGCCACGAGTGGGGAGCGGGTACGGAAGATGGCTGGACAATCCACATGAACAGCTGTGGCCTGACTGGACCTGTGAGAGTGACTCCTTTTGCCCTTTTCTTTTTTTGTGGTCTAGAGGCCTTGCCGAGGACATGGGATTATCAATCAAATTTTTGCTTGTCGATAAATATTATCGCACCGAGGGACATGAGAAAAGAAGAAAAAGAAAGACAGCCAAGGCCATCATTTTTTATCCTTCAGCGACAAGTAAAGTATACCTCCGTATAAACACCTTTTCAAACGTATTTCGAATGATCAACTGTCATGGTCGACTGTGAGAAAATGGTCAGCGATCAGGGGGCTATCGCAGCTTTTCCCCCTTCCCCCTTTATATGCATCGGCTTCCAGCGGTAATTTGGCATTTTTGCCCTGATGCCCAAGCTGGAAGTGTTCTCCGTTTGCCTCTTTTGGCTGTGGTCGGGCGAAAGGTTGTGGTGAGAGTATTCGATTCTGTTTCACCTCTTCTTTTCTTTGATCGTGCGATTCTGTTTTTCTTATTATCTCCACTATCTTCTCGCGATGGAATGAAGTATAGGTTGTTTGGAGGAAACATGCCGAATGCGATGAAAGCGAGGCATCCTCAAAGGGTGTGGAGAGTGGCCTCGTATATATACGTAGATCCTGGAATGCTCATACTTTAACTCACCAACCCTCGATGGCTGTTGCTCGTTTTCTTTTTCTTGCGAACGAGCCCACCAGTCGGCTGGCATTTGTGATACGCTCCGTGGGATGGCGGACAGTGCAGAGTGTCATGTACTTGATGGTGACTAATTCCGAGCGTTGGACAACGAGAAGTCGTTGAGTAGAAAGTTGTAACTCTGAATAATATTCTGTAATCTTATGCTGGATTTGTTTCCCCAGATCCATCAACCAGCAAATTCCCACGTTATACGATAAACGTGGGAATGAATAAGTTAGGGGTCCAGTCAGGCCCAAAAACCGATTATTAACATCGTTATGTTGTAAAAAAAATGATAGATATTATCCTCATCCTTGCTGAAGGCTTTGGGCGTTTCTCGAAGCCAAATAAATATCACAGCGATGACCAGTTTCTTTTGCTTGATTTGCCTCCTCAAGCTGACTGCATTTCACACAGATGCTGTTTTATCTTGGACGGCTTATCACAGCAGTTACGAAGATCATCGTCGCTCCTGTTCATGGTTCGCCGAAATGGCATTGCTCTTTGATAAGAGACCGAAGATTTTTGGGGCTGAGCGAAGGAGGGTTGGGTCATCGAGAATTTCATGGTTTCATTGCTTCAATTGACTGGCTATATATTCGAAGTCAGCCTGCACCCTCAACATATAAATCATCCACAGCCGACCACGCCTTTGATAACACACCAAATTGCGAGAGGCTCCCGTCCCCCCCTGGCCGGATGAGAAGACTTATAGTTCCCCCATAGTCACGAAACATCCTGTACGCTCTGACGCATCACGAGCGAGGCGAGGGAACAAACTTCGCTGGTGTGAGTTGTTTTGCTGTACGCAGTAGATTGACTCCTGTAGCAGCCCTGCTAGCGGGTTTTAGCCCAGCATTAGAGGCTTGATGGACAAGGGCCAGCATTCAATCTTCATCCACTTCCCGAGTAGTACCGCGCCACCATGGCCCGTTTCAGGGTTTCGTCCTTTCCTTTTTGCTTCTGGAGGGCTAGGCTTGGTTTCTTTTTCTGAGACCAGGGAAAGTTGATTCCCTGCGGCGCCCAAGTCATGGTACCGCAGCATCTAGTGTGTCTTGATACGAGACGTACAAGCTGGTGATCAGCCTTCTACCGCCATTCACCCGAAGTCTAACAGTAATTTGCAGGCCGCTCTCTTGATCCAGTGGCTTTTAATTCTCCAAGCATCCCCGATTCCTTCATGTATTGCAACTTTGGGTAAACCGAGCCGTTGCCTGTTGATCTACCCGCGGGGTTGAAACCGCAATAAAGAGACCTAATATTATCAGGTTCTGCGCCTAAGCGATAATTGACGGGATGCAAGAGATGTCGATATCAGCCGCTGTCCGAAGTTTCTGCATCCGTAACCTCTAAATTTGGCATGGACAGCCTCTTTTTCTCTCTTCGCTGATATCCATCCCTTGAACACAATAATCGCACCAAAGGACTCGTTGTCCGTCGACTAGCTTCTTCTCAGAGGGGATATCCTCAGAATTCGACGTTGATTTTGCTTTTCTCAGCCGTCTAAGGTCTTCCAGCAATTGTTACCTGCCCGTCAAGGGCCGCCATCCGGGGCTGGAGGAGGACTGTATATGGACAAAAGCCCTGCAAGACGCGGCAGAATCGAACGATATGGAACCTGCCGAGAAACCTCCAAACTCGCTCCCGAGTTATCATGAATACCACCCAGAGCCAACCATGTTCAGTGCAGACTATGCGCCCACGGAACGGACCATGGTGGAAGCCATGGTGGAGGAGCCGACCTTTGACACGGAGCAGCGTGCTCGTAAGGGATTCAGTGTTTGGTATATAAAGAATTCACCCTACTGGTCTTTGGTGAAGTTGAAGGCCGTTGGAGATGGCCGTTGTTGTCGTTGCTGTCGTTGACAAGACGTTGTGCTGACATGAAGCTTGTTTTTCGTTTGTATAGGAGAGTCTTGGGAGAGAGACAGATCAACGTAAGTCTTCTCCTCCCCTTATTCCATATCAACCTGATGACTTTACCGGACGTGTTGCGGTTACTAACATGGATTCTGTCTATAGATGATTGCATTTTCTGGGTATGTCTGCTATAATAGATAGATACGTGCATACGTACTTGATGTTGAGCCTCGTTGACTGACTATCAAAATCTACCGCCATCAGAACGATAGGGAATGGTAAGCCAGCTTCGTTATACATGACTTTTGATATATATTACCTGTTCTAACACTGCTTTCAGGCCTCTTTCTCGGGAGTGGAAGGTCGCTTGCCGGTGCTGGACCCGGAGGCGCTGTGCTTTGCTATATTCTGATGGCCACCGTCATATCTTCGGTCATCTCATGTCTGGGTGAGATGACAGCTCTTATGCCTGTTAACGCACCAGTCATGGAGTTTCCCCGGCGTTTCGTCGACCGAGGCGTTGGCTTTGCTGTCGGCTGGGTCTATTGGTTAGGATTCCCTGGTTAAATCCCCCTGAACCAAGCATTGATATATACTGATACATGTCTGTGGCAACAGGTTTGCCTACGCTGTCCTTGCGGCAGATCAGCTAGTTGCAGTGACAAACTCTGTCAGATTTCGATATGACGACGGCAAAACGTTTCTACACTGGGAAACTGGAGAAAACGTACATCCTGCCGTGTGGATATCGCTCTTCTTATTCCTAGTTACTATGATAAACATGTTGCCTGTCAAGGTTCGGACAGCCACTACCCCCTTGATCTTTATATGCATAACTGACACTCATTTCTAGTATTATGGCGAGCTAGAGTATATCTTCGGCAGCATTAAGCTCAGCTTCATCACAATGATCATAGTGATGATGGTTGTGCTGGATACAATGCAACGTACGTTGATGCCTTCTAATACTACTCACGTTTACACAACACTAACGCTTCGCTACAGCTCGACCAAACGCATACTACAAAGATCCTGTTGGGACCAAGTGTGAGTGCTATACTTCAGTTGCTTCCTAAACCACTCGAGAACTAATCTATGACTATCTAGATTGGGACCAACCGTTCTCATTCATTTGTCGAGACTATAAAGTGCGAGGAGATGATAACACCGTACAGATGGAAATTAAAGGAACCATGGGCTCATTTCTGGGGATGTGGTAAGTTAGACCTCCTATAACCTGAGTTTAAGCCACACAACAGTCACTAATCCCCCAAATAAGGACAACCATTATCAACGTGATATTCTCATACGTAGGAATGGACATCGTTGCTGCTACGGCCGCAGAAAGCAAATCTCTTGCTGACTCGGAAAGCATGAAGATGGCGGCCCGAAAGATCAATCTACGTGTCATCACCCTTTATACGCTTTCCATGCTTACTGCCTCGTTCCTGGTTCCACGAAACCATCCATTTTTGAACGGAAAGGCACAGTCGGTTGGCGCCTCATCTGTCTTTCTCATCGCTGTCGTCGAGGCCGGTCTTCCCGCAGCCGCTCACTTTTTCAACGCCATGTATGTCTTTTCGGCATTTACCTGCGCTATAAACTCGATGTATGTGGCATCAAGAGTGCTGCATACCTTAGCCCTGCGAGAACAGACTGGCCCAAGGTGGCTTACACGAAGGCTTCAAGAATGCCATTTGGGAGTGCCCCTGAGAACGGTTTTTGCAACGGCAGGTTTGATGATGATTGCCTATATGGGTCCGACTGGCGGCCCCGGACAGGTGAGTAATTAAACATTTTATCTTGAAACGGGAGAATTTATGCTAATAGAAAATATCACAGAGACTCGGTGAGCTCGCAACCAATTGTACGGTTTCATGTCTCATCGTATACACTGCGATTTGCGGAACCTATCTATGCTTCTATAGAACGTAAGTTCTTATCCGCAAACAATAATGCAACCAATATACTAATTTCATACCAAGTCTTAACGAAGCTAAAAATCTCGGAAATACTTCCCAAGCGCAGTCTGGCTGCTATGAACGAGATCACCCACGCTACCCGTACAAATCTCACGGCCAGTGGTTAAAAGGCGCATATGGACTGATTTCCTGCATTATCCTTATCATTTTCAATGGGGTTGGAGCCTTCCTGGAAACCCCTTTCAACCTCAGGCATTTCCTTGCTGCGTATATCGGAATACCCGTGTTTTTCATCCTCGTCATTGGCTACAAGGTCAAGAAACATGGACTTCGCTTCTCCGAATGGGGCCCTGAACGATCAAATGACCTTCAAAACACGGTGCAAGTCACCAGCAAGACCCGAAAAGGAAGATTGGAATTCCCAGACGATGGGTTTACAGCTGAGAATGGTAAGACTTTCTTGAGATGGGTATGGACATGGATGAAATAAGCATCCAAAATCGTCACAACCTGGAAAGTGAGGCTATTGAAGTGATACCAAACGAACTACCTACACACACACACACACATACATTTCTTCTTTTTACATGACCGGCGTTTGACTTGAGCGGGGAGTTTGGATACGGGGCCATTATACCATTCACATCGAAAAAAGGGAGGTTGTATATTAATTGATTATTTGTTCCGCCGAGGGGACTTTTGCAATTTTGCGATACACAGCTGGACACTGCATGCAGATACTGAGTTGCATCATGCATTTGTACATAGCCATCTTATATCTATATCTGGATACCATCCATAGCAATCAAACAAACTATAGGTCAAATCGGCCTTCATGACCCTGGCCAGATCTATATATACAGGCAATTCTCCACTATATATTATCCACTTTGCAGGACATGCTTATCACCAACTGGCCATCAGCAATCCATCATAAACGAGAATGGGTCAGATCTACTTGACTACTTCGTACTTATGCATGAGGCTGACCTAAATATACAGCCTCCCACGTTGTAGTGGGTGCATATCGTGTTTGTATATGCATGTTCCCTGCAGTTCAATTCCCGGAAGAAGTCATCTAATCATGTATGCACGATCCATGGGGTCCTTTTGTTTAGCGTCGCATATGCATATGCTATGTATGAAGGCAGTGCATCTTATTATTATTAGCTAAACTAGGGATCTATATTGAATAGCTATGAAAATATTAGAACGAGTGGGTACATATACAGGAAGGGGACCAAATATAATGCAGAACGATAGGTGAAGGGTGTATTAAATTAAAAGAAATATGTATCGAATAAGCGAAAATGACCGTAGCTCCTAATGCTCCAGACGGAAGAGAAGGAAATAAAAACGACGACAAACGACGGAACTCAGTTGGGGTATTTGTGAAATTCACGGTAATGACTGCAAATAGAAATTTAGAGAATATATACTCATAATTGGTTGTGAGAGTGGGTTCACTCAATTACTATATCATTCGTTGTTAGACACTAACCTAATGTATGCGATGGAGAAGAGGAGTCTTACTATATTTCCAGAGGTGAGATCTGATCGAGTGTATACAACCAGTTACCCCCTTGTTCCTCACGTTCCAACCTAGTGAATGGATTAAAGGTCAGTAAACTAACTTAAACATGCCTATTTTAAGAAAACTCGTCAACTTACCATTCATAAGGCCAGAGAACCAAGTGGCCTTGCACCAAGTTAAGCAATTCGCCTGCTTCATGCATATCCATGATATCATCCACCGCATGGAATTCTTTCTTTGAACCGCGGGTGGTCGCCCTCCTTCTGCGTCGCTGTGACATGCCGATACTTGGAATGGGAGCTTCGGATTGGGCAGACCGAGGTAGCTCAATATTCTTTTCAGGCACCGCAGCAGTCTGAGAAGGTTCTGCCTGACGGCTGGAGTTAGACGACCTCGTATCAATATTATTGACAGCATGCGAGGGGGCGTCTGTGTGAGAAGTGAACTTCTCAACATTGGCCAACTCTTCTTGTTGGCGTTCAAGTTGCGCTTTGTTGGTATCCATTGCCCACTGTTGCAAGTTCCCTTGCTGGTCCTTGTCTTTATCGGAAGGATGATTTGTAAATTTCTCTTTCACGTCCTCAACCGTATTTCCAAGCTCCGCTCCAAGCTTCCCGCCATTGGATGTACCATTATTAGCACCTGAAGGACCGTTACGAGGGCATGTCTGTGTAGCAGCTGAGGTATTGTGATGATTGTTTTGCATGTCAGCAAATCTTTCAGCATAAGCCGTATATTCCTTGTAGTCCTTCCATGACTTAACCTCGCTATCTGGCATGCAACGGAAGACGCTTCTGAAAAGTTTAGTGTTATTTTCTGCAATGGCCTGCCAAGTATCCAAGTAAAATGAGTCGACCAGTGGATCTTTCATACAATCCTTGTCAAGAATGGGCCGTCTCGGTTCATCCGAAGAGGAATGTGAGGTATGCTTCGGCTGTGTGGCGTCAAGAGAGAAGTGCTGTATGTGATCATCAGTGGCGTTGGTTGTAGTTGGTCGACTTTGCCCTGTCATTCGGGGGCTAGACATCGAGACACTTTTTGGGTGGGTCTCTGGTGTGCCAGGAGCAGTTGGCTGCCTGGTATGTGCACCAGACGCTGGTGCCTCCGATACGTTGTCGCATGGCACTGTGGATAAAGTTGGATTGTTCCTGGCCTTGCCAGTGACCAATATCTCGACGCTGTTCTTATCAAGGAACGTATCACGACCAGTAGTGCCAGTAATCTCACCGTTACGTTTCATCTGATCAACCCCGTGGCCCTCTAAGTCTTTGCGGTGGTCTTCATTCCTTGTCACTCTGGCATCGGCAGTAAGTTTCCTATTTGACTTGAGGTTTGGGTTGCCTGCCTGTTCCCAGTCAACATCATGATTGAAACTATGCATCTCTTCAGACCTAGCCAGGAACTCCTCCTGAACCTTTTGCCTCCTCTCCAGGTCTTCTTTGTCAAGTTGATGTTCACTATCAACAGGAATATGTTCAGCTCTAATTGCGACATCCGGCCGGTGTCCAAGGTTGCTGTCTATGTTCGCCGCAGCGGGGGCTGAAGTGTACTCCTCCAGGATTTCATCAACATCAAAGCCTAGATGCTCCCTCATCAGACGCATTCGGAGAGTATGTGGGAAACGCCCTACCAGGTACGGCTTTCCATTCATACTGGACTCAATCAGGTCTGTATCTCGAACGACAGCTGCACACTCTGAGTCCCTTGAACCAAGCATAGAGCGCTCGTTGATGTTCGCGGAACCAATTATGGCAACTCGGTCATCAATAACCATGCATTTTGCGTGTATGTATAACTGCTCTGTAACTAGATTTTTCTTAGGTCCAATTCTTCCCCACGACCGTAAACTGAAAAATTGAATGTAATCTTCAGGTTCAATGCCACGAGCACGCAAACGGCCGAAAATCGAAGTCTCGCCACGACAGATACTTCTATACTGGCATTGCATGATCAATCGCACACTGGTTCCGCCTTCGGTGTCCACCGTGTTCTGGAACCCGGGCATAAGGGGAATTAGAATAACAGCACGCCATGCCTCTTCGTTGTTCGCAGCTCGAATGATTCTCTCAACCAGTGCATCGCCGATGTGGTTTTCGATCTTCTTTCCCTCGATTTCGCAACTACTAATGAAAAATTGATTTTCTATGTAGACGAAATGATCTGACTTTTCAATCATCTTAACGTATGCATTCATTATGCTGCATTCGACAAGATCAGGAGTACCCGTAGACCACATACTACTTGAGCGCACCATTTGAACCTCACACGTCCCATCTAGGCCGAGAGCTTCAAGGTCTGCGGGATTGAAATCTGGCGGGGGCAAAAGGAACGGAGTTGGTCGCGTAGGTTTACGTTGGCGAAGAATGTAGTTCCATCTTTGGACGAAGTGGCGGGTAAGATCTCGTGCCGGTTGTCCTACAACATGCATAGATATATCATGCCATGCCATACGCGGAACAACTTCACGGTCATACATCTCTTCATACGGCTTATCCAGATCATAGAAATCCAGAACTCTCGGATTTGAATAGTCCTTGCCTGGCCATAGCTGACAGTGATCCGCATCTTTAGGAGAGTCTGTCATTTCAAATCCAGTAAGTTTATCGTCCGTTATTAGATGCTGTGGCGTATCCCATCGACCGAAGCAAAGGTCAATGCCACCAACGAATGCCAAAGTGTGGTCAACAATGCAAAGTTTCTCATGATGGGCCCAGAAGAATGTGTTCTGTCTGAACTGGTTCGGAGACCGCTGAACAAAGACATTGGGGTGTAGATCTAGTAACGAGAATTTTGAATACTCAGAATCGATAGGGATAGCTGAGTTGATATTTCGATACATGATAACGAATATCTTCACACCCTCTTGGGCCTTCCGTTGCAGTAAACGGTCCAGACGCCACTTCTGACTGATAGCAGCCGGGCGTCGCATGTAGAGTTCGGGACTTAGCCACCAGTCGTGGATGTAGATAACATCCTTGGCCTGGTTTATCGCTCTTGAGACTACCCACATGTAATCCCGTCCGTCTACCAGCCATTGTGCGAAGCAGTTTGGCCGTACCGGAGCAAAGCTGTCGAACCGGTTCGGTTTAGCCCAGGGCGTCGTTTCGAGCACCAAACGAATAGACTCTTCAAATTGACGAAGTTGTCGGTCGTTCCTCGCAAGTAGCCTCATTCTCCGTTCCGAGTTCTGGATTTTCAGTGTATGATGTTGGGGGTGTTTGGCGGACTCCTTCAGCTCCGTTGGATTCTGATCCCTAAGTCGGACCTTTTGGGCTTGGACCTGGAAATAGGCGTCGATAAGGAAGACATCATAAATATGCATCTCTTCTGGAGAGTCAACGCAGACAATGTAACTATGCCGGACCAAGAACCATTTCGGAGAATGGCGCGATTTCACCAGGGATGGGCTTAAGGCTTTTCTGAAATCAAGACCCTTGGAAGACTGAATAACCAAGTACCCTTCCTTACCATGGTAACTTCCTTCGGCTGCAAGACGAACACCAAGAGCAGAGAGCTCGAGAAACTTGCAGAGGCGGTTGCTATCTGGCCGGAAAATTAGGAAACGTATCATCTTCTGTAGATAAGACTCCAACTTCTTCCTCTGTTTTTCGGGATACGTCTCCCTTTTGTTCGCTATGGTACTATCAACAGCTCTGTCCGAATTGGTCGGAGCTTCGAGCCGTGAGGCCAAACTGGACCGTCTTCTAACAAGGGCAATGGAGGACCTTCGTTTCTTCTTCCTTGATCGTTCATTTCCACTAGTCGCGTCCGCGGCAGTGTCTTCTGCAGCTTCCTCTTCCTCATCTTCCATATCGCTCTCAAGACCACGTACACCTCGCATATAGGGAAACGCACTCTTTGGGAAATGCGGCAACTGGTTCCCGGAATCATGGCTCCGTAGTTGGATGTATCTCTGGGTACCAATCTGCAGCTTGTATTTTATATGTAAATTGGCGAAGTCCTTGAGTGTCCTATGGATTATCCATTTCATGCGAGTCATTCCGCTACCGTATTCGAGCTCTATGCGAAAAACAAGATGGCGGTCTCCCGACGAGTGTGAGTCAAATTCGCTATCTGTTACATGCACTTTGAGTTGCTCAAGAAGGATAGGAATGCGCCGACTTCCATGTTCATCTCGCTGGAACATGCTAGCCAGCAACAGAGCTGCCGGTACACCTGACGTCAGCTCAGCGAGCAGTTCAGCAGACTTGACGTGGTCGACTGTATTTTCGGGCTTCTTGCGCTGCCCGATCATCTTGAAACCAGCCTTGATCTGCTTCCATTTCTGTGCACTAAGGCTAGAGCCACGTTCAGCTTTATGCCGACGCCAGGCTCCGCTGATACCGTCGCCATGGTCAGATGCACCGCCAAACCCTGTGAGACGTCGTAGATTGGTTGGGCGCCTCTCATCCTGGGAAGTGTGTCCGTCAGCCCGCTGTCCAGTACTGCTTCGTCCGCGCGTGCTCTGTAACCAATTGCTTCTTCTCCGCCACATGTTGTCCCGATTCAACCTTTCCCTCCCCTCATCTTCAGAGACGCCTTCTCGCAGGTGAGGATGAAGCGGCGGGGTCAGTGGCGGGCCATTGGTCGATGGGAGACCATCAATTGGGTTGAGCGAATTTGCAGCTGATAGAGTCGATTTCGGGGTAGACGGAGTTGTTTGAGAGAGGTCGAGTGGCAGTCTCTTTGTCTTGCGCTTCTTTTTCTTCATTTGCACGCCAAAGCCTGCTTCGGAGCTAGATTCAACATCTGCATCCGCGTCACTCCCACCACCTCCATCCTCTGGCCTGGGAAATCGAAATTCTGTCAGGTCAGAGATCGGGCCTGCGACGTCAGACATTGTCCTATTGTGACCTAGCTCGCCTATAGGAGAAGCCGGACCTGATCGAGAAGTAGAAGGAGCCGCGGCGAAGGCCCGTAGCTTGGACATGAATTGAAAGTGCCCACGTTTAGGAGCAATATCTTCATCAGCTGTAAGTACGGAAGCTGGCCTGGAATAAGATTGTCCCTGCACATCGTTGTCACCCTCTGACCGGGCAAACTGAACACTCCTGCGTGCAGTAGGTGTTGATGTACCGGTTACGGAGTGTAGACTAGTCTCATTAGGACCCTATACGTTGGTCCAGTTAGTCTATTGCCACTGCAAAAATTCAACACCTGGTGGAAAGTGTAAAATATAACACAATAGGGTGTTGAGACAACAGCACAAAGGTTGCCCAGTCCTGAAACACTAACAGTAAGAGTGTGCTCGCCCTTGGCCAAGGGATCAGTGCTTCTGCTGCCGTATACATGAGCTGTGTCTGCAGAATTCTGAATCTGCCCCTCGGGGTCCCCTTTTCCGCCGTTTTCATCCATCTTCTCCGGTAATTTGCGTCCTCGTATTGATAAGGGGAGACAGTGGGTTGGGTTGTATGAAGTATTGTCTGAATTGCTAAAGAGTACGCCGTCGAGAGTATGTAGTTCGCAGTGAAGGCTGTTTGCTCCCTAATGAGCCCGGCAGGAGTATGTCCTGCTGCTCACTGCTTGCAGCTATGAATATATACCATCCGTTAGCACTCCATCCTCAAATCATGTAGTTTCTAGTTATCTTGCATGGCAAGCTGGATGGGAGTTCAAAATACCGCTGTATCATCTCTGTAGGCCTGTGATATCTTAAGAGACTATATCAATCCTTTTCCTCTTGATTGTTCTTCTTATTCTTTCTCTCGTCCTTCTGCTTTCTTCTTCTTCTTTTTCTTCCTATTCTTCTTTGTTGTTTGTTCTTCTTCTTCGTCTTCGTCTTCTTCGAACTCCTTGATTTCCTTCTCAATCTGACCCAATCAGGCGAAAGCAATGCGGGATAGATGACTAAGCTGGTATGATCACGTGATGGTAGAATCTGCCTCGGCAAAGTAAAAAGATATAAAAGTAGAAGACGTAGAAGAAGATAGGGAAGAAGTACAGAGTATAGAAGAGAAGAGAAGCTATAGAGAGGCTTGGTTATATCTAAATAACGGTTTATCGATACCCAAGATGGCTAACCCGATGATACCAAGCGACTCGATGCCGCATCCCAAGATATCCAGGAAAGAGATTCCCGTCTCGGGGATCGTTTGCTCTGTCTATGGGCTTGAAGAAATACCCTCCCAGGCGACGGAAGTGTCTTGTCTCTATCTGCTGCATCCACGCTCGAATACCCGCGAGTGCATGGAATGGGCTGCTGTTGGGGCAGTGGCAGAGTGGAACAGACGACTAGCCAGCAAGCAGGTTGCTCCGAGTGAGCAGAACAAGGGGCTGGTAGCTATATCCTTCGACCAGCGGAACCATGGCTCGAGAGAGGTGGAAAAGCTGTGTAACGAGTCCTGGAAACAGGGGAATCCAAATCATGCACAGGATATGTTTTCTATCTTCAGTGAGGCCGCCATATAATATCTACTTGCGTTTATGGTATATGGATGGCTAATTGGTATAGATGGCACAACACGAGATGTGTCTATATTGATCGACTATATGGGATGCTATCTCTTCCCCAAGTCAGACCGTAGAATCACCAACAACCTCGCCCTGGGTGTCTCTCTCGGTGGGCATGCCGCATGGGGCTGCATCCTTCATGAGCCACGCATCACAAGCGCCATCGTCATCGTCGGTTGTCCAGACTATATCAACCTGATGACTGATCGAGCACGGCTTTCAAAGTTGCCTACCTGGACAGGGAACAGTCCACCTGGCTCTCAGTTCTTAGGCTCTGAGTCGTTTCCACAACCTCTGATAGAGAGCTTGAGGCATTGGGACCCCGCAAGCCTTTTTCTCAGCCATATGAGTGATCACTCGTTCAAGGAACCTAGCCGTAGCAACCCCATACGTGACCCTACCGAAGAGGAGAAGGACGCTCTCCGACCGTTGATGAGGCGGTGCCTGGCGGGCAAGAAGATACTAACCCTCTCTGGTGGTGCGGACAAGTTGGTTCCATATGCGCGTGGAGAACCATTTTTGACATGGTTGAAGAGGGCCATTGGACCAGACGGATGGTACGCAGAAGGGAAGATATCGTTAGAAGATATCATCTTTGAGGGGGTGGGACACCAAGTTACGCCCCCAATGAGAGACGAGGCCATCAGGTTCATCGGCGAGTGTCTCTCTGCGGGTCAGGATAGCTCATCGAGATCTGCCATGGTTAGGACATCCAAGATGTAGATTCACATACGTTTTTTTTGTTCTCTTACAAAAGATCAGCAATGGAGACGCAACGATTTGAAGTATAGGAAAAAGAATTCTATTCCACCTATGTATTGTATGGGATAGAACTTGATTTCATACCAGGGAGAGAGGGAGAGAAATGTCCACAACCCGTCAAACCCAGGGTTTAAACCGCCACAGTTTTTGATCTTTTAAATCGTCATTAAAATTTTCTTTTCTTTTGGTAGATCATTTCACTGCACTGCATCACGCCGTTCCGTTTCCCTAATTCCCATGCTGTAGACGCAGAAAGAAAAAAAGAGCAAGAAAAGTACGCAACGGGGCGATCGATCAGTGAGCCTCTCTCGCGCCAGAGAATTGCAAGGGGGTCCCCATCTCCTCCATCAACAAGCGTACAAGACAGACGTTGGCAGCGAACCATCGATCGTTCAACAGGGCATTTAGGCAACCAACTCAACAACACCACCGGCCTCCTTGATCTTCCTCTCAGCCTCCTTGCTGAAGAATCGCGCTCGTACAACCATTGGGATCTCTGGGAGGCGGCCCTTGCCGAGGACCTTGGAGTAGCCGAGTGGTAGGAGGTCGAGAACGGGGGCGGTATCGGGCTTCTTGTTGCTGATGTAGGCGTCACGGGTTTCGGCTGGGACAAGAGACCATAGCTACCAACACAATTAGCACTTGACAATCACCCCCATATCCATACTTTCTTCCTCTTCCATGCGCAATTCCCTCCCTCTCTCTTCTCTCTGAGAGATTGCTCTTTCTGGGTTTTCGGTTGCCGTACCTTGTCGAGGTTGATGACTGGTCTCCAGAACTGGTTCTGCGTCTTGTGGAAGTATCGCATACCGACTTTACCGAAGTAACCGGGATGGTACTTGTCGAGGTTGGTTCTGTGGTGGTGCTGACCACCAGCCATACCACGACCTCCGGGGTGCTTGCGGTGTTTTCCTACACGACCGTAACCAGCGGACACATGGCCACGGCTATATATCATCTTTCATCAGCGAGACGTGCTCTCTCAAAACGGGTTTCTTTCTGCCGGCGCATCGCGCACCACAGAACACAGATGGAGGCACTCACTGCTTTCTCGTCTTGGTGAGTCTGGTAGGCATCTTGTCGGAGGCGCGCTGGTCGACAAGAAATGTGGTCGATGGAAGAAAAGATGAAGTCTCAACGCTTGTTTTCGCTTTCTTCGTCTTCTTTCGACTTCAAAACTTCCTTTCTTGGCCTTGTGGTGTCGCTTAGGGTTAGCCCTAGTCACGTTTTATTAGTAAGTGATGAGTCAGTAATGCTTAGTCAGCTTTTATTTCTACGCGGAAGAAAGACGAATAGAGAGAACAGACAAAGAATATACGAGTAAAGGGAATATAGAGTAGAGAAGTGAGTGGCAGAGAGAGAGGACATTTTCTAGGATTTATTACTGAAGAGCTGCTGGAGTTGCTGATGGGCAACGGACTGCGGACGGAGACTCCCCCTGATCCAGCCAGGCAGCTTCCCCTGAATCCTCTCAGTTTGATACCTCTTATCTATCATCAAGATGGCGGCATAGTCCTCCTTGTGCCGTATAGCGCGACCGATACACTGGTTGACTGTCCTCATGCATGTGTTTTCATAGTACGCCCTGCTCGCCTGCTTGCCACGGGCTCTTCGTTCTGCCGCGGACAGGCTTGCATCCGCAAGATCATATGCCCTCCTTTCGACATGCTGCAGCTTCGCCTGCCAGATGGCGTTGCGGGTGTTTGGGAATGGGAGGCCAACTACAATAACGCCACGGCCTAGTGCGTCTGAAAAGTTGATGCCTTCCGATAGCTTACCGCCCATCACGGAGAGGAGGAGGCCACCCTTTCCAGCGTCAATGGAGGCGGAGTATTGCTGTAGGAGAGAGTCTGTGTTGGTGTTGGTGTTGTTGTTGTTACTGCCGCTGCTGTCAGACGGGGCTTCATGAAAGATGGGTTTGAGGCGGGAGAGATTGTCGAGAACGCCGGAGGTGGATGACCAGACTCTCAGAACGGTTGCTAGGTAGTCGTAGCTTGGGAAGAATACAACGACACCGTCAGGGATGACAGAGCAGAATCTTGCTATCATTTGGCCCAGGCTGGTGATCTATAATCATCTATCAGTTCTAAACCTGGGTCTATATGTGTAATGTTGCATACCATCTTTTCGGACTGCCGCTGGTCAAAGGTGAAGTTGAACTCGACGTTATCCATCCCTCTAGCCACCGGGATGGCTATCAGGTTGTCCTTTGGTATGACGTGCCCGTAAGTAAAAGTCTTCACCTTCTCTCGTGGAACGTACGAGAGTAAATGATCAACGTAGTCATCCATCTATACAGAAGTTAGAAAAACAAGACTTAGTATAAAAAGGGGAGGGGGCCCAGGGCAGACGAACCGGCTCCATGGTCCCTCCAGCAAGGATAACAGCCCTTGCGTCCTCAACAAGCTCCCTGAACCGACTGGTAGGATCGAGCAAGAGATATTTCATCTGCACGTCGCCGCTAGCCTTTTCGTAGAACAGCCGTCCTTCGTCTGAAGGGTCCATGAGGGGGAGGAGGAAGCTCTGCACATGGAACAGCACCGGCATTCCGCCGTCCCCCTTCCGACCAGCCCCCATACCGCCACCAGCCTGGGCAGTGGTATGTTCAATATACCCGTCTACCTTCCTAGCGAGCTTGCTCTCCCTCAGATAGACACCCAGCTTGTGCGGGTTGATCATGTCTGCACCCCCTTTACCAAGACCACCGCCCAGGACATCCTGCACCTTGAGCTCCCCATCCGCCCTATCAGTCTGTGCTGCCACCTCTTCCAAGCACCGAACCATGCATCCGACCAGTCTGATAAGCTGAGCAATATATACCCGGTTCCTGCCTCGTAGACGAGTCTTGAACCGTTTCGCGTACGTCGTTATCTGGGCCAGGGCAGTTCTGAGCTGTGCCAGCGAGACGGCGACGGAGTGGATGTTGACAATTGCATCGACGAGGTTATGTGCTTCGTCGATGATGATGACGCTCTTCTTTGCCGAGAGGTTGAGCGCCTCACGGGCAGACTGCTGTAGCAGCAGGGGATAAGGCAAGGTGACCACTTCCGTGGCGGGAGCTCGCATGGCGGTGCGGGTTGCGTAGTAGGGACATATGCCTATCCTCGTACCGAGGGGCGGTAGGTCTTCAATATCACTGACCCGGGCGAGCAGGTGGTCCTGGAATTGGGAGGTCTTGAGCTCGTTGTCCGCAGGCAGATAGGGACACCTGTGCTCCGCCGCGACGTTGGGCCGTTGTATCTCCAGACACCGTTCGTTGATGGCGGTGGCAGAAGCCAGAGACCGTACAGAAGGGTTGATGCAGAGAGCCTTGCGAGAGGCGAGAGGCGTATGCTTGATCCATTCTCCTTTTTCGTTTTCTCCTTCCTTTTCATCTTGCTTCTCGTCCAGGTCAGGGGGTACGCTTGACACAGGCAGGACACGGCGCATCTCCTGTGCGAACTGGATGAGCTGCGAGTGTGTTCGAGAGCAGTAGATGATCTTGACGGTCTCCTCGTCGTCGTCTTCTGCCTGCCGAACGGGGCCCTTCAGTCTCTCCAGCAGGGCCAGCGTGTCCGCCGATAAGGGGCTGGTATCATCCTGTGGCCGTCCAGCCGTCTCGTCACCGCTCTCGTAGTCATCCAGCTCGAAGTCTTCCTCCCTGGTCTCTGATCGAGCTTTCTCGTCGACTCGCTATAGCATGTCAGCATAAACCCGGGGGTATCATCTATATAGCAGGATATAGCAGAAGGTAGCAGGGTATAGGAGGTACCATCTTCTTGAACGAACGGGAGGCAAGCTCCAGCTTCTTCCTGTGACGCTCTTCGGCTTCACGGACTCGAGCCAGACGGTCTTCGAGCTCCTTTCGACGGGCGAGCAGCTCCCGGGTCCTCTCGCGTCGAGCATGCTGGACCATCCAGTCCGGCTCCCCGTCGTCGTCTATCCGTGTCTGTCAGCATGTAGACTATAGAAATAAAAGCCTTATCACGGCAAACACACCGTCATCGGCCTTTTCGAGAAAGACGGAGCGTTTGTGGTGTCTCAGCCAGGCCAGCGAGCCACATATCAGACTGAGAGATTTCCCCTATCCCCGTCAGACATCGACCTCGTCCATCGTATATATCATAGACATACCGTCCCTGCAAGCCGTCAGAATCGAATAACTAGAGCAATCACCGCCGTAGACTCACCTGTTGGGCTCTCGAATATGCCTATGCCGCCGTCCTCGATGCAGCCGTACAGCGCCTCCATGAACTGCGCCTGGATATCATATGGCCTGTAAGGATGACGGAAATCCCTCTCCATCTTCCCTGGCTTCTTCTCTTGTCTTTCTTTCTCCTCTGTCGTCCTATATCATCTTTGTGTCGCTGTCCCGTCGTATACGCGTAAACTTCCTGCTTCCTCGTCAGTTAAACCGCTATATCTACATCGGATCAACAGTCAACTTGCTTATTCTTCTGCTCTTCTGCTCTTCTCTTCCTCTGCTCCTCTTCTGCCTCGTCCTTCTGTCTGCTGAGCGTGTCATCGACAGGACTAAAAATAAACCACCTGAGGCAGTGCTCGATCCGTGTTTTATATCTTCATGCTACAGCTTCGTCTCCTCCTGACGTCTACATCCTCCCTCTTCTTCTTCTTCTTCCTCCTCTTCCTGCTACTCTTCTTATTCTTCTTATTCTTCTATCTGAGTGTCTACACTGCCTGACAGCCGTTCAAGCGCATCTACATCTACATCCACGCCCTCTCTCTACCTACATCTTCCTACATCCACATCTACCGCTATATCTACATCTACCAACATCCACATCCCAACTCTTCTGCTCTCTTCCTCCATCTGCTCCTACATGCCCTGCGACTAAGCCCACCGTCCAGGGCCCCGGCCAGCATCCCAGCATCCTCCCATAGAACCGAGCCAGCGGCGGCCGCGCCCTCGAACACGAGATAACGCCTTTTTCTTTTCTTTTCTTCGTCTTCCCCCTCGTATGTGCCCTAACTGCTCGTCCCCTGATACGCCCTCTGGGGGTAATTTATTAACATTTTTTTTAAAAAAATTTTAAAATAGACAGATATATTAGCCCATGGCCGCGCCGTACGACTCGTCTCGTCCGCCGCGCTTGGGAGCGACTTTCCATCCAGGCGCCGTCGACGACTACCAGATGCCTGAAGTCATCTCGCCTGCTCCTCAGAGGTATTTATTATACATAGCCAATAGCTGAGAATGCATATTTTTTTTTTGTTTGATATTTAATAGTTGGTTCTTTTTCTACTTATCTGTCCACGGCCTGCCCGCTAACAGTTGCCCATTTTAGGGTCATGCCCGAAGTCCCAGAGAACATGCAAGATAATCTCGCGCACTTCGAGCTCGACGCCTCTGGATCAAACCCCAACTTGCGCCCTCAACAGCAGCAGCAGCATTACCCAAGTCGTGGCTCCTCGATGCATAACCAAGGAGCATCAGGCTACTCTGCTCCGGCCTCTCCATCCTATCCCCCGCAGCAAGCATCACAGCAGTACGGCACTGCTGGCGGTGGTATCGGCGGCGGCTACGACGCCCCTAACTTTTCTCCTTTTCCACCGCTCATCAACCCGCCTCCAAATGTGCCTCCGACCGACGAGGAGCGCGAGGCAAACCTCGAACATGGCCGTCTGGCGGTGCTAGGCTCGAACGATGCTGAGATGCAGCTTGCCTGGGCGCAGGATGCCCTCTCCTACGTTGAGGTAGCCATGCAGAACGAACTGCGCAACCAGGTGGCCTACCCTCCCCGGCCACAGACCCCCCAGATCGAACACCAGCTCAAGACCGATGCCATCAATATCGTCACCTTCCTGGCCGAGCAGCGGCATCCGCGGGCCATGTTCATCCAGGGCATGTGGCTCGAGTTCGGCAAGTTCGGTTTCCGAGTCGACAAGAAGGAGGCTTTCCGTTGCTATTCCAGAGCCGCGGAGGGTGGCTACGCGCGCGCAGAGTACCGTATGGGAATGCAGTTCGAGAGCTCAAACGAGCCGCACAAGGCTATCAAGCATTACGAGAACGGAGTCAGGCTGGGTGACTCCGCCTCATACTATGTATGTCCTGTCAACATCTACTCATGTAACATCCTACCCCTAACATGATGGTGTACAGCGTCTAGGGATGATGATACTGCTGGGACAGCATGGCCAACGGCAGGACTACGCCGTGGGGCTGGACCATATACGTTATGCAGCACAAACCTGCGACGAGAACGCCCCTCAGGGTGCCTACGTATGTATTAGTATATTACCCTCTAAAATGGGTTTGCTACACCTGCTAAATAAATGAATATACAGGTCTATGGGATGCTGCTTGCTCGTGAACTCCCTCAGGTCTCCATCCCCGACGAGTACCTGGCCCACGACCTCGTCAATGCCCGTATCAACATCGAGAAGGCAGCCTATCACGGCTTTGCAAAGGCTCAGGTAAAAATGGGCTCCGCGTACGAGCTCTGTCAGCTCGATTGTGATTTCAATCCGGCCTTGTCTATCCATTACAACGCCCTGGCGGCCAGACAGGGTGAACCAGACGCCGAGATGGCCATCAGCAAATGGTTCCTATGTGGACACGAAGGCGTGTTCGAGAAGAATGATGAACTTGCATTCACCTATGCCAAGCGGGCAGCCCAGTCAGGCCTGTCAACTGCCGAGTTTGCCCTTGGTTACTTCTACGAGATTGGCATCTACACCGCTGTCGATATCAAGGAAGCTCGAAGCTGGTACGCCAAGGCAGCTGCCAACGGAAACAAGGACGCGTCAGGACGAATTGAAAGCATCTCTCGCTCCAAAACACTCTCCCGTAAGGACCATGAAAAAGTTGCCATCCAGCGCATCAAAACACAACGCACCCAGCAGCGCTTTTCGCAGCAGTCCACCCATCTTCAGCAAGGCAATCCCGTACAGGACACCCTCGAGATGCCTGATCCATCCCGTATGAGCCTCCACGACCCACCGCGGTCAATGTCAGCGGCACCATACCCAGACGGCCCGCCATCTGGACGATATGGACCAGCTCGGCCTGGCCCAGGTCCAAACTCACACTG
>NW_003299162.1:820209-824446 GCF_000151145.1 Microsporum canis CBS 113480 | reverse complement strand
AGCGACTGCGTGAGTTCCCCAGCCTTGTGCATTTTTCGAGTATCAATCATAATACTAATTAATAATATAGGTTGTTATGTGATTCCTTGCCATTTTGGTTGGGGGAAAAAGGGGTCAAAAAATTGGATCGATGTTCACTATTCAAATGTCGTTGCAAAAGTCGATTTGCCACGTTGATTATTTTCTTCTACCTTTCTTTGGTAAAGCCTATTGATTAATTCCGGAGATTCTGGAGCCCTTTTCTTACTTGCTTGTTTCTTTCTTTTCCACCTCACGTTATGTTCTCCGTGAAATTCATCTCTTGTATGCATAATTTTATATAGCTCCCTTTTTACTTTTGACTTCCCTCCATATTCTCTTCTTGCATTTGCTTCTCTCTTGCTTCATTTCGCATAGACCCTCGAAGCTCATTGCGAACGGTTTGATATTCTCCGTCTTGAAATTTGCATCATCCTTTTATTCTACTTGTTGCCATATCATGGGCGTTTATACAACTTTGGTTCTACCTGGCGTGTTTAGCCGTCGTTTTCTTTCCCCTTTATACTAGTTAACTGCTAGCTCTCGGTTGTCGATATGATCAGATGTCTTACTTGATGTGAATAGAAGCTTCTCCCGTTCCACTGAATCAGTTCTGTACCTTGCAAGGAAGACAGCCATACACTTACTTCTCTTCTAATGCTCTACTCATAATCAATACTCTCGTATACAAAAATCTTTATATAAAAACTTTTTATATCAAAACGAATGCGGTCAGCAGATTCTGCCGTTCGTCATCCCAATCTGGAAATTCTTCACGTCTTCTTCTCGACGACATTTTTTCTCCTCTTCAACTTCATCAACATAAAATATTGTGAAAGACGGCAAAATAAGTTATAAACGGGAAGATAAAAACACATAGCCAGCCGGAGAAGAACAGTCGCGATGGCTCCCAGGAAGGAAAAGACGGAAAGGGGCGAAAAGAGTGCTCCCAGCGAGGACGGTGGGTGTTTTATGCCTGCAAACGCGCAAACAACAAACGAACTACTCTGACTTGTTATACAATTCTGTCTGCTTGTCAATATAGGCTCGACGATGATTCTGAAGTATCTCCGTAAGTATCTGCTGTTTTGCGTGCCTCCAGGGAGATGGGTATGCTGACTAGGAGAATAGAACAGCAGAAGTATGCAGTTCAACTCGTCCACTGACATTCAGACCGTGCTGATATACAAGTGCTTGACTTGGTAGCCGACCATATTCTGTAGGCTGGCCCCTTTCTCTTCGCTTCGTTTGGGACTAGAATGGTATTAACCGTGGACAGGCAATTGATATCAGTGCAAACCTGCACAACAAAGTGACTAAAGGTATCTAGCAAGACTTGGGGATAGGGATAAGGCCTATGCTAATGTAGACTTTCTCTAGCATATACGGTCAAAGCATTAAAGGGCTTGCATGAGCGAAAGCTGCTCGAGTGCAGAGTCTCAGGTATATAGATATCTGGCCCGGTATCTTACCAAAGAGTTGGATGCTCAGTGTAATCTTAGGAAAACAAATGGTCTACCACGTGGTTCAAGACACTGCCAACGAGGCAACACCAGAAGAACTTGCAGCTATGGATGAAAAGATCACATCTTTCAGGGAGCAACTCGAAGTTGCCAAAGGACAGGAAAAGGCACTCAAAACGGAGCTTGCCGTGCTGAATTCCCGTGTCTCAAGCACAGAGCTTCTCGCGCAAATCAACCAGTTAGAGGTCAGGAGGGGTATACTTAACGATCAGCTTACCCAGCTCAGCAAGGAGACGGTTACGGGCAGGACAGTAACGGAGGAAGAAAGCCGCCGGATCCATAGAGACTGGACAGCGTGGAAGAGACACGCTTCTCTTCGCAAGCAGGCCTGTCGAGAAACGTGGTTGAAATGCACGGAAGTCCTGCCTGATACCGTCAAGAGCAAGGATGAGCTCTGGGAGTCGCTGGGGATGGAAGGAGAGCTGTAGAGCCGTTGTCCAATCGGTGATGTCCAAGGAGCAAATGATCGTGGGGTGGGAAAGCAGATCTGGGGAAATAGTTAACTATTATGCGAGGACAGCAACGATAATTTTGAACCATTCGGTCTTTAGCATGCCACGAAACGATGACGATGAACAGCCCGGCAACAACCAAGGATTAGCTAGTGAGCGTGACAACACGATGGCGTCGGTATTACCTATCAGGTCAGCTGCAGCGAGGTCAGTCGCCGTGAACTCGCCGTACCTCCACAAGGTCATGAGCCTCTTCATTTGAGTTGTATGTATGTGCCTCTTGAAGTTTCAATGACGATAAATAAAATGCTCACTTGCCCTTCTCTGCCTAAACGACATCATCGACTCGATGACTAATAGTGATATAAATATACAGATATAAAAAGAGGAAGAAATGATATCCAAGTGAAAAGGTTCTCGCATGTCTTCCCGGATACCTTCGCCCTCTCCAGCCAGGGCTTGAGAACAGTCTCTGCTGCGTTGGCTGATCTCCTCTGCTCGCCTGCCCTTTCTCCTTCAGCCAGCATCAGCCCACTAAGCGCGAAACAAACAAGGAGAAAAAAAAAAAGCAGCTAGCAAGCTAAATTCCGAGACTTTTTTGCCCCCTCCGCACCACAACCTTTCGATCCACGAACCCTAAAAAGCAGCGGAAAAATCTGTTGGTTGTTCTCCTCCTGCGACCTCTTTCAACCTCGCAATGCAGCAACAGCCGCCGACGCAACCACGGCATCACCCACCACAACATATAATACCGCAACAACTGCAACAGCAACAACAGACAGACTCGAGATACCACAACGACACCCTCTCTGCTACCGCTAGGATGGCTGGAGGCGATCCGCGCAACAGAGCCCCGCTCCCAGTGCCCGGAGGTCATGGGCCATTTCCTCAGAATGAAAACGGTGGTATGCGTCCACCGTTTGATATGGCTCGCAGCCCGCCAAATCCGCCCGCCAGCAAGAGTAGGTAGCCTTCACTATGGGTTTCAGGCGAAATTGCGGCTAACACGAGCGCGCAGATACTAAACACGTCCCATGCAAGTTCTTCCGCCAGGGAACTTGCCAGGCCGGCCCGGCGTGTCCGTTCCTGCATTCCACAGACAATACCATAGATTCTGCGCCGTGCAAGTACTTTACAAAGGTGATACCAGGGCTTATTGGAAGAGCCTTTTTTTTTTTTTCGGACTGGAGATGGACTGTATAACTAACGGTGATGGGAATAGGGAAACTGCAAGTTCGGAGCGAAGTGTGCCCTCGCGCATATCCTACCAGATGGGCGAAGAGTGAACCGGCCCAGCATCGGCCTAGGAGGGAACCTCAATCTCGGTGGGAGAGTCCACCCTCCGCCTTACCATGCACAAGATTCGGCTTTAGCAAACTCTCTCCTCTCTCAGCAGCAGATCAACGGACATAACCCACGATACTCATACCCCTTTGCCTCCCAAGATGACCTTCAACTCTTACCCCCACATGCTCAGCAACAACTTCAACAACAACAGCAACAGCAACAGCAGCAGCCACAGCAACCTCCATATGGACACCAGTTCGATGGCTCGATCCCGGTTATTGACGCTGGGCTGGTATCTGACACGGGCTCCAAATATGGCTCGCCTCCTGAGGAAGTCCGCCTCCCCATGTCCCCTATCGGCCGCACCGCCCTTGATGCTCCGTTGCCCGCCTCGTTCGATAGCCAAGGTATATCTCACATGGCCCGCTACGGCCCTGTTGCGGCTTCGATGCCGTCCAAGTTCGGCCTAGACTTCTCTCATTCCCCATCTCTCCCACACCGGCCCAACGCTACTCCGGACGTGCTCCGTAGCCTACATGACACAGCCTTTGGCCTAGATAAAAAACCACTTGGGCTTGGTTCTTCTCCCCCCGTTGTCAGCGCAGAGGATGGCTCCGGCTTCCGACCTATGCATTCCCAACGTGTGCCTCGTCAGCGGATTCTATCCGCAAGCGTTCCCCGTCCAACCATTCTCGACGACTGGGAGGACAACTTCGCCATGGAGGAAGACTACCTCCCCACAAACCTGCACGATGATGTACTCACTCCTCAAGAGCGCATGCGTCGACTCTCCCGCACCGAGCATGACTTGTCGAGCAGCAGCAAGGACCCATCCGGCCTTGGTATAGGTATTGGTATCGGAATCGGAGGATCTACGAAAGTTGGCTCCCCGTTGGCATCTAGTCCATCTCGGTTCGGTGCCCTATTCGCCAAACAACGCCAGCGGAAGGAGGGAAT
>NW_003299162.1:810770-818895 GCF_000151145.1 Microsporum canis CBS 113480 | reverse complement strand
GCGCGCGAGGCAGAGCCACCAGGCGTCATGAAGGCCGCAGCGCCTCCGTGCCGTACCCTTTGCCCAGAGGTCGGCGTCGATAGAGTATCCCAGGTTAGGAATAGGCTGGACCTGGTTCATACCGACGGTGCCTATGAATCTTCCAGGCCTGACGTCTCCTTCCGGGGTCTCTTCCCGCAGCGTCACGGCGAAGTAGAACGTGAATTCGCCGGATCCAGGCACCTGACACCGCTTGGAGTCCATCCATGACTGTATCGCAGCGACGTCTGGGGCGTTGTAAACCAGATATTTCAGCATGGGCTGCATTGCCGGAATGTTACTGTCTGCCACGTTAGCCGTCGTCCTACCTGTCTGGCTTAACTGGTTATGGGGATGTATCGTGTATCTCATACCGCCAGGCGTCTATCAGCTTTGCGTTCACCACAACCAACGCCGGGGCATGCTCGTATGTTATGGGGACGAGCACCATCCGCGGCGTGACTATCTCCTGCGTATGGCATGGAAGAATCACCCGGAAGGGCTGAGGTGCTGCTCCTCCAGTTGGGTATTTGACCTTCTCATCCTCCTCCGATGCTGGCGGTGGCGCTGGCTTTTCTGTGGCCATGTCTGTAGTATTTCACGAAGGATGCAGAGAGACAGCTTGACAGGAAGATAAACATTTTTCACGGTATCCATTGCTTATTTATATACGGAGGAATATAAGTGAATAGCATAGCCCCGTCTCGAGCTACGATGAACGAGGTTTAGTTAATACGACGCTGTCTGTACACTGAGCATCCAGTATCAAGTCGAATACGAGAAGGAGTCAAAAGCGACATCAAATGACTAAAATGTCCACCACCGGCCAGAAAATGTTCAAGATAACGAGACATGGGACAAGGGGCTTATGGGAAGGATGCATAGATCAAGCCGTCGGAATGAACATCGGAATAAACAACGGAATATATCGACTTGACAAGGGGCAGATATCGTGGATTATGCTGAGAGTCTAGGCCGGGGGGTGGGGGGGGGGGGAAGACAGTACAGGGTGTTTTTTGTAATGAAAAACCGGATATGAAGGGGATAAAGTACATGGAATAATGGCTTGCTTGACAAGAAGAGGATGAAAAGGGGAAAAAAAATGCTGGCTTAAGTTTCGTAGATGCTTTTTCCAGTTGTGGTGTTGTATCAAAAGAGTCCAGTCTCATTAATTGCCGACTTTTTTCGTGAAGGGAATGAATTGGCGTAGATCGAACGGTGAGTTTGGTTGCTATTTGTCCGTTTACCTTCCACGACGCTGCTGTGAAGCCAGCATGTTGGCATGGAGGAGCTTGAATCCGTTGCAGAGAGCTCTCATGTCGGGATATGGAGTACGCTGCAGTTCGTAGCCTTGTGGGATCACCTTGACAGGCCAGCTGTTCAGTGGTGCCTTCAACCCGGCCTTGAAGCAGAGATGGAAGTATCCAGGGTGCTTGGTATCGAGGCAGAAGGCATAAGCTGATCGTGTAGGATTGGCTGTAGTGTAGGTTGTTAACCAGCCCTCTGTTACAGACATAGTTAGCTCTCGATACGCTTTTTCACAACATCAACAGAATGAAAGCTTACCTGTTGCCTCTTTGGTGCCGCTCAGATACTTCTCATGCACCATCATATCATCGACCTTCCTGGCCATTGCCTTGACATGGTTGACGATCAGCTCGTCAAGATCGGAATATGAGTATTTACCGCCAATTTTCAGGATCTTGCCAACGGTGAATTCGTTCTCTTTATCCAACTCCAAAACATCAATATGCTGATATACTCCATCGGCTACCTTCCAGGTGACGGCAAGATGGTCGTGGCCCTTGGATGACGGACGGATCACTACATCACCACGACTTTGAGGAGCAAGGAACTCCTCGGCCTGTCTGCCATTAAACGGGCGGAAGAGAGGGTGTTTGATGACACGTAGCACACGCTGGTCCGTCTGGGTCTTCTCCTTCATCGCTTCCTGGTCGGCACGCTCCTGGTCTTCGTCCCATTCGCCGCGCATGTGGTCCAGCTGTCGACGGTAGGGCTTGGTTACCTGGTCTTCACGGAGAGACACATTGGCAACAAACGCCTTTCGGTTGAGGTAGAGAATCTTCGCCAAAGCCGTCTGATGGGGGGAGTATAGGCTCCGAATAGGGATATCGTATCGATCGGTCATTTCCGCCTCTGGGACGAGGGCGTCAATTCCACAGTCAAGCTTGCCGTCAATATGATCATCAGAGATACGTTTGATGGTAATAGGTACGATCATGCCCTGAGCCAAAGACTCGGCGGTTTCACCTGTAAACATCGTGAAGATGGCATCGGTGCCAAGGAAGACGAACTGCTTGCGGAGCTCCTCGTAGGGTTGCTGCAGCTCTGCACGGATGGTCTCGAGAGTGGCTCTCTTGCGCTGGTTAAGATTGTTCTCCAGTTGCTCGGCATACTCTTCTAGCAACAGGTCGTTTACTTTATCCTGTGCATCCTCCTTGATAAGCTTCCGAACAATAGCACCTTGTCCGTTCTCATCTGTCTCTGCCTTGATATCTTCCTCATCAAGTTCGAGGGCATCCGCTGCAATCTTCCTGCCGATATCGTAGTCTTCGGGGTGCACACGAGTATTATCGAGATAGTCAGTGTCAGGGTCTGCGTTATCATAGTCAATGTAGAGGAAACTGGCGCAGTTGTTCCAGACTTTGACACCCATGGCTGGGTACTGCGCATTTACTCCCAAGAGTTCCATACGGCTATTAACCACGCCGCCGTTCATGTTGATAACTTTCAGGAGTTGAGACGCCTTTCGGGGACCGAGGCCACTGATGTATGTAAGAAGGTTCGCTGACGAGACATCGCTGACAGCTTCGTTGATATCGACGCCGACCAGGTTAACCATGTCCACAAGAGCGGTTTCCAACTGCTTTAATAGCTTGTCCTGGGGAATGAGCTGCTGGCCGGGCCTGAATTGGATAGACACAACGTCCCTGCCCAGCGAGGCATACTCCTTCATTGGGTTCTGGAGATACTTTGCTAGGGCAACGCAGTATCGGCTCAGGGGGCTGAAGCCTGGGTGATCCATCTCAGCTCTGCGGCTCGTCTGGTAAAGCCTGGCAACCTCATCGTTAACGATGACAACCTCCAAGATATCGCTGACTTCCTCATCTCGGTCATCAGTGTAGAAAGCACCGCGTAGGTCCTTCGCTTGGACGAGCTCTGATAGCTGTTTATGCAGTTTTCTGGTTTCGGGAGACTGTCCCGATACACCGATGACATCAGGTTTCCGGCGCTCAACAAGTTCAACGAACGCCTCCACATCCTTGCCGTCGGCTATCATACGGTCGGAGTCACCAAGGGCGAGGTCAACGAATTTCCCGTGTTCTAATACTCGTCCGTCCTCTTCGACCCACGTCCAGTAGATAGGATCTTTCCCAACAACTCCCGATCCGTTAGTAAGAGAGAGGACTCGAGGGATGGTACCTAGGATCATTCCCTTGGGTTTGTAAGGGGCTTGATCGAGTCTCTGTGAGAAGACTTCTCGACATTCGCGCGCGACGTGGTTCTCACACTCCGTCCGCATATTCTCCTTGACTCCCTTGCTCATGATCTTCTCCAGTTTGTTGAGAGCTAGGTCCAGGACGTCCTTTCGCTCCTTGTTCCAAGCATCCGCAATCTCACTGAAGTTGTCGGACTGGATGTCGGGATATAGGCGCTCCTTGAATGACTTAAAGTTCTTAAAGTGAACTTTGATATCTACAAGACCTTCCTCCTCGGCCTTGAGCATCCGTAAGAAGAGCTCAGGGCGACGTGCAATATCTGAAAGTTGTTGATCACGGAGATATTTGAACTCATAGTACGGATGATGCTCGTCAATCTTCTTTAGGCCTTTCTCCGTTCGATAGCACTCAATTACACCACTCATGTAGAACGCCTGTCTCATGACTTTTCGGACTCTGGGGCTCACGGTAAGTTCCTCTGCAAACATGGTTCGAGCAGCTTTCATGGCGTGGCTTGCGTTGGTGAAGTTAGAGTCAAGAAGGTTATCTGCCATATCGCCAGGCTTTTCAGTTGCATCGTCTATATATTGCCGGCGGCCAGTCTTCATAGCGTTTTGTGCGAAGGCATCAGGAGTGATGCCAAAGGCGCGAACCAGTCCATATGCACGGCTATTGCGAACCCGTTCGAAAAATGATTTTGTTGAAGCCTTCCGGCGCTGGGAAGTGATGCCGTTTTCTCCTTCATTATTGCTGCTGTTGAAGAGCGCAATATCTTTGAGCTCGGTGGAGTACTGGAAGTAGAGATAGTCCTGGACGTCTTGTAATTCCTCCATGGTGACAGCTGCGGGAAGCATCTCCTCAAACATTTTGTCCTTGACGTTAGAGATCGTCTGCAGGTTATCGTATGTGGTCTGGAGGGTGTTCCGTTTATCGATGAGGGCGCGGAACTTGAGGTCGTATTCAAAGATATCCCATAAATCGATCATACTTAGAAGCTTTTCAGCCTCAACGATATATTTCCCTCCATCGGGGTTCGTTCCGCCGTCAGGAATGGGGATCTTAACGGCGTGGATGAGGTAGTCCTTCCGGTGCTGGAAGATGAAGGGCACTTCCCAGTCGTCCGTGACCATGAATTCGAGAACTTTGGCGACGGCCCGTTGGAAGGGCTCATGTAGATCTGAATTGAGCCTCTTTTTTAACAGCATCAGATTCGATATCCAGACAGCCTCTTCCCTGAACTGCTCTTCTGTCAAGATGACATGCTGGTAGGGCTTTCTGGCGATCTGATACCGCTCGGGTTCGTCGGTCGAACGTATGATGTTGTCCTCGTCCGTCATCATCTTTTCGGCGAGCTGTGAGGGCTCAAAGACGTCCTTGAGGTCCAGCTGCTTCTCCTCGTCTTCTTGCTGCTCTTCCTCCTCGTCTTCCATCTCGAGAGCAAACAAGTAGTCGTTTCCGTCGCCGAAAGCCATGCGCATATCCTCGAGAGCAGCTTCATCAAGTCCGGTCGCTTCAGTCACGGCGAAACCGGAAAGACCTTTTCTGGCTGGACGTGCGATCTCCTCGTCTTCTTGCTGCCGCTCGTCTTCGTCGGAGAAAACATCCTTCTCGATGAAGTCGTCGAGGTCATCGTGCATGTTCCTTCGGCCTCGACCGTGCCCATAAGCGTCTGCCTCTTCCTCTTCATCCGAATTGAAGATGTCGTTGATTCCTTGCGGTTGTTCCCGCCCGACTTTGTGTCCGCGCTTTAGACGCTTAAACTTGGACTATGAAGCTGTCAGCATCACCACACCCGAGTCGGAGTATAAGGGAGAGGCATACCTCATTCTGCATTGGGAGTTCAAAGTCTGGATTGTTCTCTCTGATCAAGTAGAGGTCATCCTCGTCGAGCAGCTCTTCTTCCTCGATGCGCTCCGCCCTTCGACGCTTCTTCTTATCCCGTCGTCTGGCCGTCCGCTCTTCGTCCTCTTCATCCTCATCGACGATAAACCCTTCCCGGACCTAGACATGTCTATTAGCTTTGCTGATACCCGCAAGGTAGACACAGACTCAACGCCCTTACCGCGCGAACGGCGTCCTCGTCCTCGTCATCTAGTTCCTCGTCACTAGAGTCATCGTAGTGACCGTTCTCCTCCTGCCCCTTGTCTTGTCCGCCCTCCTCGCCAAAGGACTCGTCTTCCTCATCGTCAAGGACAGCTTCCGTCTGCAGGAGGTCGTGAGTGCTCATCGTGTAAAACTTGTTATCCCGTCTTATGTGAGAGTCGCCACTGGTCGCAAAACAGGCGCTTACAGAGGACACAGAGGAGGACACCTATCAACACGATGGTGACAATGACAATCAGAGAGAGAGAGAGAAAGAAATAGACTTGATAGAGAGAGAAAGAAAACTCCCCTTTGCAAGCTTTCTTTTGGCGCAAAGGAAGACGCTAGTCCTAAAGGGGACGACCTCTCTAAGCGCCGCGTCTGGCGTCTAGACTAAGCGATAGACGAATATCACGTTACTTCTTACCTAAGCAAGACGAAACGCGCTATCAATAGGAGCAAGTCGGGGCTTTTTTTTATATAGAAGATAATAAGAAGACGACGAAGACGAAGAAGAAGAAACAAGGAGAAGAGATCTGAAACAGACGGACGGCCCCCAAGGAGAGCTCGCTAACCGCCCACAGCCACAGTCACGGCGTGAGGGACCGGCAGTGGTTGCAGGGCCTTGCTTATCCCCTTGTTCGCCGTAGTATTAGTGTTTTTTTATCTGAAGAGTTGGGATGTAACATCTTTTTGTAGAAAACATCATCATCTCTCTTTTTCCCTCCAGTAGCCCCTTTGTCTGTATTGATATAAAGGGATACAAGAGACCGTCAGGGCTTCTGTTCTTGGGTGAGAGGCTTGCGATTCGTCTCTTGTTGGCGTCGATTGGCTGTGTAGGTGGACACCTTCATCTTATCCCACCGTCCAATACAACCCAGAGAAGGCCGGCAACCAGCAGCCAGCAGCCAGCAAACGGCCAGGTAAGGAGAATAGCAAGGCGTCTCTCTCTAGTCAGGGTCTATAGGAGGGCTTCCCTTCTCTCTATCTCTCACTGGGTGCCCCTTGGTGTTTTGACTAGTTATCTCACTGCGGGAGTGGACTTGTATGGCTGATTCAACCCAGGTAAACAAAACGCATTCAGCACTCAGTCGACCTTCACTCTTCCTACGACTGCAAGACTGCTTCAGTTCTACATCAGCTTGATACCGTCGCCTCTCTCTCACTGCCGTTCGGGTTGGTGGAACCTCCCTCGCGGTGCCACCTAACACCCGGCCTGACCTTCGACCGATATCTCCACCCGATAATACATAACAAAAAGACAATAGGAATAGAGAGAAAGACAGTAACACGCTCTGAGCAGGCCTTCTGCTGCACTTCGTCTACCCTCGTCGGTTTTTTTCCCTCCCCCCTGTGTTTGGAGCAGAGTCTCCAACCTCGGCCACTATGGCGGATGCTTTCAAGGCCCGCTCGCTGAAACGAAAGAATGTCAAGGGGCTTGCTCTCAATTCGGCCGCTCCAAAGGCTGGCCTGAAGCCCTCTGACGGTGATGCTCAGATCCCAGGAGCTATCGGGAACACAGACGCCAACAGGACGGACACCCTAGAGATCGGCTTGGAGTTCAAGCTCGACCTGCGGAGCGAAGACCTGATAGTGCTCAAGGAGCTGGGTGCTGGGAATGGAGGGACCGTCAGCAAAGTCATGCACGCGTCGACGAAGGTCGTCATGGCCAGGAAGGTAGGCTTGCTTGAGTGCCTCTCTCTTTTTCTTCGGGCTTGGTTCTAATCTTGATTAAATAGATCATTAGAGTCGATGCAAAGGAGAACGTAAGAAAGCAGATCCTCAGAGAGCTCCAGGTCGGCCACGACTGCAATTCGGCCCAGATCGTCACATTCTACGGAGCCTTCCAGAACGAAGCCAGAGATATCGTACTTTGCATGGAGTACATGGACTGCGGGTAAGAACCCTCCCCCTCACCACCAGACGTATGCATACACACTACTTACACAAGCTGGACAGGTCTCTAGATCACATCTCGAAGAACTTTGGCCCCGTCAGAGTTGATGTGCTGGGCAAGATTACTGAATCCATCTTTGCTGGCCTTGTCTACCTATACGAAGCCCACCGAATCATGCACCGGGATATCAAGCCGTCAAACGTTCTAGTGAATTCAAGAGGCAGCATCAAGCTATGTGACTTTGGTGTTGCGACAGAAACAGTAAATTCGATAGCAGATACCTTTGTCGGCACGTCGACTTACATGGCACCAGAGCGTATTCAGGGCGGCGCATATTCCGTACGGTCTGACGTCTGGAGTGCCGGTTTGACGGTCATGGAACTCGCGGTTGGAAGATTCCCGTTCGACACGTCTGATACCTCCGCGGGAGACAGAGCGAGCGCGGGACCTATGGGTATTCTCGACCTACTTCAGCAGATTGTTCACGAGCCAGCCCCCAAACTTCCCAAGAGCGATGCCTTTCCCAAGATATTAGACGACTTTGTTGCAAAGTGCCTCTTGAAGAAGCCGGAAGAACGACCGACTCCACGACAGCTATACGTAAGCCACGCCTCCTCTTAGCCCCTTTAATTATATATACATAAACAAATTACCTAACCACCTACCG
>NW_003299162.1:789657-810284 GCF_000151145.1 Microsporum canis CBS 113480 | reverse complement strand
TTCGCCTCCCCTCAAACCTCAGGAGAAATCCCCCTTAACATCGCCGGAGATATCACCCCTCGATCACGTCCACAGGCTTCCTACGGTCCCGTAGACAGCTCTTCGACAATGGGGTTTGAGAAACTATCACTCAACACTCAGGGCCAAAACTACTCGCCTAGCGGACGATCCTCCCGCTCTCCCTACCCACACTCCGCTACATCTACCCAGGGCCCGTTCTCCGTCCCTCGCCCTGCCCCTTCACCAGGCTACCTCTCTACCAGAAACGGCTCTCAGTCCGCTGGCCTTCCACATCTAGCTGGTCCTCCACCAAAAGGCCCCTTACCAGTACCACCTACATCCGATACCTGGCGAAACCAGCAACAGAACAGGATATAAACACCCCAAACTCGTACCATACCAATCATTTTTTTTCCAACCTGACCAATCTGCATCTAAGTTACCATCCTAACCATTTACATTTCAAACGGCGCCATCTATCTTTTGTTCCACCAGTTATCACCTACTTTGCCTGTTCATCTATGTTTACCTAAATCATTGCTCTTCATTTCCTTTATTTACCTCATAGTTTATCATTTTCCTTTGCACCCCTGTTATTGTCACTCTTCCTGTTGTGTTTCACTCTCGAGTTCTCATACCCTACCACCTCATATATACATACATATAGCACCTACCTGTGTAGTTATCATAATAATGACCTCTAGCATGCATGCAATGGTACTTGGCAATCAGAAATTCATAGGAATGTACATAGTTTGGATGCTTTCTTTACATAAATACAATACTTGATATATTACCTGAAGATCGGAATGCTTTCTCTTTCTCGCTCGTAGAAAAAGGGGGCTGGGGGGATGTCTGACTGACTGACAGCGTGGCAAAGCTCGACTTGTAAATCACTAAATGAATGTATTATCAGCCTAGTTATTATAGGTTTGTTTCTTATTAATATCAACAGGCTCGTCGTATTGTTTATTAGTCGAGCATACATCATAGAGAAGGGTTCTAACAGTAGCGACATCCATCATCATCGACAAGAATAGCTGAATAAACGCCAAAGAAACAGAGAAGAGACAATAATACCCGAACATGTATTTGCCGCCGTAAACCAGCTCGACTAACCCAGCAAGCCCTTTTTATCATATATTTCTTTAGTCATTCGTGTGCATTAAGAGAAAGCGGACGAAGCCGCGTCGTAAACCGATATCATGAAGTCAGAAGCAAAGAAAAAAGAAGGAAGACAGAAAGTAAACGCAGAATCAAATCAGAACAAGTCAATGAGAGGATGAGAGGACATCGGCTCCCTTGACTCTTCCGGCGCCTTTTTTCCCAGACTTGGATTTCCCATTGCTGGACACGGGTCCCGAGTTGCCTACGCCTAGGGTAACTGGCAAGGTCTCCAGGATGGCTCTGTTCCCTTCGAAATAGTGATCGACGAACCCTCCTCCTAGAATTCTGCGCATGGCGGCAAGACGTATCCACTTCCACCATCTATCAACACGCATGTAGCTGTTACGATGGAACTTGACTGTCTTGCGGCTCCCATAGTTGTGGTTGGTTTCAAAGTCGATGGCGTTGCTGTACTGTGGCCCACGGCGGGGGTTGATGACGGTATTTAAGATGGATGTGAAGTTGGTGTGAAGGGAGCGTTTGTCCTTCTTGTTGATGTGGCGACCAGATATGTGGGCGAGGGACTCGACTTGTCTAATGATGCGGTGTGTGTTGTGGTATGCGTCGTAGCGCTTGATTAATTTGGCGCCGTTATCATCCTCATCGTCTGATAGGGAAGAGGAGCGGTCGTCGTCTGTGATGTTGTAATTCTCTTCTTCATCCGACTCATCATCTTCCCTGGGCGTGTAACTCTTTTCGTAAAGAAGTGCGATGTTCTCACCAGCTGCGACCTGAACGCTGGTCTCACTGCTATCCAGTTGGTCTGCGAAGGCCTCGATGGCCTCCTCACTCTCGACTTCGAGGTCTTCTATATGCGAGGCGAGGAATCCCCATTCCTCAAGGGCTGCGGTGACCGTGTCTGAGTCATCGGTGGCTTCAATGTAGGCACCGTCAGACATGGCTATCTCCAGCAAGAAGTTCATCTGTTCGATTATGCTGTCATCACCTGCCCCACCAAAGATCGTACACGCACTCAGAGTTCGTATAGCGGCAGCCTTGACGGCGAAAGAAGGCGAGTCCATGATGGCCCGTTTGACGACCGAGCTCATGGACGGGTAGATGGTGTCATCCATCATGGTTACGGCCATGAGAGACGTTGCCTTGAGGGCGAGGATGGTTTCCTTCTCGCTTGGTTCCGATCGGATGGATTTCGCGAACGCCTTGAGCAGCTCGTCCACCTTTTCGCCGAGTTCTTCCTCGTGGTAGTGGGCAGTCAGCATCCGGACAAACAAGTTGAGGTAGTCCTCTCGTCCCTGAACGCTGCTACGTTTCCGGTCGATGAGTTCGTCGATCACATCCTGCAAGGGCGCTCGACTTGCTTCTGCGTCTTGCTCCCCTGAGCCGGACTCTTCAGCCGAAATGTTGCTATCAAGTTGTTAGATAAAATAACGGTGATAACGAGCAGGATGCCATACCTCCAGGCAGTGCCTACACTCCGAGTATCATCATCATCATCATCCTCATCGTCCGAAGGGTGTCGACTAACATTTCTCGAGGACTGGCGAGAACTGTGGGCGGACGTCGTCCTCGAGTTAGGAGTAGACACTCCACGGCTCTGAGCCTTACGAGAGACGGTCTTGTTGCTCTCGAGAGCACGTCGACGGAGGTCACGCATGGTGGCGATACTCCTCGATATATCAACGTTCTTCTTCCGTGTGTTGTTGAGAGATAAAGATAGTATTATATTGATTTATGCGGAGAGAGAGAGAGGGGGGCAAAGCAGTTCCTTATCGGATAAGCCGTGTGTGGGTCTGTCTTTTATGCAGGTGTCTCTAGCGGTTGTCCCTTGATATATATTAAGGAGGGCGAAACGGTTGTAGAGATAGGTGTTATCCCAAAGCTCCGTGCAGGCGGGAGAGGCGTGAGGATATGGGTTCCATAAGGCAGACGGAGGGCAGATACGGCGTTCCGGGGTTGGTTCGTTGGCCTGTCAGGCGCTGGTGCAGCAGGGCTAAGCGTCTTTTAGGGCGGTTTTTGACGGGTGGGACGAAGTTGTCGATGTCAGAAGATGATGAAGTCGCAAGTTTTTTTCAGCACCTAAAAAAAAACTGCCAAGTTGAATGCGGCGGAAAGACAACGTGACTGATGACTAAGCTTAAAGGCGGTGAGTGACCGGCTTAGTAATATCTTCTTTGGGATTTGGTCAGGTGATATATCACGTGTGATTAGTCATCAAAGTCTTGGCGAGTCGATGGCTTTTTTTTTCCTTTTTTTTGTGCTTTTCAACGCTTTCAATCTTTTGATACTTCAACATGCATGATGTTTTTGTATAGAAGATAATATCAAGTGCCGGCTTATCCTCGTGCTTATGGTTGGTTATACTGTGTCTCAGGATCCCCCTGGAGCCTGTTAGGTAAGTATCCAAAGAAAGCAATAATATACGGAGTACTCCATATCCGGACGATACATACGGAACAAGTAGCTATTTGCTACCTGATGTGTGCCGGCCAGCCAACCATAAAGAAAGGTAAGTATTCTCTACTCTGTATGTAACTCCAAACAGAACGTTGCCATCGTCTGATGCATACTTAGGACGGATCACGATCCCTGCTTAGTCACAAGAGTTGGCATACTGACTGGCATCGAGCTAATTGTCTGGACAGTCTCATAAAGCTAACCAGGGTTCAACAACAGCTTCCTTTGTCTGTTTTTACTCGTTCGTGGCGAGATACGGTCTACCCAAAGCAAGAGTTCATGGGCCCAGCGATCAAGTCGACGGGGAGGCGCTCGTTGCATCCACAGCTCCTCACCTTTAACTAGCAGATAACTAGACTGCTACATTATTATTAGCATCTGCAGACATGGAATGAATTTCTTTGTCCCTCCCTTCGGGCCTAGTATCGTCTTTTGTGGCGGCTACGGCCTGACAAGCCATCGGTCTCGCCATGAAAGTATATATATGACATGTTATATAATCTTCTCCCCGTTGCAAAGCTGCCTAAATCATCCCACTTGGTGATCCCTGTCACAAATCCAAATCCATAGGAGGAAAGTTGAGCCATTAGCGCAGAACGGGAAGGGTGCCATCCTGCATGAATAGTACGGGATGATGCACCGGGGTGGAGAGCCGAAAAGCAAATCTAGCAATCACACGCATCGTTTTCTATCACTTACTGCAGTCCTCATTCCCGTCGTTTTCGTTTGGCTCCTCACTTTCACAACCTTTTGGGTTGGTCCAGTTGTTTGGTCAATGGTTCAGTTGCCAATGTGAAGTTTTGGCCGTGGCAAGGGAGTTTCCCATCAGCGACTGTACGGAGTACTTAAAAGGCACAGAAAACATTAGCATTTGCATCTCTTTTCCAGTGCAATATTATATTCAGCAATCTTTTATCTAGCTTGCTTTGCCCTGTGAGCTGCCGCTATATGCCAACACTCTTACCACTTTTTATCTCCTATAGTTAAAGTCAAAAGAACACTGAATACTCCTTTTGTACAGTTAAAACAGCTATGGTTGCTATTAGGGAAACCAGGGTCGAACTCAACGTACGCTGGGCTCCCACAAATACCTCCAGCCTACTTAATTTCTTTAGGTCAGCGTGTTGATATTGATTCTAGGCATGCCATCCGGTAGAGGATCGTGAAGACGACCCCACGTATGGCGAATTGTAAAGCTCTCAATATCCTTCCCCCCCTTTTTGGCGGCTGCACCAGCTAATGCATAGCTCTAGCCCCGAGGAGCAGAGCTACCTAAGCTCTCTAACCTCTAGCGTTCTCAACTACAAGTGAGATCCCTCCTTCACCGTGGTATTAAGCTAGATAACTAATGCTCTTCTTAGATATGAGGTTGGAATGCCTGGAATATGGAAACTAGTTCTTTGCGGCACCCAGTGATCGCTAATGGGTTGGTGATATAGAATGGCCGGCGGTACCATGCATTCCGTGAAGGAATATACACTCTCGTATGGATACCCTACACCCTTGGCCCCTATCCCTAGAGAGCATACTTCTGATTCGAGATATAATCCATAGCCCAACGATAAGGAGGAGCAAGATCGGATGGACCTTGTTCACCATATCTACCTCTTGCTTCTGGAGGGTGCACTCCACATTGCTCCAATTTCAAACCCAAGGAGGGTATTAGATCTGGGGACCGGAACAGGTAGCTATCTCCTCCATCATCTGTACACGCTTAAACTAACTTGATGCCAGGCCTATGGGCAAATGACTTTGCAGAGTGAGTGTTGAATCTTGTATACATCTACCTTGTTACTGATAACCTTTAGTGAACATCCCAACTCTGTGGTCATTGGTATGTATATCCTCGCTTATCCTAGTAATGTGGCTTACACTCTATCTTAGGGACGGACCTGAGTGCAATACAATCAGCCTGGTACATATAGCCCATATTTGTCTTGAGAAAGGAAACGCAAACTAATCGTTTCTACTAGGGTTCCACCCAACGTGACATTTGAAATTGACGACTACGAAACAGAATGGTCTTACTCATGTGGCTTTGACTTTATACACACCCGTGAGCTGATGGGATTCATTGGCGACCACGACCACTTCTTCGCCCAAGCATTCGAAAATCTAAACCCTGGTGGCTGGCTCGAAATGCAAACGATAGACCCAACTATCTGCTCCGTTGACGGAGGAATGGAGAGAGCAGGGATTCTACCTGGCTACGTTGCAAACCTGCATAAAGCCAGTGCCTTGTTTGGGAAGTCTATGACCGAAGCCGGATCCTGGCCCGCTCGGATGGTCAGGGCTGGCTTTCGGAGTGTCCAGGTTCAAATTTTGACAGTAAATTTTAATCTTACCCTCCATCTCTCTACAGCTTACTGACACTTTATCTTAGCTACCAATCGGCACTTGGCCAAAGGACGATGAAATGAAAGAAGTTGGTAAGTTCCAACAAGTGCAGGCGTTGCAGGCAGTTGACTCCTACACGCCTGCCCTCTATACTCGTGTTTTGAATTGGTCTTGGGAAGAGGTCGACACTCTTTGTACTCAAGTTCGGGCGGAACTTCAAGATCGTTCCTTGCATCTTTACCAAAGAGTGCATGTTGTTATAGGGAAGAAACCCTGACTATAACTTGGCAATGTAGCACGGGGTTAAATAGGGATAAGGATAACGGCTTTAGGGTTGGTATGGTTTAATAATGACTCAATATTCGGTTTAAAATATGGGGTATAATGATTCATCTGAACTTAACCGTGGGGGCTTATAACTATATTCCGGGTCAATATATGGTACCACTTCACGTATATGGGTGCTCTCTTTCTCTGCCACAATGCCTCGACACCGTCTTGAAAAAAAAAAATCAAGTCTCCACCCGCATTAACATATATGACTGTCATAAAATGTCTTCTATTTAGGGGATTACGGCTGTCTCAGCGTCGGACATGAAGGTCTTTGTACGAGCGTCGTTTGACCACCAAATCCACCAGGGCAGGATGACCTCCTTCAGCTTGTTCACGAAATAGCCACAGTCGCGAACGGTCTCCCATCGCCTCGATGCCTCTTGATAATGTTCATCTATACGATGGCGACGCAACTCTTCGTACACTTTAAATGCCTCGGTCAGAGGGTGGGATCGATACTTCGCTAGAGTGCGAGTAAACAAGATTGCATCCTCGATGGCGATTCCAATACTTTCACCCTGCGGGGGCATCTATATGGCCTTGTTAAATATATATATCACATTAAAAATATCTACAGATGTGATAGGACTTACTGCATGAGCTGCGTCTCCTAGTAACATGACTCTCTCGGTGCACCACTTCCCGCCAGGTGGTAATTTGTAGACGGGAAACAAGAACCAGCTGTTTGATGCCGTGATCATCTCCCTTACACAGGGAAAGGCAGATTCACCAAATCTATCGAGGATGTCCGCTTTAACGGCATCCTGGTCTGCTCCCTTGGTCTTCCACCCATCTCGCGAGAGCGTTTCTTTGGCCTCCGTCACGGACGCGAGGTAGATGCTCTCGTGGGTTGGCTCATAGAAAGTAGCCAACAAGGATCCCTTTCGTGACATGTTCATGCCCGTTGCTTTGAAATGTAGGTCCGATGAGACCGCCTTGCGATCGACATATCCCTGGGCCACGGAAATACCGGTATAGACTGGCTCTCGTTCGGGTTCGACGTAATTCATCCGTGTCTTGGAGTGTATACCGTCACAGCCCAGGACCAGATCTGCCTCGACCTCTGTTCCGTCTTCGAACGATACTAGTACCTTTTTCTCTCCTTTGTTTCCAGAAGAAGGCTCTTCCAGCCTGACAACCTTCTTGCCATAGAGTATCCTCAACGTGACATTTGCATAGGTAGAGGCGTTGATAGCGTCCAGCATGGCCGACATGAGGTCAGATCTCATCACCCTGAGGCCTCTGAATCCTCCCAGCGGGCTGCCCTCTGTGTCTACAAAGTCCATGGACGCAAGCTGGCCAGGCCCAGAGTAGTTTGAGAACAGCTCAATACGGTCTACTTCGGCGCCGCATTTATTCTCCTGCAGGTGCTCGTACACCCCGAGCCTGTCGAGATTTCGCAGTGCATTAGGCATCAGATTCACGGCACCGCCCAGAGTGGTTGGCTCGTCGCGAAGCTCATAGACGGTGACATTGATGAGCTCGTCCCTGCTCGATAGATATTTGGCCAGCGCCAACGCCGCCGCAAGACCGCTCATTCCGCCTCCAATAATACATATTTCAGAAAGGGGAGCCATAGTAGGTATAGACAGGCGAATATCGAGCTGGACGATCACACGCCATGCATATCAGGAGTATCGATATATGTGTTGGAGATTTCCTCAACTGCCCCCAACTGACTACGGGAGTAACTACTTATATTTCTTCCATCGCCGTCCACGACGACCAAACAACAACTCGACCAAAAACCCCGCGCCTGGCAGACCAGAGTTCTTGATGCCAGTGACGGCACACAGAATACGAAGTATGGCATAAATTGGGCTTGCTAGTTGTATTTAACTAGCGAACCGGGGTTTCTATTGGCTACGCATAGCACTTTATGCGAGTGCGAGCAAGTCGAAAAGAAGCTTGAAGGTGAAGAAGCTTTGAAGGATAAAAGCAATCCACTCCAATCAGTACAATGTAGTTAGTCGGCTCACGTCTCTCATAATCGAGTTCAAAAAGTGAGGACTATCTTGTGGAAGAAGACACTTTTACGGAGCTGATCCTTGAAGAGATTTCCGGGGAAGATCGTTCTAAAGCCATCATGCAAAGCATTTGAAGAATTTACCGGCAGCCCTTTCGTTAAGATCGCCGCAAATGTAAGATACACCATCCAGGAAGGCCCTTCGCGGGTCATTTATCCATTATGTGTTTGTGATTATAAGACAAACTAGTTTCCCGAAACATTCCCTGGTTCGTCATACAGCCTCCAAAGAAGGCGTTCTGCCATGAGCTCGTCCGCGTATGAAGGAAGCTTCGGTTTGATGCTCTCAGGCCAGTCTGGCACCTTAAATGAACTGTAATAGGCCTTTGTTAGATCCCAGTACTCTGGGTACCAGCCTGCAAGTTCCCAGTCCACGACTCCCACAATTCTGCCATGGCGTATGATAATATTCCGCGGGGCTAAATCCGAATGTGAGAAAAACGTCAGATAGTTGTTGCTATGGCAGGATGCAACTTCGTCCCCATAAATTTTGGCAGTGTTTTCCAGTGGAACGCCGCCCCGTAAAAAAGCGTGGAAGCTGGAATGGGACTTAAATGGGCCAACCGGTTGACTACCGATGCGATGATCAAGAATGGCACCGCCCTGCGCGGATGCAACTATTCCTTCTTCTGGGGGAGTAAGTGCTCGGAGTTGGCTTAAGATAGCCGCAATATCGTTGATGATGGTGTCCTTTTCCTGGGGCTCCAGGCCGCGCATCCACAGGGTTTCAAGATCTGTGCCTTGAATGTGGTCCATCATAATATAAATGCCTCCCGGCCCATCGTAGGTGCACTTGACTCGAGGAACTGGGATGGTGGTGTGTTCTGAAATGTAGAGAAGTGCTTCAAGTTCTGGGAGCTGGCACGGTCCTTTAATAACATGATTCCGGCTGACCCTAACAACAGTTGGACCCAGAGATCCAAAGATTGACCGGGCTATTCTAAACTGAGTGCGAAGAATGAGGGTCTTCAAACCTAACGTGCTCATTAAACACTGAAGTTGGCGTTAGTATCGATAGAGCTTTTCTTGAGCAAACCTTGCAATACCATCCTCCCTAGCTTTGAGGGTCGATAAAACCAGAACTGCCAGATGAGACACGTCTTCTCTATTATCTCTAGTGGAAGAGTTCAAGGGATGCTGATAGAAATCAAGTACGGGGTGATGTTGGCTGTATTGGGAGCTTGGTGGGAGTATCGTATCTTCTTTAACAATATTTATGTACGGAGATCCTTACGTAATAATTATGACTAAGCTAACACGAGCCATGTTGAAAGGAGCCAATCAGTGGCCAAAATTCCAGCCAATGAAATAAATCGTATTTAACTAGCGAAGCGGAGTTTCTATTGGCCACGAAGAGCACTTTATGCGTGTGGCGAGCAAGTCGAACTTCCACGCTTGAAGGCAGAAGCTCTTTGAAGAAGAAAAAGCAAGGTGAGGAGGAGTTTCTTATCTCCTTTGCCTGGCTGTATATTCATCGTAGCCATCGTGGCTTGATCAGAGTTGAAGCAGTGCAAGGCGGTAACCCATCAGTGTGCGATCACGATAGCACATCCCCAGGCTAGCAATATTAACTATGATGGAGTAGAAGACCCTCTTACAAAGTAGACGTTTCATAACTTGCTAATTTCATCAATAGGAACATGTCGGGCCGAATTATGCTATGCTATCGAGTTCTGTAACGACTTGGGCGGGGAGTTTGGCCGTAGATGGAGATGGATGAGGCCGTCCTGATGCCATCTCATCTCTCCTGGATCAGCAGCTTTTTCACATGAGGTCGCCTGAAACTATAGCTATTACATGGTACTAATGGTACCATCGATCGAAATCTCGGACAAACTGAGCATGCCAAGGACCAGCTGAAGGACCCTCGGGCGTTATTCTTCCCGACAGGCCAACGGGAACGTCCCTGATTTTATGCCTGTCCGGATCTTCTGCGGATTAACGTCATTCCAAGGTTCCGCATGTCGGCTGAACGTGAGCTTCTGTCCAAGATCGGGGGATACCTACACATGTGCTCCGGTACACTACCACGGAACAAGATACTTCACTACTGCCGAAATGACTTTTTGTGGAAACACAGCTGGTTGGCTTATACAGATCTACCAGGCCTGTAGATCAAGGCCGGGCCAGAAATGGCCCAGTAACCTTGATTTTTGGTGGGGATCGAGACGAGTTGTGCAACCTGTGCTTGCTCCTCTCCGGATGCCATGTCTTCTTCATACCATAGTACTCCGTATACATATCTAGTGTATATATGTATACACAAACCGGGAAGCTCGGAAATGGTTAACAGAGCCGAATTAAACTGCATATTAACTCAGCAGCGTTCGCCGAGATTTCTTATCGCCCTCCTATCAAATTGTATATAGACTGCGACATAAAAACGCAGGGGCTGGCCACTCGTTGCGCCCACCCGTCCTTTTGTCCATTCGTCCAAAATGGCTTCACAATCTCCTCCTCACCCTGTTTCTGATCGGCCTGCTGGCCTATTTGAAGAATATGAGAGTGAAGTTATCACCGAGACAACACATCGCCCCGCCAGTTTAAACGGAAACCACTCTGCCAACGATGGCGCAGATGATAGATACGAATCCGATAATGAATCGGGAGCCATGTATGAAACAGTTAGGACGTGGTCACCACAGACCCGGCCGGAATTGGTTCGAATTGCCTCTGCCTTCTCGAGAATAGATTCTCATCCTGATGCCCCGTCTGCCACAGAGGACGGAGGCCGGTTGAATCGACGTGACACTCTGGCTGGTGTCCAGATTGGCGACCCTGTTCTCAACCCCACGAAGCCCGAATTCGACTTCTACAAATGGGCCCGTATGTTTTTTTATATCATGGAGAAGGAAGGGATCAAGCATAACAGAACTGGAGTCATGTTTCGCAACCTTACCATTTCAGGCTCTGGCTCTGCTGTACAATATCAAGACACCTTCCTCTCGCCATTCGCCGCTCCATTTCGTCCCGGCGAGCTCTGCGGGAAGGGTAGGAACCCCGAAAAGGTCATACTACACGATTTTAATGGGGCAATGCGTGAAGGAGAGCTTCTTATGGTCCTAGGTAGACCTGGCAGTGGCTGTTCCACCTTTTTGAAAGCAATCTGCGGTGAATTACATGGTCTTCAGAAGAGCAGAGAGTCCATCATCCACTACAACGGAGTCTCTCAGCGTACTTTCAAAAAGGAGCTTCGTGGCGAAGCTGTGTATAGTGCTGAAGACGAGCACCATTTCCCTCATTTGACAGTTGGTCAGACTCTCAATTTCGCCGCTGCTGCTCGCACGCCCTCTAATAGAGTACTTGGAGTGAGTCGAAAGGACTTTTCAACGCATTTAGCACAGGTGATGATGTCGGTATTTGGCCTAAGCCACACAAAGAATACAAAAGTCGGCGATGACTACGTCCGTGGAGTGAGCGGTGGAGAGAGGAAGCGAGTTAGTATTGCTGAAATCGCACTCTCTGGTGCTCCAATTTGCTGCTGGGATAATTCTACCCGAGGCCTTGATTCAGCTACTGCCCTCGAATTCACAAAGGCACTGAAGATCAGCTCTCAAGTCGGCGGTATTACTCAGTGCCTCGCAATCTACCAGGCTAGTCAGGCCATTTATGACATTTTCGACAAGGTGATTGTGCTTTATGAAGGACGTCAGATCTACTTCGGCCCAACCAAGGCCGCAAAGCAATACTTTGAGGATATGGGATGGCATTGCCCGCCTCGGCAGACAACTGCGGACTTCTTGACTTCCGTGACCAACCCCAAGGAGAGAATAGCGAAGGAAGGGTTTGAGAACAGGACCCCGCGAACTGCAATCGAATTTGAACGATACTGGAAACAGTCACAGAATAATAAGCTACTTTTGGCTGACATGCATCATTTTGAGGCTGAATATGAGCCGGAAGAAGGCCATCTCCAAGGCCTACGCGAAGCACACGAGCAGGCTCAAGCGAAACACACGTCGTCGAAATCTCCTTACAGAATCAGCGTTCCGATGCAAGTAAGGCTATGTACGGTTCGCGCATACCAGCGCCTATGGGGAGACAAGTCATCTACAATTTCGACTAATATCAGTCAAATCATGATGGCTCTGATTATTGGCTCTCTTTTCTTCAATACCCCTCAGACTACCGACGGCTTCTTCGCAAAGGGCTCCGTCATTTTCTTTGCTATTCTTCTTAACGGCCTGATGTCAATCACTGAAATCAACGGGTATGTTCAAAAGCTCCCCAAGTGTCTCTCTATTGTTTATAAGACTCATGGAAGCTAACCTGCTTTTAAAATAGACTATGTAAGGATTTAATGTAGACTCATCAAAGAATTTACTGACATCCGTTTACAGACGCTCAACGCCCAATTGTTGTCAAACATGTCAATTTTGCCTTTTATCATGCGTATTCAGAAGCCTTAGCTGGTATTGTTGCAGATATACCCATCAAGTTCCTCCTCGCCACGGCATTCAATGTCATCATATATTTCCTGGGAGGGCTGCAGAGGTCTGCAGCAAAGTTTTTCATCTTCTTCCTGTTTACGTTTCTCACAATTCTCGTTATGTCGGCTATATTTCGCACATTGGCTGCAGCGACCAAGAGTATATCCCAAGCTCTTGCTATGGCCGGAGTTATGATACTTGCTCTTGTTATATACACTGGGTTCACGCTCCAACCTGCTTATATGTTAGATCGACCAGTTCCTTATAACTCGAAAGGCTCTATATGCTAACCCACGTTATAGGCATCCTTGGTTTAAGTGGATTCGTTATATCAATCCCATTGCATACGCTTATGAATCATTACTCGTGAATGAAGTCCACGGCAACCGCTATACATGTGCTACCCCCGTTCCTCCATACGGGAGTGGAAATAATTTTGCATGCCCTGTTGCTGGAGCTGTTCCTGGGGAAATGTCGGTTTCGGGTGATGCATGGGTGCAGTCCAGCTATGACTACAGTTACGCACATATTTGGAGGAATTTAGGGATTCTATTGGGTTTCCTCATATTCTTCTATTTTGTCTACTTGGTGGTTTCTGAGCTCAACTTATCCAGTACTTCATCCGCCGAGTTTCTGGTTTTTCGTCGAGGGCATCTTCCCAAGAATTTCCAGAGATCAGAAGATGAGGAGGCTGCTGCTGGAGGCATTGTCCATTCCAATGACCCAGCTCAGGTACCTCCCAAAAACAGCAATGGTGTTTCCGGAGAGACTGCTCGGGGCAGTTCTGCTGTTGCAGTTATCCCACCGCAGAATGATATATTTACCTGGAGAAACGTCACGTATGATATTACTATTAAGGGGGAGCCTCGCCGGCTTCTAGATAATATCTCAGGCTGGGTCCGTCCCGGAACACTAACTGCGCTGATGGGAGTTTCGGGGGCGGGAAAGACTACCCTCCTCGATGCATTAGCGCAACGAACTACCACTGGTGTCATCACAGGGGACATGCTCGTAAATGGGAAACCTTTGGACTCATCCTTCCAGCGAAAAGCCGGATACGTCCAGCAGCAAGATCTTCATTTAGAGACAACCACTGTCCGCGAAGCGCTTCGGTTTTCCGCAGACCTACGCCAACCCAAATCTGTTTCAAGAAAAGAAAAGTATGATTATGTTGAGGATGTGATAAAGATGCTCAGCATGGAAGATTTCAGTGAAGCCGTGGTTGGTAATCCAGGGGAAGGGCTTAACGTTGAACAACGCAAACTTCTTACGATTGGGGTTGAGCTTGCAGCAAAGCCACAACTTCTGTTGTTTCTTGATGAGCCTACATCTGGACTTGACTCTCAGAGCTCTTGGTCCATTGTTACGTTTCTACGAAAGCTTGCTGATAATGGGCAGGCAGTCCTCTCAACCATTCACCAACCATCGGGCATCCTCTTCCAACAATTCGATCGTTTGCTCTTCTTAGCTAAGGGCGGAAGAACTGTTTATTTCGGAGATATCGGCGAGAACTCAGAGACTTTGTTGAATTATTTTGCAACTCATGGAGCGGAGCCCTGTGGCCCTAGTGAAAACCCGGCAGAGTATATGCTTAACATTGTCGGCGCTGGGCCAAGTGGGCAATCGAAAATTGACTGGCCGACGGTATGGAAAGATAGTAACGAGAGTCATCAGGTTCAACAAGAGCTTGACCGAATTCAATTAGAAACAAGCAAAAGGAACGAGGGCAGCGATCAACCGTCTGAAAAAGAACCTAGCGAATTTGCTATGCCTTTTACCGCGCAGCTCTACTGCGTTACCACTCGGGTGTTCCAGCAGTACTGGAGAACACCTTCGTACATCTGGGGCAAGCTGCTTCTAGGACTAGCATCAGCCTTGTTCATGTGAGTTCATCTATCAATCCATTTTAATTCATGCAGAAGACTAACAACGGACTTTATTTAGCGGTTTCTCATTTTTCCTGCAGAATACCTCTATGGCAGGTCTTCAAAATAGCTTGTTCTCCATATTCATGTTGACAACAATCTTCAGTTCCCTTGTCCAGCAGGTAATAAAATTAACTTCTTGCACATGAAGGAACTGGTGCTAATACGATAATAGATTATGCCACGCTTTGTCACACAGCGAGATCTTTTCGAAGTTCGAGAACGCCCCTCCCGTGCGTATAGCTGGAAAATATTCTTGCTTGCAAACATAATAGTTGAAATACCTTATCAGATTCTTCTTGGGATAATCGCTTGGGCTTCCCTCTTCTATCCCACATTTGGCGCCCATCTTTCCTCCGAACAACAAGGCCTCTTCCTACTATACTGTATCCAATTCTTCATATTCGCTTCCACGTTTGCGCAGATGATAATCGCTGGATTACCCGACGCTGAGACAGCTGGAGGGATTGCAACGACTATGTTCGGTCTAATGGTTACATTCAACGGAGTCCTCCAGAAACCCAACGCCCTGCCAGGATTCTGGAGGTTCATGTGGCGTGTATCCCCCATCACTTACACAGTTGGTGGGTTAGCAGCAACAACGCTACACTCCCGGGAAGTGAGGTGTGCACAGAACGAGTTGGCAGTCTTCGATCCCCCAAGGGGATCTACATGTGCTCAATATCTTCAAGAATTTGTGCAGGCAGGTGTTCCAGGAAGCCTTTACAATCCGACAAGCAACAGCCAATGCGAATATTGTCCACTATCCAGTGGTGATCAGTTCCTAGCGGGTTCCGAAATATACTGGAGTGACAGATGGCGAAATTTCGGTATTGGATGGGCGTATATCGTCTTCAATATATGTGCCACCGTCGCTCTGTATTACCTGATCCGTGTGAGGAGGCCTTCTGGAAAGCCAAAGAGAGTAATTAGTGTTATGATGTATTATCTTAGCAGGGCCGGAACATACTGCCGGGCTGCAATCACGGGCCGGAAGGAGAAATTCCCTAAGAAGCGAGAGCAGATTGGCAAGATTTACTGAGGCAGAGATGAGTTGTATGGAATACACTTTTACAATGTACATTTTTATATCATTGAACTCCAGAGTAAATATACTCAAATATTGAGAGGATTTTTTAACGTGATGGTATAATGTTACGTTCACTATGCTAGTTTCGTTTTCGATAGGAAAACCAAGTCATTAGTCGTAAATGCATTGTAGCAGTGATGCCTGCGGAAATATTCAAGAAGCTGATATGATGGAAGGTCGCTCTAAACAGCTCCAGATTCTCTCCGAAGTCCTCTTTTCCCATCACCTCCTCGCTGCCAAAGCCAAACCGCCTCTGTAGCCCATGCTCTAGCACTGGCATGTCGGCCAATACCCCTGGCTTTTGCCGGAGCTGGGGTAGGCTGGTTATTGTTGGAGGACTCTTTCTTTCCATCAACATCGACATCCCCTCCAGCTTCAGCTAACATGCCCGCCACAACGGATTCCCGCTCAACCACACTCCACAGCCCATTCACTAACGGACTGTCCTGATCACCCCATTCACCCTTACCAAGGCGGTAGAGCACACGGCCTAAGACTTGCCAAGCTAGGCATCTTTGGGCTGGCACCGTAGAGCGTGATAGTATCGCGAGCTCCGGGATTGTATATCCTGCCGCTTCTGGGTCGGCCGCATGATGATGAAGGCCCATGGATGGGGGTATGGAGAGTGCTGTGCGGGGCGGGAGGATGGCTCCTTTCAGAGAGAAGCGTAGTGCTGCCGGCGCAATAGAAGTTGCAGTGCTAGAAGGGTGGTAGGCGGATGACGGGTCAGAGTCAGAATCCGAGGAGCGTAGCCAAGACAGACCTGACGCAGAGTGAGGGGTGTCGGGAAAGTAGTGGGTTTGGAGATCAGAAAGAAACGAGGGCGAGGATGGGTCAAGGTTTGGCATGGGATCGGAGCGGGGTGGCGGACGAGGGAAGTGGATTGGTGGTGGTGGTTGGGAGGCCGGATGTAGGTCAGGCGGTGGAATCGATGGCGGAAGGTCGTCTGGCTGGATATATGACTGTTCATTTTCGTTGTTTTGAGCGTTTTCTGGCGTGCCTTGCTTGGTCGGTATATCGAACGAAACTGATTTCTTCGGTTCTCCGTCAGGGAAGTCAGAAGGGCTCGATTCCAACGCTCTGGTTCTAACATTTTTCTTCCCCTTTATTTCCTGGCCATCTTCGTCGATGTTTGCCCTTCTCAGCAACCTTTCGATCAATGACGCAGGCAGGGCGGCCGTAAGCTCAGCTCGTTCAGCTTCGATTTCCGTCTCCGACATAGCGTCTATTCTCCGCTTATTTTCTTCATCAATAGCCCTTTTTTCATCTGCCTCGGTGTCGTCTCTCGCCACAGATTTATCACTATAGGCATCAACACCTGCATTTTCACGTTGTCGTTTGAACGCGGATACCTTGTTGCGTTTGCGGTGTGCCGGGAAGCCAGTTTTGGTATGCGAGGATTTAGGCGTCGGGGCTGAAGGAGGAGTAGGCGCGGAGGGTGTTCGTTCTTGAATGTCGTTAACAAAGCTGCTGAGAGATGGAATTGGGGCCGTTGTAGCTGTTGCAGTGGCGGGTGCATCGTCGTCATCAGAGAGGTCGAGGTGAAACCTCTCACCGCGGAACGCCATCGTTTAAGGAATCCACAAAAATAAGATACTAGCAGACCAACTTTTATCGCTTGTCAGTACGTGTATCCCTATGTCGTGATGCGGTGATATGGGCGAATGTTAAAAAGTGAGCAGTATTGGAAGAAAGATGAAGTTCAAAGTGCTTCCTTTTTTTTTCTTGTCCCGCCAGTCTGGGCCAAGCACGGGACCTGCGGCTTAAAACTCTAAGTTCTAATCTGGACTAGTGTGGAACGGACGGACCTGCAGACGCTAATTCTAAAAAGGACTAGTTCAAGGGTATGCACGAGGCCGGACGCTAAACCAGATCGGGACATGGAGAACTCTTCTTCTTCGAACGACAAACATTCAACGACATCGAACATTGAACATCGACAGGATGATATAGAAAAGAGGTCGAAGACGGTGGATGACAGGCGTGGATGACAGTTGGTGGCGGGAGGAGCGAGGTGAGCCAGGGATGTGGTTGGTGGTTAGTGGAACTATCCCCGTGACCCCGTCTATCGAACTGGAGAGGGTCGGCGCCGGAGGAGAGTGACAGGCAAATGGAACGAAGAAACAGCTTCAGCGAGTCAATGAAGCGGTTGACATCAAAATCTGAGACTGACTGCTGCATACAGATGTCAAATATGATGCATCATCCGGGAGCCTTATCTCTCAACGAATGCGATCCCCGGCCTGCAGGAAAAACAACCACGACGAGCTAATGCAATGGTGACAGCCGATATAGACCAGTGCTAAGCTACGACAAAAAAATTCACCGACGTGACGTACCATTATGGCGGTATAGCCAGTATTCCAACCCTGAAGGCGACCTATCCCACAGACGTTGGCCTCCCCCCCGTTGCGTCTGTCTATAAAACGGTAGATGCTGTCCACACACAGATAATTAAGGGTGACTGGCGCCTCCTTAGTCATCAGGGATGCGCCTGTTATGCGCTAGCCACTAGTTCCTTCGCGCGGCCTCCACACCATATCAAGTCTTCGGCTTCTCAATTCTTCCCTTGCTCGAACTTGCTGCTTTTCTTGTGGCCGCCAAGCTCCCCCTCTCCTGCCAATTGTCCAGTGTACAAGAGAGTTATGTAACTTTGCTGCTCTGGTTCGTCCGCTTATCTGGAGAGAAGCCCGACAGTCAGCTGCTGCCCCTGCTGATACCGTACGCTGCAGCCGTGGCTCCGTCAGTAAGCCCGCTGCCCGAATCCACCACAATGGGTACGATGTATACGCTGGATACGATAAACTGTTCGAATATTGAAACCGGGCTGGATGGACTGAGGGAGGAGAGGATGTGTAATTAGCGATTTGCCCATCCCCCCATTCACGTTCATTTCTTTGCTTTACCTTTTCTCCATCCATTGATCATTCGCGTAAGCCTTGCCTGCCCGTCGCCTGCTTCTGCTTTCTTTTAATCTCTCCTTATCCCTTTTTCTTTCACTCTCTCCCTTCTTTCTTCTTCTTTTTCTTCTTCCTCTTCCTCTTCCTCTGTTCCCCCGGCAAGGAGTCTATAGCCCCGGCTCCCCTTACTCTCTCCAACTCCCAGCAGCTATCGATCCAACCCACGCCACGCCACGCCAAACTTGAAGCTCGAATTTTCTTCAAAACCAACGTGCTTGTTTCACCATCCCCATCTCAACTCATTAATTCTCCTTATCGTCAACTTTTTGTGCATCGCCAACGCAGTCTCTTTTTTTTCCCTTTGCCCTTTTTTTAATGCGATCCGCAATCAACAAAACCAACTCAACCAAACTAAGCTAACCTTCCCCTTCCTTCCGTCAAGCTCGTTATTTCTCTTTCAACGAACAACACAACAACACACGAGGAGTTTTTTTTTTTTACCTGGACGTTCCTCGCTACAACAACAGCAACAACAACACACCACGATCAGCTGCCTTCATCTCTCACCACCTCGGTACCTGTCAGAGATAGCTAAAAAAAAAGCCATAACAGGTTAAATTTTAAATAATACCGCTTTTTTTTTCCTATCGTGAAATCGTTTCTGATGAGGATGAGGATGTCCGGATAATGGACCCGCCTTCCTCGCCGTCACTGACTTCACTCTCTGAATGCGAGAGCATCGCGATCCCGTCGACTTTTCAATCCCAGGCCAGATCGGAATCCAAATCCAACCTCGAATCCCAAGCTCAGCCCGCTCAATCCGGAGCGCCCGCGTCAGCCATCGACCACCCGAGCACCAACAGCTGCAGCAGCAGTATCACGATGGACGAGAAGAAGCCTGTCGTGCCTGAAGACGCCGGCGCTGCTGGCAGGAAAAGTGGCAAAGAAAGCCGGCGGAACAGCAGGGCACCAGCCACAAATACAGACACCAGCCACACGCTTAGTCAGCTGGACGGTGCCACAGGGCCGAAGCAGAAGCGTGTCCGGAAGAGGAAAGACGACGATGAGAAGACGAAGCCGAAGCGGGAGAGGAACTCGACCGGCGAGAGGGCCGCAGCGGCAGGCAGGGACGGCGAGCCGAAGCCCAGGAGACAGCGGAACAGCAATGTCAAGCCGTCAGACAGCCCGGATGCAAACACAGCACCAACAGCGGCGACGGCTGCATCGCGGAAGAAGGCAAAGCTGGAGCACAAAGCAGATGAAACGACCACACCCTCCGCAACGCCGCGACAGGCAAAGATAACAGACATGGTCCCTTTGACTTCGACTCCGGCAGGCCATCCACAGCAGCAGCAGCTTGGCCAGCATACTCCGCAGACCGCCTCCGCACACCCTTCACCAGCACCGGCCTTCTCGTTGCAGCAAAACATCACCCAACACTCTCCGCAGCCATCGCCCCATCATCCGGCTTCCTATCCACCGCGGAGTAGCCCCTACGAAGCCGTCGGGTCTGCGGGCTCCTCGTACGCCTACCAGCCATCCAGCAACAGCAACAGCAACAGCAACACTCACCATGCACCACCACCTCCCCCGCCTCAGGCCCGTCCCGCGTCTCTCCCACGCTCTAGTGGGCAGAACTATGACCCTATTCGCTCAGCTATCGAGAGCAGCTCGTCGGTCTCTACTCCTGCCGTTCCTGCTGTGAAACCCGCGCCGGCTGCTCAGGCCAACGCATCCTATAGCCCACCACCGAACACCGTAACACCTCCACCTCGACCGGCCGCCACTCCTTTTCGGGCCAGCGCCTCTCCCGCTATATCTAGCATCATTGATCCGCCCGTGGCCAACTCTGCGCCTACCATCACTGTGCCGCCTCCTGTAATCACCACATCCGACAACAAGCCCACGCCGTCACCCACCCACCTCTCTACAAATAGCACTGCAGAATCTTCCCAGCCTTCAGCTCACCCTCTCACCCATTCCAAATCTCAGGACTCAAACGCA
>NW_003299162.1:787049-789451 GCF_000151145.1 Microsporum canis CBS 113480 | reverse complement strand
TCCCAACATTATCCTACATATCCCTCTAGAGGGCAAATCGAATCTGGTCATAAACTTTGCCCGGATGGCAGAAGAGCAGTACGGCTTTGACGCTTTACACCCACGTATTGCGGCGCAGAAAGAACGCCGTGCACGTGTAGCAGCCGCCAGTGCCGTCCTTGAGAAATCCGAACGTGCTGGTCGAGGAGAAAGCGGTGCGGAAGACGACCTCTCTCTAGAGGATCGCGATAGCGATGCGGACGGTGACATCAACATGTCTGGCATCGGTCCAAACGCATCGACGGTGAATGGCACGGACGAAGCCACCGCTGGCGCTACTCCGAACGCCAACGCTGACGGCAAAAAGGCCCGGCGACGCAAGATCGAAGAATACGATCGTGATGACCCCTTTGTTGATGACAGCGAGTTAATCTGGGAAGAACAGGCGGCGGCATGCAAAGACGGGTTTTTCGTTTATTCGGGGCTACTAGTTCAGGAGGGCGATAAGGTCTCCGTTGAAAAGTACGTCCCCTGTTCTACCATGCCTCCATTCTGGCCCATGTGTTTATGTATGACAATGCTAACTATCTACTTTTCTAGAGCTGATGGAACTACGAAGCGTGGCCGTGGCCGCCGCGGTGGAGGAAGCAGCGCCACCCATGGTAACTCAGGCACATCCTCTCGCGGCCGTAGCGGACAGACAGGCAGCAATACCACTACGAGTCACCCAAACGGCGAGGGTGCTTCTGCCAGTAAATCAGGAGCTGGGCGCGGCGGTGCCAGAAAACCACGTATCACCAAGGCCGATCGACTACAGATGGAGAAAGAGAAGCTGGAGAGAGAAAAGATGGCTATCGGTCTTTCTGGGAAAACCGCTGCGAAGTAAGCCGTCTTCTCGCCAACAAGATCATATGCTCCTTCAGCAGAGTGTACCAGTGTGTGTTTTATGTTGTTTGCAGCTTGTTTGATGTACCTTTTTCTTTTCTTTTCTCTTCAACTTCCCTTTTTCCCTTGTTCTTCTTTTGTTTGGCGTTGAAAAGGATGGAGCTCGCGCGCCTGGCTTTGGCTTTTGTTGTCAGGAATGGAACGGCATGGAAATGGTGATTCGGCTTCGCAAATACCTACATATTCATCACACACATACCTTTTCACACCCATACTCTACCCTGGTTTGGGAGGTAAGGGTTCGTCTTTACGTCTTCTATCCCCACTATTGTTTCAGCTTTCTGCTCCTAGCCATGTATAGCGTCTATACCTTTCATTAAACGGTTAAATATCTGCCTTTGTGGAGCTCCTTTTATCATGGAATAGTGATGTTTTCCGTGCACTCATATCCAAATATTACCAACAAGCCGATGCTCTTGTGGATATCCGACTTGTAACAGTTCAAGTCTAGAATTACCTATAACTGCGATGTCCTCCAAAGCTCCAAATTGTTATATTCAATGCTAACTAATAATTCTACGAAGTAGTTGAGTTGCTCTCGTCTGCTTCCATAATTAGAAACATGGGAGCTGGGCCACCACGTGATGTAGAAGCTTAGTCATAGATTTGAGTTTAAGCGTATGATTATGTAAGAACTCTAACTTGTTCTTCAAAGACATCAAAACATCTTCATCTTCATCTTCATCCATATATAAACGTCGAGACAAGCTATAGTGAAGCTGCAAACATGTTCTACGTGGCAGAGCAACGCGATCCATATTACGTTTCAGGACAGAATATCGCAGATCGAATATACCAATATATAAACACTGATTATTCTCTACGCTGCCCATAAGGAAAGAAAATAAGAGTTACCAACGGCATAATGATACCCTCTATAGCTGCCGTTACTTATAAATTTCAAGATAAGAATAGCTGCTATTGACCTAGAAAATCAACCCTTTACCATTCCCACAACACCTTATGGTACAGCCATGGGAATTGAACCCACAGCCTTGCATATCAGCAGAACTTAGCCTGAATTGGTCCGTGCCTATAGACAAGACTGATCCGGCATTGACACTACGCCATCCATCTCTCCGAAAGAGAAGCCTTAATTAGATGTCAAAATGAGATTCAATGTCTTCTCATGATGGCAGCAACTAATTAAGTGATACGCCGAATACCGGATTGACATACCACTGAAGTCATGGTATACCAAATATCAGCCATATATATAAGCACCTATTCCGGCTGTCCGTTAAAGGTGGGTGACTGGTAGTTAACTGAGTGCCTAGGTGCTCTGATAGCAGACTCCATTGGCACATGGTCTATAGCTATATTCGAATATGCGCTGAAGTATATATTAAGATGACACCAGATTACCTATGGGATACGTGTCTTGAACAGGCACGAGGCTGCTGATCGAACTGGCTTCAAAATTGTTAAGCCCCAACGAATATATCATAAGAAGCAGGATTAGTTAGCGGTGTTGAGAA
>NW_003299162.1:661962-786949 GCF_000151145.1 Microsporum canis CBS 113480 | reverse complement strand
GGTGTTGAGCTAATGATTCGGCTAATCGAATTGCATCGATTCGGGAGAAGTACCGCCTGTCAGAGAAGAAAAGGGTGAACGACACGTTGCTGGCTCGGGAGCTGCAAGCCATGCCATTTAATCCCCCAAGTGTTGAAGGACCAATCGATTATGCAGCTAGGTATGGGATTTCTTTTATTATATTTTCTTCTAGCTAACTTATAAGTGGCTGTTTAGATATCTTGCAACATGATATTTACAAGCTTAATAGCAGCCTCATGTTCGATTTGCAGCGCAATCAGATCATTCAATTCGAACCCAAAGTTCCAAATCACTTTCGCAGCGTCATCATCACCAGGACTATTTCATTTCGAGCTTTTCACACCAATATGCTGAAAAACACTGGGAGTAAAAGCCAATCTAACCTCCTCATTGGCATTGGCGTACTCCTCTAATAACGAGCCTGCAGATCTAGCTTTCTTCGTTTCATACTAGGATACTATGTCCGCGACACGATTACGGAAATACAAGGGCTTAAGAACAGCATACAAACGCGGCATTCAGTGGACGCCAGCTTGAGTCGATAACACTGATACATGACCCGAAACGAAAATAGCATTATCTAGAGCATAGCACAATATAAGAGCCTGGAAATAACCAAGGGCCAATCAAATTGACCGCGAAGGCGGCTCCACTTTGTAAACTAACTCTCGGTTCGCGCCGATGTGTAACGAGGTTATTTATAATTAAATACCATAATTGGACATTGGACTTGTGTTTTTTCTATTGGCTAATATTTGTTATGTTTCGTATTTTCATGACTTGTCAATTGGTGGTGCTCTAGCTATAGGTATAGAAGGTATAAGTTAGCGCAGGTTATAACTTGCCCACCATATAACCCGGTTACAACTACCTGCCGTACGCCTGCGCCCCCCCATATAACCACTAGTTAAATACATATATATGGTATTGGAAACAACAGCCTACGGCACATATGCAGGTGCTGGCCTCGGAGATGTACTTTGCGATTTGGGCTTAAACATACGACATAACATTATGTAGTATATTTAAAGTTAACCTGTTTAAAATCCGATTTATCCAAGAACTGGTCTATCGGGCCCTCTACCTGGCTACCATCACAGGCAACAGAGACACGGGCTCTGGTAGCGCTTTTATTCATCCATACAGCTAGGCCCCAGTACATTGCCATGAGAAATATACAGGAGCAGTAGCAAATGAGCATTGCAATAAACCCGCTGGTGTATGCGGGGGCTTGGCTATCACGGAACGTTTGAGGTCCAATCAAGTTTCCTAAAGTAAGTGCTTAGTAGGTATTCTATCTCAATTCTTACAGCTGTCACATACCGACGGCGTAGCCAATATATAAAATTGAGTATTGGACATTTTTCTTCGTGTGGCCTGCTGTATTTGCTTGAGCAAGAGAGATGCCTTAAAACGGATTAGCTGTGGGGTATAACTAAGGAGGATGAATCTTACCAACAACATAAGGACCAAAATAAGTATACAGCTATGAGCTTGTGTTAGCCCTCTGTCAAGTACTCAAGTCAAGCTTTGGATATTCAATAGCTTACAAAGTATAATCCAACAATCTGACCTGGTATATCAGTTCTCTTCAGGGTATAAACAATAATAGACCCAATAACAGGGACGGCTGCTGCCAACATGGTAACTAGACACCGTCTATTCGCCCACTTAGCAGCAAGACTAGAGAATATAAATGCAGAAAGCGTTGACATAACACCAGTAGGCATGTTTAATAGAGACGCCTGAATTGGCGAAAACCCTAAATTTTTTATCAGGATGCCGCCAAATGTGATTAGGCCTGGGTAGATGTTAGATCAGAACGTTTCAGAAAGGGGAAAAGCGAGAGAAGCTAGTGTATAGTTACCTCCGTTAGGAATGTTGATTGCAACATTAAATAGGAAAATAATCCATGTCTTTGGGTCCAGGATTGCTTCAACCACTTGGTTCCACTTCCATCTCTTGTTGACAATTCCGGTTTTATTCTCAGCAAGGCGCCTGACAGCGTGATATTTCTCCTCATCTGTCAGGAAACGGGCATCCATTGGAGAGTTCGGAAGGAATATAAGGGCAAATATTGACCAGGCCATTGATACGGATCCTAGTCATAATTATATGTTCGTATCGTTAACAACATTGGTAGGTTGACGAATTGGCACTCCCCACTTACCAACGATTAGAAAAAGGTACTGCCATAGCCTCAATGGCGCAGAGGGGGGAATACGGCCAACAGTATATGAAAGGAACCCGTTAATGACCGAACTAAACGCAGAAAACACGATGGCATTCCGTGGCGGCTGCTCTCTCTTTTTGTAGAAACCAGCAATCAACAATGATATCCCTGGAACGATGATAGCCTCTAGGAAACCTGTTCCGTACATAAAATTAGTGAATGATTATTTGCCAATGAAGGAACGATACGGAGCCAAACCCATGATAAATCTCAATGCAAGCAAACTGTGCCCTCCTGTGCAGGTTGGAAGGAGGAGGGTAACGGCTGACCACCCAATGGAACAGATACAGAGGTATTTGGCAGATGGGAAGCGATGAACTAGGTATGATGAGGGCCACATGCCTACAATAGCCTTTAAATATGGGTTGATCCATCAGCATTGCTTAATAGACAAACAAGGGCCATATAAAAACCAACTCACGCCGATGGGGAGAATGGAGCCTGCCCAAGCGTACGTTTGGCCTCTCAAACCCAAGTCTTCTCTTAGTCCATAAAGGGCCGCAGTGCCCAGTGCAACTTTATCAACAGCCCCAAGGGTCGCAGTAAGAAGAAGCTATGAAGCAAAAATTAGCCTTGTCACCATTTGGTTCTGGGATAAATCGACCTAACACTCCTCAAGTAAAGTAGTACAGACCATGGGAAGAATAATCCAGTCAATCTTTTTAACAAGGGCCTTCTCCGCTTCGGGAGTCAATGGTGGGTATTCAAAGGTCTGCGTGAGGTAAACGGCTGCTCGGTCTACCATATCGTCCTTCCACACACAAGGAGAATCCGAAGGTATTGTATTAGATTGGACAGCACTTTTGTTTCCGCCATATTTACCATAGCATTGCTGCTGGTGTTCCATGTTGTGTGGTAAAGTTTTTGGCTACACTTCCTCCCAGAATATGATAGAATATCATATGGAACGGCAAAGTCACCGTATGCTCTTGGAATAGATTGAGCCCACGCGAGAAGCGCTTATCAAAGGAATCCCTCTATAGAAGGCCCCAGATTGGAACACATGATGGATATATATACTATGGGTCAACGTGTATAAACACTGTCTCAAGAAAAAGAATAAACGAATTCTTTCCGGCATATCTTTTCGACCTGAGCGGGATCACAAGCAAGCCAAATTTTTTCGTACATGGCCGTGGCTTGACAGAATCAAAAGCCCACAGGGGAGAGCCCCGTATATGAAGGGGCCCTTGCTATTATATATGCAAATAGTACATATGCATGTGCGCACTTCTCCGTTTTTCGTGTTGATCACAGGCCGCCGGCTGCAGCAGCATGAGATGCAATACTTGTCGAAGTAAATTGAAGCCTGGGTATCCTTGTCAGCGGAAGGCCGTAGCAAACGGGAACGCGCTTGTGAGCCGCCAACGCATACAGGGGATGGGGGATTGGCGAACCTACACATCGGCAGACATTCTGCAGACGCAGTCTAGTTCATAATCCATCCCAGCGGAAAGAAAAGGACAATCAGGTAATAATAAAACAAGGGAAACACCAATTACATAATTAAGCGAGTATCAACAGGGAAACAAACATTCGCACATTAAACAATTTGGAACTCCGTCTATCAACATACTAAAAATCCTCCCCCTACCCCATGTATAATGTGGGAAACAATTTCTATCAGCTTTTCACTTTGATTACTCTCATGCCAGGCTAATTCCACGCCCTTCGCGGCCCCAGACGTTTCCCCGAGGGTGATCTAGGTCCCTGGCACGATATGTAGACTCCACGGCGAGTCTTGCCCGGCGAATATTGCCCAGGTTGCGAGAATTTTGGATTTTCTGCAGTTTTTCTAGTATAAATCGGCGATGCTCTTCGTTGTCGACATCGACACTACCGACGACAAACAGTGGCCAAAGAAGAGTAGCCGTATCAGGCAGAGTAGATATTATCGCAATGATATCTGTGACCAATTTCTCTTTCCAGGCAAGCGTGGGAGACTCAACCATAACTGGCGGCACCGGGCCGAGAGCTGCGTGGGTTGGGCTCGTATTGTGTGTTATGGGGTATCGAGGTAATAGACCCACTCTTACAAGGCTAAGGATTGACGAATTATGTGGAGTTCCTAGGCGTTGTCGCAGGTAGAGAAGGGCAGTCAATCGCTTGACTTCTGCAACACGTAGCAAGTCTTCCCGGTCTTTAGCGTAAGATGGGAGGGTCTGTTGAACACCTTGGAGAGCTAACTCTAGTTTATTACGGGCATTGTTGAAATACGAGAGCTCTGAGATCGAGAGGGGCCCGCTCTTTGATATCTTTTTATATGTTGCATGGACACCTGTTAGGGGAAGCTGAAACAGACCGACTCAAAAACAAAGTCTTTTGCCTTTCTTTGCTTTTTTATCCTTTCTGTGGGAGCGAATATGTTACTCACCTTTGATTTCTCCGAAGCGAGGCTCGAGATCTTGCTGATCAAGGTCATCAGCCCACGAGAGCAGCCCATAAGCATATCGATCTTCCTGGTAATAAGCTGTTGTTCGAAAGATGAGAAAACATCTTGGGAGACGTACCTCTTCCAAATTATCATCTACCAACCAAGCATTATCGAGGCCTTCTGTCCCATCGTCTTCCATGGTCGTTCGGCCCATGATATCGTGTGCAACAAAGTACATGACAAAGAATTGCTTCAGCATATGACCTTCCGCCGATTTCAGGGGGAGTAGGTTCAGGAGCTGCAAACCTCCGCGAAGGTGCGTCTTCCATGATGGGGTACATCCATCCGATATCTAATTTAGGCAGAGAAGAGGGAAAGCCGCAATTAAGAATATGTATGCAGACAGTTGGGTCATCCACTTTCGTGAAAAAAGGGAAAAAAAGAAAGAAGAGAGCAAAGCAAAAGGGAGCATACATCGTGAAAGCAGAGCATCAGGACCGTTGCAATGGCACCGAAGCTAGGTTTCTGTTCGTTGATTTCCTTCTGTAGGCCAGCAAGGGCACGTTGCTTACAGATGTAAGCTTCTTTTTCGAACCTAACATTCCCGAGACGGCAGAACTGGTTCGCGGCGATGGCGAGCAAGGTATTGCGAAGCGGTGCATGTGAGAGGGCGAGCGGCGTGACAAGTGACAAATATGGATTGTAGAATGGACTGAGCGAGCAATTCGGACCAATACCCTCTATGAAATAGTTCAGAAGGTAGCGTTCAGTTTCGCAAAGGCGGCTAGGGGGTGTCCTGGGGGAGCGGAAAGGCCCGGAATAAAGTGGCAGGGCCGCCTTCCCCGCCCCGAATAACTGGGGTTAAGCTTTCGGTTTCCTCCAGTGGTCCATCTGCGAACCCGCCAAAGCCCCAATAGGTAGAGTGGAGGAACAGCCAACGGACAGTATACGGGGAGATTGAGACTGCCTGGAAGTTCTGTTCAATTTTTTTCAGGTCAGTCTCTAGTTTGGCCCCTACAGCTTGTGTGTTAGTGTCTCTTCTTTTGCGCCGAAACAAACTGAAGCACCTAAAGGGGCAAGGATATGTATTTATTATCACCTTCACGACCGAAGCGAATTCCCCTCTGCAATGCATCTTCCTTCCAGAGCAGCTTCAACCCCCGGACACAGTTGAGATTCAGTCGAACACATCGGCTACACCTTGGCTTTTCCTCTGTACATTGTACATGCTTCTCTGCGGGTTGAAAAAAAGCAAATTGTCAGCATCACGGTAACAACAGAGCAGAAAACAAAGAGAAAAAGATAAAGGATAAGAAACAGAAGATACAGGGAATCCCTTCCAGCGGAAGAGTGGGCTGCATCTCCGTAGATGCATGGAAGGGGAGGGGGGGGTTTTCGTATGTACAGTACCCTTGCACGTCCAGCAACCCGTCCTACGTCGACTCTCGGGCTGCTTGCGCTGTCGCCGGGTCATTGAGACGTCGCACGCGGTCTGCCCAGCAAAAGAGATGTTGCTTGTATTCCAGCCATGAAAAATAAGTCAAAAGTCTCGCTCTGGAAGAAAAGGTGAATGTGGGATCGTTTTCTGCTCCCCGAAAAGCTCGATGTTTCTTTTTGGCCGTATCGATTGCTGACTAATCACATACAACGCCCAAATATCAAAAATTCAGGAGAAAAGAAGAAGAAACGGAGGAAAAAGGAATATTGCTGTGCAGGACGGCTGGATTGCGAATTGGGCGAGGCGGGAAGGGTGGCTAATCGTTGGTTCGCTAGCTCGAGTAGCAAGAATGATGCTTAGCCACATAGTATAGTTCATGAGTGACAACTGGAGTGCTTAGGATATATATATATATAGATATCCTGTACTTCGTAAGCGTTTGTATATATATATGATTGATATGCGCTACGCATCTGTTCATGTTAATTCTACATCTAAGGCTCCTGTGTCTCCCGACTGTATTCTCCAGATCTTCCATCGAGCATCTTCAATGACTTGTTGCCTCAGCCATCTGCTATTTGACGAACACACATCTCTACCGTGGCCATCACTATCGTCACTGCTATTATTCGTAGCACTATCAGTCCATGCAAACAGCAGCCGTAGCTGCCAGAGACGATCTCGAGTCACTTCTTCACCCACTCCGCGTCTAGCTGCTGCGGAGACAAGGTTGCGCAGGGTTCTGTCAAGAACGAGCCGTGTGTCAACAGAGGTAGGACGGAGCCAGGATGGAGAACTAATCCTGTTTCGTCTCTTTCCATTAGAGAGCAGTTTTAGGGATTCGTGGAATGGAACCTGCGGGAGTACAACCACCCGTTCGGACATATCTAGTGATGAGAATGCGGGGAGATCAAATATGTAATCCCATATATGACGCGGCGGCATGCGAGCCTGGCCTGGTCCCTTTTCACTGGGCTGCAGCGAAGCATGAAGACTGACAGGAGGCATGGCATAGAAGGGTCTTGTGTTTCTAGGGATTGCTGCGGGTGGGGGGATGTCTTGGGCATCACTTAGCGCGGCAATGGTGGTGGAGAATACCGAGCGTTCTGAATCATTGTGAGTCGCACGTCTTCTTAAGTAGATGGACTGGCCTCCGTTCTGGAATTTGCTTCGTAGACTCTCGTTGCTGGCAACGTCCAGCGTAATGCTCCAGTGGTCGGCACTCGCGATTTTGATTAAAGATACCTCATCTAACTCAGGGAGAAGGCAAGGGGCAGTGACTGTTTTCACCTCCCCTGTACGAAGTGTCAGTGACACTGGAATCGTGACAGGACGTCGCGTGTCAAGATCTCGGGGGACTAGACATCGAGGCTCAGCGGCTAAGACCCACAGGTGGCGGAATGCCTGAAGGTGGCAGTTGTTATCGAGGACACTTGTTGGAAAAACCGGGTACAACGAGCAGAGAAGGGATGCAACAGCTATGTTAGATGTGCCTAGTGTGTAGGTCCCCCCACCCAGGAATAGCATACCCAGTGCCATATGAGTTGCCATATGGCTTCCGTAGTGGGTGTCAACATCGACACGGCCGTGCAAGGAACGTATCCGACGAAACGTCACTAGGTCACCGGTTCCAGCCATAACAGCTGCAGCAGAGAGTGCAATAATATCTTGACAGTTCCGCACAGAGTTCTGTGTTAGTTTTGCATCATAATTAAGGGCCGGTATACGACAAATCCGTATGAACTGGTCCAGATGTTCCACAAGAAGGTCTCGCGCTGCGATAGACCCTGATCCAGCAAATCGGAGACCCAGCGCAAAGCAGAGACCAGCAACTATGTTGAAATAGGGCATGTCGTCGGTGCTAAGCCGTCTGATTTCCGATAAAATGTACCTCCGTCTATAAAATGATGGAAGGCTTTTTCGTATCCATTTTTGGCTGGCTTTGATGGAGTCCCACATAATGATATGTCTTGCTAATGTTCGAAGAAGAAAGATGTCAGGGCGAACATAGTCGAATTGCACTTCTGTGTCCGGTATATCCACCTTCTGGGCTAGGGCTCTATCATTCGATTTCATGAATATAATAGCTATTGCAACCGTCGCTCCGGCTGTAGCCTTATCGAGAATATGGACCAAATCCACCTCTTTTGTTCCCACAGCCAATGCAAGCAATCTCTCAACAATACGCATATCCTGAAGGCCTTGGAGATCTTTTCCCCTCCCTAAGTTAACGAACCCTAATGCAAAGCCGGCAGCAAGACGGTACCCTTCGTAGCGCAACGGCTCCTTGGAAATTGAAGCCTCTTCTTCATCCATGTGTTCGATTTCAGAAAGCAGCACTTCACTCATACGACGGTGTTGGGAATTGCAATATAATAGCCCTATTCCCATTATACCCGTTGTCTGCGTCAGAGGGGATAAATTTAGCTCCGCTGCGCCTGGCGGAAGCATCCGCGTAACATGGACCGAAAGTAGTCGGGTAATCAGAGGGTCCATGGTTCCAAGGTAGGATACGGATAACCCTAGAAGCAGACCAATGGAGGTCATAGTGTGTTTCGGAGTTAAGTACTTGAACGCTACCCATTTTGCAAGGGTTTTCAAATGCCCGTTTAGCCCCAATGCGAGTAAAAATCCAGCATGTCGGTTCGTGAGATCGTTAGGTTTATTATACAATATCCACGAAGTGTCAATCCCTTTGGCGTATTTTGAAATTGCCAACCCAGTAGATACTCCGTTATGAAAGAAAGCCCAGCATGCTTTTTCCTCCGCAAACGCTGACCTGTCAGCGCTGATTGTAACGTTTGACGGCTTCATGACACATTGTAGTGAGAAAGCTGGGATAGGTAGCTTCTCGGTAAGAAGTGGGACACGTCCATCAAAACAAAGCATAGCCCGTCCTGCGGGAATGGACAATGTTCTCAATGTTACCAGCTGTACAAGATCTTTTTGTGCTTCTAGAAGGTCGGATTCGGACCAGTCAGGCTCAGGCAAGCATTCCGCTGTTGGTGCTTTCATCTGATTAAGAATTCTTGCAGCCTCAAAAAACCGTCTATCATCACGGAATATCAGCTTGGTTATACAGTGGCGGTCAGCTTCCGTAGAAAGTTCAAATGAATTAGTCAGGCTACTGTCGAGCATTGAATTTCCGATGTGTCGGACATCTCGAAGGGCATCGTGAGGCTGAATGAACTGAGAACGAGAAGATGGGAGATGAATGATCTCGCAGGATGTTGAAAGGAATAGATCCTCTCTATCCACAAGTTCGAGTAGTGACGAGCCCCAGGAGAGCGGAGGATCCCCTTGACAACTAAAAATAGCCTCGTGTAAAGGCGTGCTGATACCGTCGGGAAGAGTATCAATCATAGAGGCTGTGATACCCCAGCGAAGCAACAAGGCTACCCGATCTGGGGCAGATTGCTTATTTCCAATTTCAGAGAAAAGCCCGGTAAGGGCCAAGGTTCTAGGGGTTAAATTAACTGCTTGGTCCCAGATCCTACCGCCTCCAGGTTTGATGGTGGAGCTAGACACGACATCCATTAGCGTTAGAAAGGTGCAAGGAGTGCGCTGGAATGAATTCTCAATAAAACTGAAGATAGATGGGGGTGCGAAAGGCTCTGGAGGCATGTCCAGTCCTGTAATCCTGGTATCTTCGAATCCCCAACTGTCAATTCCAGGTGTTTCAGTGGCGTAGTAACTGCCTTCTTTCCAGGCCCAAGAATCCCAGCCCAACCATCCTCCGATCTGGGAAAGAATGGGGAGTAGGAGTCCTCTTTCGGAACGCGAGTTATCGGTATTTGTAATAGATAACTTTAGCTCCTCGCGAAGAAGATGTAGACCTACTAGGATGGTACCAAGAGCAGTTCTTCGTGTGCCTTGGTCTCGTGAAATAGCTATAGGAAGATAACCATCTCCACCAGTGGCTGCCTCGCCCTGTGGAGAGGAGAGGAAATCCCGAGCAAGCTGTGAGCATCGAGTAATATATGAATTTTTATCACTTGACTGGTTGTCTGCCTTGTGGTCGTCCATTGGTTGGTCACTCCGGGGTGCATCCGTTGTGTACTTGGTATTTTCTTCTCGTATCCAATCCCATGCAGTGGTAGTCATCCACGGCGCAGAAGTACCCGCCGCGCCTGATTCTTGGTCCACCATACTGTGCCAATCTGTCAAGTCAATTGAACTGCCTGTGCTAGATCGCATGAGGCTACATCTCTTTTCCCTTCGCAGCGGGGCTTTCGTGTCGGTAGAGATATCATCAATGAAATAAACGGCCATCGAGAAAAGCATGACCACCAGAGCAGTCCATTCCAAATTCTCTTCTCTCACGTCCCTTGCACGAAGCCATTTGAGAGCTTGCCACCACCCTATATGAATACCATCCCCAGATTTCTCCGAATGTCGTAGAACATACCGACAAAGAGAGAGTACCCGTCTAACAAGTGAATTGTGGGGCTGTAGCTGGATCTGTACCCTATGTTTTCTATTTTGTTCATCAATAATATCCACCTTACCATTAGCAGTAGAATGAGCGAGGCTACGCATAATCAAAGGGGTCTTGCATAAAACTCGTCTGTGGCCTCCTTCACGGAGATTTGAAGGAGTCGATTCCAGGGATATGTTGGATGGCTCGTAGAGAATCATACTACATGGAAGTTCTACCCTCACCAGGGTGCTCCATGGGGCTTGGATAGTAAGTTCTCCTCGACCGTCACTGGTAGAAGAAAGTACCAACATCCGTGAGATGTCCCTATCGACCAACTTGCAGCAGTCCAATACGCTTGACCCATGACGAACGTTGAGTGCACGAACTTTGTATGTGAAACCATTGCCTCTCTTTTCATTTCGACGGGCCTGAGGACCCAAAAGTTGAGCACTAAGGGTTACAACAACCAGATCTTTCGAATTTCGATTGAGGATGCAAACTGCCAGTGGTGTTGATTCAGAGTCCTTCAAGGTCGACTCGTCAGATGAAGACAAAGTGAAGACTTTAAACTGATGTACTTTTTGGCTGTGTGGGGGGAGGGCATTGGTGGTTACAACCCCAGATGGTACGCTTCCCACTTTCGAAAGGATAACTTCTCGAGGTAGATTAGACACTGTTTCTTTGATTCCCATACTTTCAAACCCATCAAAATCACCGCCGTTATTTAAACTCTCCAGAAGCTTATCAACAGGAGCATCAAGAAAGCTGCTACCATTGCTATACACCGATGCAGTCCCGGGAGGGAGGGAGCTTCTTCGATTGAAGCTCTGGCTGAGGCGAAGGACGCTCCCCCCAAAGGACTCACCCCTTCGTGATCCGCCGTGGAAGGAGGACTTAAGTTGGCTCCCCACAATGTCGGAGAATGTTGTTCTATCATTGGCTGCCATTAGGTCGCTACGAGCAAGTAAAGAGCTCACTCTCCTTGAAGCTTTAGACGTCACACCAACGTCCTCAAATTCCTGTCCGAGTTGTGCCGCAAGGTCTGCGGTACCCTCTTGTTTACTCTCAAAATTAAACTGCTGAGATGAATTCCATCCCTGACCATTTCCCCCAAAGCTTTCCCTAAGATTGGATGGTCCTGGACCGGTGGGCGTTGTCGTCCCCGTAGTAATATCAAAGTGGGAGCTTCTTCGTTTCGAGTGTGTGCTCGACGACTTCCTCCGCTGATTCTGCGAGGATACAAGGGATTCCTTGGGTCTGTATCGAGTAGCCCATATGTTATGCATTCCTAACTTCGGGTTTAGGGTGACCAGTAGAATCAGAGGAGAACTGCCCTTTGTAGACACGCCCAAAGGGATTTCACTAGTGGGGGATACATAGAGAAGTTCCTCAATTGGATTCAAAATATCAGTACGCCTATGGGTGTTGTCATCGTGTGAAGAGGAAGAGACTGCCACCAACCCCATTTCTGAGTGGGGGTCAAGAAGGGAGAAGACACGAGGGGCCGAGTCATCCTTTTCGGGTTTAAGAAGGAATTTTGAGGTTTGAGAGGGAGAAATCGTTAATAATGACCGATTTCCCGTCCCACTGGAGCGCTTAAACGAGGCAGAATGTCCCGACATAGGATGCATAGACTGAGAAGAAATGAAAGAATTTTGAGGAGCAGATGGTACTGGCACACCATGTTTCTCAGGCAACTTCCGTTGGAATAATAGCCCATTTGGGGTTGGCCATATCGAGTCAAGCTCAAATGGCAATGGAATGACATGACTATCACCAGAGATGAAGTATATGTGGATTTGCGATTTAAGCACTATGACCAGCGCTCTAGAGGGTTCAATACTGCTTTGATTTTCAAGTATACTGAGTCCTGGAACGCCACTGGAGTCCTTTTGGTCCTGGATGACAACTCTCTTGCGTATCTTTCCATTTAAGCGGCCTGAATTCTTGCTTTTGAGGGAGGTTGCAGTATGGTCCTGGGCATTTGCCTGGGATGTTTGGTCATTTGCTGATCCAGTTCTTCTTCCAGCATTCGCCTTGCCTGCAGGAAAATAGGTGAAGAGTGCTTCCACAATGCTCTCGCCTTCGACATCGAAATTGAAAGACCGCTTAACGATCCCACCGCGCGACCAGACGACGCACTTGTCCGTGTAGAGAAGCTCCTCTTCAATTATCCCGCCGTTCTCACCCTCAGAGTTGTAGCATCGCCACGTATAGCTATCTTCAGGTGCATCCGCAGGAAGTATTGACTCTGCTACCAGGTATCCGAAAGCTGATGGCTTGTGCAGACCAAGCGATGTTATTGCGGCCATGCTTCTTAACCACAGGGAAATGGCATTAAAGCCACACTCGGCCCTATAGTCATATCCATACACTGGAGATGTTGATGGTTAGGAGGCGTATCTTCAAAAATGTGACGTTTTTGTGTGATTGTTGTAAGGCCAAGCGTCAAGTCAACAAGCGCGCGTGTGAGATTTTTGACGCGAAGCTTACAAGCAGATTTTGTGGCCAAAACCTCCAACGCTTCCAAACTGCAGCAGAGCAGCCACAATAGCTAGCCAACGATAACAAGGATCGCTCTCTTGATTGCATGAGATACAGGGGCGCATTTTCCTTATTATTGTTCCGCCAACTTGAGATGCGTTAAGGTGCTCCTGTTGCCATAATCCACCTCGCAAAATGGGTCTCCAGTCAGACATGTCCAGAGGCGCCTTTGACCCTATTATTCACCCTCGACCGGATGGCCTCCAACTAAGGTATTTAGTTGATTACATGCTTACACTTGAAGCCGCATATCTAACAATTGAAATATAGCTACCAGTTCCCTCACCGTATATACGACTCGAAAGTTTATCCAGTACAGAGCCCCAACGGGTCCACGGTGATAATATATGGGCATGACTTTGGCATAAGAATACTCTGGCGAGGCGGCAAAAACTTCAAAAAAGAGAACCCCCAGCAAAATGGCTGGGCTGAGAAAGGCGCCGTGAATGGCGTCGAGAGTAGCGACTCCATCATGATAATCGATTCGGACGATGAGGAACCTCCTTCTCCACCGCAACCAGAAATTGCACTTCCGGTGTTCGAAGACAATGAAGAAGAAATTGATCCGTCACGGCCATTTGAGAATATTATTCAGTATCTTGATGTTAAGCTGGGAACGAAAGTTTTGGGGGTTGCGGTACCTAGCATTCTCCCCGGTGCAGCACAGTTCCTCAACTCGATTTCGCCCATTCTATCGAGCATGATAGTAGTAACAGTCGTCTGTAATGACTCTTCGGCACGCGTTGTTACTGTTCCACTTACGCCGCCTCCTCTCGGTGTTGCGGGTGCTGAATACTGGAAGCCACATATTGTCAGTCTTGGTGAGGGTTCTGTTCAAGGCCTTCCAGCTACCACCGCCCTCACATTTACGTGTCAAAGGCCAAAAGATGAAGATAGCAATCGACGATCTCAAAGCCGTGGGCGTGCCATGAAAGCTGCTTCCGCATCTGTCGAAATATGGGGTATTCTAATAGCCATCCATACGGCGGACGGGTCAGGGAAACTTTCCATATATCGAGTTCCCTTCACCGGAGAAACCGCGCAAGGAAACCTGTACAATCTATCCACTGAACCACAATTCCCAATCCGACAACATTTTCTTAAATCACCAGCTAGTAGCATATCTTTCTCTCCATGCCAATACCCATCAGATCGTCATTCACAGCTGCTGTTGTCATTCACGGATGGCTCAGTCAAGGTTTATTCATGTTTATCAAGGCCACAATCACCCACTCTCGATAGAAAGCGCCCAGGGATCAGTACGGAAATGAATGATACTAGAGGAAGATGGCTTATCACCTTGTATACCGAATTTGATCAGCTGCCTGGGGAAGTTCCTCGCCGTAAGTCAATAGTTGACGCAAAGTGGGCTCTTGGCGGTAAAGGTGTCATTGCGTTATTGTCTAATGGCGAATGGGGAGTTTGGGATTTTGAGGGCTCTCACGGCGAGATAATCCAGCAAGGCAGATCACCTAGCTCACTCGATTCCTTTGCAATAGCTGGACGCGTTTCGCCGTTGGAACGCACCGCCAGGCCTCAGGGTCACGCTGACCTATCAGAATCTAAACCCCCTCAATTTGCCCCATTAACGCCATCTACTCGTCGCATTCGAGAGGACGCATTGTTTAAGGGGACGTCAAACATTACAGCCCAGCACGCAACCAGAGGCGGAATCTGTATCGTTCCATCAAACCAGACATGGGATCAGCCTGCGGATGAATCAGTGCTATTATGGCATGGAGCACGAAATACATATATTCCTAGCCTTTTTAGCCTCCGAAACAAAAACAATAAACAAGGGCTATTCAGCAATAATCAGACTGGTCCACAACCAGCCCTCGTTGAAAATATTAATTTACTTGGTGAAATCCAAAAGGGAATACACTTTCTCTCTCTACCCAAATCGAATAGCAAGCACGGCCCCATCCCAACTATTCTTATAACCGCAGAACACAGACTCATCATCCTTGCGAAAAACCTTCTGGACTCTGCGGAAACTGGGCTGAAGTCGCAGTCGCAGGGTGAGAACTCCGTAGTTGAAGAGAATGACCAAACCATGCTTCAACGGGGAGAACTTGACTTGACAGGCATGGGCCGAGTTTTGGCTGGCATGACTGTGGGTGGTGAGGCGTCGTTTAATCGAGGCATTCAAGGTAGCAGCCTGTTTTCTTGATATTATGAGCCCCAATTTACCCTCTAACTTCCTGTTTTGATACCATTTTTTGCCCTATTGTTCAATGCTTGGAAGAGCTAAACGATTAGGACCCCCCCTTGTGAGAGAATTTCAAATATTAGCCAGTACTTCCTAACCATGCTGTCATCATCCGTGTTCTTGATCTATACTCTTCATGCTATTCTATCTCCCAATTTCGCGACGCAGGGTGGAGCACAAGGCGAGATTCAATGCCTTGAAATTTACTGTTTCCTCCGTCAGGTTGAAATGGCGAATAAGCTCTGTATTCGACGCGATATATTAAGTATACAACCCGTTTCCGCTCTGTCTAGCTATTGATACTCGTTTATTGATTCGCTTACAAGAGACTGGGTTGGTTCTCATTTTAATTAGCCACGGTATCCCGTGAGCTTAGTTAGTGTTCACTTTATGGTAGATGGAACGAGGACGATTGGATGCTCTCCATACTCAAGCCCAGGCCAGTTCTATGGCGGTTCTATCATGATGAGAACACCGTGAGATACAAAAGCATAACGTATGTGTGCCATCCGAACTGGTTTACTCCGTACTCCGGCCTCACCAAATTCCCTGATCCGGTATATTGTGCCAGATCAGGAAAGGCGCCTCTTGCTAGCTCGCGACGTTATAGATGGCCCTGGCTTCTCGTCTGCGCCTCTACCAGCTATATCGTCGCACTTATCACGTTCCGTGCTAAGCCGGAAGTGGGTGATATATAACAGTTACCTGTTAGAGCCGCCGGTGCTCAACCAGCCGTTTGGCCAGCGTCTCGGATATACGATACGCCGCCACCGCCACTTCCTGCCCACTCGGTAGGACCGACGTCTAATATAAATACTATCTTCAAGCCGTTCTTGAAGTTCATGCCGGCCATTAATTATATCCTGTGTTTAAGTTAGATGGCACCAATTATTACTACCAGGGCATGGTAGAAAGCGCCCACGCAACAATAATTATAATACTCAGTGAAGCCCTAATCTTCTCGTCAACTCAGCAGTAAGTCCCTTCTCGAACTGTAGCTCCCGGTGCAGGTCTTCAACCTCGTTCCTCAGGCCTCTCATCTCTCGTTCCCGTCGAGTGGCAGCAACGAAATCTTCTCGCTTTTGCTCCATGGTAGCTCTATCCACCTGGTCAACTTTGACAGAAGTCTGTAACTCTGAAATCCGCTGCAGCAATGCAGCCTTGCCTTCTAGTAAATCGGCAATGGTAGCCCTAGCCGCTTCTAGGTCGCCCTGACTGGCTTCCAATTGCACCTGTAGCTCCCGCAGTTCCTCATCATGCCGCAAAACCAATCGAACGTCGACATTCGATGTCTATTCTTCCGTCTCATGCAGTACAGCAGTCAGTCCGGTACTTAAGTTGGTAACCCATGGGACAGCTGGAGTCCCTCCTTGAGATGAATCACTCCCATGGTTCTTAATCACACCATCCTTATTAAAGTTAAAGGTCCAATAGAAGCCCAACTCTCGCTTCGTGACTTGTGCAGACGAGGCAAGTGAGTGCATTTGTTGAACATGACCCTTGGAGAGCTTCCTAAAAAATGGTGGCAGGTTAGAGGCTGACAGGGTCCCAATATCCTTTGAGAAGAGAGTCCAATCTTCCGTTGCAACTCGAGGAGCGCCATCCATATAGTCGAACGACTGTACCACGATCTTGGCTTTAGCAAATGTAGGACGATGCATGCCTGCAGCTCTCCTAGCTTTAGTGGGTGTGGGGGTATCTGAAGCCCCATCTGTATCTAAGACCCGAGGGTTACGTCTCCCGGAAGTCGGCTCCTCTCCGTCTTCACCACCTAGCCCCTCATCTTGGGGCTCCTCGTCCTCAACCTCTTGTTGTTCCAGAAGGTGATTATAAGGGGTCCAGGGCTGGATTCTAGGGCCTACAACCGGAGCGCTAGAAACGGAGGAGACTGACGCTTGGTCAGAGTCACTATCGTCCCAGCGGAGTGGGTCTCTTAAGAACGCTTCCAGCTCAGGTAGAGTGAAAGGGGGCAGTCCGCAGAGATGGCGGTTATAGTTAGCCTGGCTCAGATGCGTAAGCTTAAAATGTTCTTCACATTCTCTTGTTATATCCGCTACCTCCTGGGGGGTGACCATACGGCTTAGCCCTTTTTCCCTTGCGGTAGCCTGAAGTTCCTTAACCTTCCTCGCGGCGGCTGCCTCCAGCAAAGGAGTAGGCCTTAAGGATATTTGGGTAGAGGAAGGAACAAACGTTCTAAAGTCCTGGGCGGTATGGAAGGCCATAGGGGTGTTATTATAGCAGCTCCTAAGGGCGGAAGGTCTAGTGGAAAGGAACTGCCCGTCCGTATTGGTATAAATGACCCCTTGCGCGCGTAATTCGTCCCAGGCCTCCTGGGTAAGCAGCATCTGACGTTCCGGCAAAGCCGTAGACTCCGGTTCACCAACACTACTCTCATATAGTTTGTAGGGTCGCAAGTCAGCAGCAGTCATCAGGTACTGCACGAAGGCCTTCAGGGAACCCTTTGCGGCAACTGAATACAAGTTGATAGCCCAGGAGAGCTGAGGAACTCCTTGAAAAGAGAAAAATAAGAGCACGGAGACATGATAAGGCTGCAAAGGAGAAAGAGTTGAGGTGTATGATGTCCAAGTCAAATCCTCCCACGGGCACGAGGAATAGCCTGAGGGCCTATCCCATACATGGAAGGAGGCTAGGGTCTTCCCACTACTGACGAGGAGCATGTGACGCTCCCTCTCGCGCAGATGTACTCGGGTGAGTGAGTCCAAGTCGTATTCGAGTTTCAGAGGAGTTTGATCTGGTATATCCTTCGAGGCGTCCGGGCGAATAGCGGCCTTGAGGTTGGCAGCCCCCCACGCGGTCCAAAGCTTGAGATGTCGGTTCGTATGATGGGCATAACTGCGCTTCCAGGTATCTGAGTCAAATAGGTCCAAGTAATTTGGGTCCTGTAGTTCTTGTAACCTGCTGTAAATTTGGATGGCAGTAGGAGGCCATTTCTGGCCGAAAGTACTCAGGGCCAATTCCACTAGTTGCTGGACGGTCCTTGGGAAATTGCGCTGGCCACATGGTTCCTCAGCTACGCCCAAGTCAAAGGTCGATAGATCGTAATCGGCGATGGAGTATGTTTTTGGCTCTATCCCGCGAGACTCGAGGTCGTCAGTCCCAGCCTTTCCGGTCCTCGCCGACTGACCCTGTCCCATTATAGAGACCTGCAATGGGGAAGGAGAAGAGTCTAGGGATGCCATAGGGCCTGCAGAACGCCGGACGGATGGGTAGAGAGAGTTCCTGGCGTTTGGAGAGGAAGAAAAAAAAAGATAGTAGTGGTAAGTGAGAAGACGAAGTGAAAAGTGAGAACGCGTGAGGACATAAGATATTACCACCATAGCAACGCGCGAAGAGAAGCATAACAAAGCACAGGGCAAGCTTTGCAATATAAAAGAAAAGGATATAGACTAAAATAACTAGTGTACAAGTAAGGATAAGAACATTTGGACCCTCGGGGCCAAATACAAGGGTTTATAAGAGGGAAGAGAAGACAGGACGCCTTCTCTTAAGGGTGGGAGGTCGAATGGTGCGGTCCTGATAAGACGATGTGTATATACTGTCCGACAACAGGCCTGACCTAGGAACAAATAATTTAAGATCTTGGATATGGATCTTGTGCTTGAATAAAGTGCCGTCTGGGTAGGCTACCTGATATGACATGCCCCTATCGGACGATGGCGCTACAATAACAAAAGGTCCGCGCCAGGGGGGGGGTAAGTTTCTTCGGCTTCTTAGTCCTGACGAAGACCAAGGAGCCTGGCATTCTCTAAGTAATATGAGTCCGCAAAGGAGTCAATATTCCTGGTATGAGGTGGAATAGTCCCATCCTTATGGAAACAGTAGTAAGGCGAGAACCAAGAGGAAGACCTGTAATCCTTATCCCAGTCAGGGGGGCTATCCAGTTCGGTAGCCAGCACTAGGGCACAAGAGGCAATCGTCGGGGGGGGGGGGGGGGGAGAATATAGTCCTGGAGAGGGCATCAGCCACTTGGTTCCTTGATCCCTCTATATGTTCTATAGAAAAGTTCAGTAGGCGCATAAAGGAGACCCATCTGGGATATAGCCCCTCGTGGGCGTCACTGGGAACAAAGGTGACCAGGGGCTTATGGTCCGTCTTGATAACAGCTGGTTTGTGAGGGTTCCGGAATAAGTGCGAGTACTTGCGTAGGAAGGTGATAATGGCCAGGAGTTCTCGTTTGTAGGTATGGTAGCGTCTTTGGGTGTTATTTAAGACAAAAGAGTCGTAGATCAGAGGCACTTGCACTGACGCCTTCCCGGTCGGAGATTTGACCTCTCTTTTCTGGGCTAGTAACAAACCCCCGGCATATGCTGAGGCGTCAGAGTACATAATGATAGGGTTCCTTCCAGTCAATCCCGTGCATAGTGATGGTCCTTGTAACTTCCTTGAGTAACCGGAAGGCAAGGTCCTCAGTCTCCGTCCATTTCCAAGGTACCTTAGGACTTTGCAAGAGGCTTGGCGACCTCTTAAAAGTTTTTAATCCAGCGTCTGCAAATAACTATGGCTCCTAAGAAGGACTTCACATCAGTCCTAGACGTGGGAGTAGGCCAATTATACAATTTGGATACCCTTTCGGGTAGGACAGACAGGTGGCCGCCGACTCGGTGTTTCATTCCCAAAGCAGTGACCTCAGGAACAAACAGCTTAAGCTTCTTGAATGATAACCGGAGCCGAGCCCACTCGATCCGAGGAAAGAAGTGGTCTCTTAGGAAGGCGAACTGCGCCTCAGGACAAGAAGCGGCCCCCACGATGTCATCAAAGTAGTATGCCATCGGGGGAGGGTCGTTCGGGGAGGGGGGGTCGGTCAGGGCAGGCTCTGGGTCCGGGGCGGGTATGGGCCTAGTGACTATAGACATCATAGCTTCCTCATCATAGTAAAGCAGGCTCCCTTAGTGCCTTGCGGGAGTCTGGTCGGTTGTATCTGGCCCAGTCCAGGAATGTTAAAAGCCAGGATATAGCAGTCATCTTTGTGGACCGGGATGGCGAAGTAAGCATGCTTCAAGTCGGCCTGCCAATAACACACAATCCTTGGGTCAGAACAATAATCCTGCATCTTAGAGGCCAGTTGTATTTCAACTTTAGGTAAGTGTTCGGGAATTTGAGAATAGTTAAAGGTCAAGCGAGGCTCATCCTCAGGCCCAGCATAGTCGGACTTAGGTACGAGCACTGCCCTAGAGTTCCAGGGTGAGAGCCTTCCATTAGCAGTAATAGTAGGTTCAAAAACATTACCGTGGAGTCCTTGTTGTATAAGGGTTCTCAGCCAGTATTCTCCTTGTGGGGTCCAGCGCTTTTGCGATCTCACGGAATAAGGCCTGCACCCATCCTTCAGGGTTATCCTGTGTTGGATTAGATCCGTGCAAGGTAAAGTGGGCAAATCTCCACCGTTCAAGTAACGATAGTGATACAGAAGGTGAAGCACCGAAGGTCGTAGGTAAGCAGGGCACAGCGACCCTATAACAACTCCTAGATCCTTGACCCATTGTTCGAGTTGCTCCAAAGAAAGAGGGGGGGGTTTTATAACAGGCCTGGAGACTCGCCGGTCAGTAGGGAACTTCCTAGAGTCCTGGGAAGATAGGTATTTGTGTGTCCAGTCCGTAACTTCAGCCGCAGCGTCATAGACGTCCTTAGTGGGTTTATCCGGAACACATGTAGTAGCGCAGGCCTCATCCCGCAGGGGCGTACGAGGTTGAAGAACTTGTCTGTCATGAGTATTGATAGAGGTATTAAGGTTGGTGGTGATAACGCAAGCAGACAACTCATAAGTATCCTTGTCCGGGTCAGAAGACTGAGAGAGAGTTAAGTAGTTGGCTAACAAGGAGTCACAGCTGGGATAACAATAGGGCAGGGGCCTTTTAGAGTCCTGCCTAGGACTATCTAAAAAGTGGAGTCGGTGTCGTTGTCCTCATCGTTCCCGGAGTCTTTATTCTCGGATGAGCTAGGGTCCCCTTCCATAAGGGGATCAGTAGCAGTATTAGGATCCGGAGCACCCTCTGTAGCCTTTAGTAGTCTAGCCGGATAGATAATGAGGTTATGTTCGCGCGAGATCCCCATAATAGGACCTTGCACCTTTGTCGGTGATTCTCCTAAACCCTTGTCTCCTACCATGACTGAGGAGTTCCTGATAGATATAACAGCGTAACAGCCTATAACCAGGGTAGTCCCAGCAGAAGTTGGGGAGAACTGGAGCTATAAGTCTTAGCAGGTGAGATAAAACAGGTAATGGTCCTCCAGATACCTTGGACCTCTATTGCAAACTTGGTATAACGCGTTAGAGGAGAGGCGTTACAATCTGCAGTTCTCATAGACAATCCTTCAAAGCCAACCTCCGAAAGCGGTCTGATGTCCAGGCCCAAAGTCTCAGCCAGGGGGAGGCTGATAACATTTAAATCCGAGCCTTGGTCAGCTTGGACCATATCTCGCAGCAGAGGGTGTTCCGTTCCGTTAACTCTCACAGTACAAGGGATCCTGAAAACCTTGTCATCCTTGGTCAATAGGGACAGGAGCTTGGTACACTGCCTCGCCTCAGTCACTGGTCCCAGAGAATTGACATGTAGGGAGAAAGAGGTGGGAGCCGCTTGCTTAGCTGAGGGAGGGGTAGGGTCCAACTTGGCCCTCTTAGCCGGATCAGGCTGTTCCTTGGCCTTGGGCTTCTTGGAAGATCTCCTAGTAGTTAGGCGTTTAACTTCCTGACAGGCAGCTGGGCTCCAGGCCAGTAGGTCTAGGAGAGTAATGTCTAGTTTAGCCGTCTTAAGGATGTCACGGACCGAAAGTGGTTTGTCTTCAGCTCCCTCCTCTTTAGTAAAAGCTGTAATGGGGCCCAAATGGTGATCCTTGGGCTTAGCGGGGGCTTTGGGCCTAGCTAGATCTGAGTCATACAGCCTTATGGGGTTATACCGTACTCCATTGGTGAAAATGACCATATCACTCAAGGCCACACTCCGAACTCGGGGTGGGAAATCCATAATTACCAGGTGAAGGAAATAGCCATGACAGTTAGGAAGGCGACAATGATTCTGCCAAACGTATTCCTTGGTCTTGAACATCCAGTCGTAATAACTGGCCTCCTAAGATATAAAACACAAGGTGGTTGTATGGCAAAATACGACGGTCAGATGTAGTGGGCTTTATAGCCTCTTAACGGACGGCTAATATTGACTGCGAAAGAGGAGTGGCCGCCCCATTGAAAATTTCGAACTCACACAGCGGAAGGGTCGAAATGGGGCAAATCGTTTGGCCCACAGAAGAACAAATCTGCGTCAAGCCGAGTCGATATGTCTTCACATATCGACCACAGCGAGAGGGAGTAGCTTGTCGTGCCTCTGGAGCCACAATGTATTCCCAAGGGTGTGATATAGTCCCCATCCTTGGCAAAAACCAGGCTGCCAGAGTCTCCCCCCTCTGCATATGGTTCCTCTGCGGAAGTCCACTGGACCTTTAATCGATACAGGTTTTCCTCATGATCATCCTGCCTGATCTGTCGCAGGAACCCCGTGGTATAGGAAGATGCTGCACCGTACTTGTAGACTTGGACTGGCTCCTCCTCAAGCAGAAGCTGTCTAAGACGGTCAATATCGCCTAACTTTGGGTCGAAGGCGGACAAGGAAGAATCGTCGCTATCGTTAATGGTACGGTCGGGGTTGAGACGGTTGCAGTCAACATGCTCACCCACTCTCCGTAACGCGGAACGAGGTATCTGGTCGGTCTCGAGGAGACATGTCTCGTTGAGTGACGCTAGAAGGGGGTTAATGGGTTCCCCTCTTCGGAACAAGGGAACCCCCCCCCCGATCCGCTCGAACTCCGGAACGATCTGCGACTGATAAATGTTATCCTCTTGTTCTTCGTCCTGTATTCGGATTGTTCTTGCATCGTCAACAACGTGACCAGCTGTGACGAGGACCAATCGCCGCTCGCCAAGCTCTTCGATCACGGCGACGTAGCCAACAGTTCCGAAAGAGAATGTGCTATTAAGATTTAATGAAAGTGGATCTGGGACAATAATCTTACTTCCAGACTTAATAGTGTCCGGGTAGATCTCCTCTGGTTCCTCGCGAGTTAACTTGATGTTCGGCAAGTCACGCAAGTCCTGAGGCACGACTGGCGGGCTACCGTGCCAGAAGAACTCAAACACGATATATCGTGGAGATGTATTTAGAGACAAGACGTTGCTATGAGTGCTACCAACGATAATAGTATTAGCACAATCACGCAATATAATAACTATCATGGTGTGGCTAAACTCACGTCTTGAATATCGCAGCGAGAGAAGGGGTGATGGCATGAAAGAGTGCTTGAGCGGCGATAGCTTCTGTAGTAGTAGCGTCCTCAAACGTCCTGGGAACGTAGGAAAAGAGAATCTCGGGAGTCCATCTGATACCATCACGGCTATGGTTATGTTGCATGAAAAGAAGAACGTGGCGCAGCTGCTTCGCGTCAAGGCGTATGCTTCTGGTCAGTCGCGATTTTCGCCGATGCTGGTCTATGAGGCCCTTGTGGCCGGGTCTATCCCCAGGCGCCCAGAAGGAAGGACAAGCATCATCAGAGCCCAAAGAATATTCAGTTGGTTGGGTGCGGGGTGAGAGGAGTGCTGAGCAGTTAGAGGAGGAAGATCCCTCCTTGCGTTCAAATTCGTGAGCCATGGTGAAAAGACAGCTTTGCTTGAGGAGGCGAGCAAGGAAGAGATGTAGGCTGGTTGGTATTGGGCTTTCGAGTTGCGAGCGCGAGTGACGGCGTCTGTTTGGCGGCTTGTGGGGGAACAGTGCAGCGGCTTGCTTGCTTTTTGCTTAGTCCTGCGGCTCGTAACTCTCTGGTCCACAGGCAGGCTTCTTCGGATTCACTGTGCCAGTCACTTTTATTCTTGCAGTTGATGGCTTATGTCGTTGTCAACAGTGAGGCAGCTGGTGATGACGAAGTCAAAGTCGATGAAGTCGAAGTCGAAGTTTTCCGAAAGAGGAAAAAGTTTGTGGATCGCAGCTTGTCCTCCGTACCCACGTGACTTTAGTGAGCCGGACGCTTTATTAGTAATATTATATAATCAAACAGTACAAAGGTTGAAGCCAAGGGTTTGAAAGCACTATAGTTTGTTTCTATTTTAACTCTGCTGGTCAGAGCTTAACTATTTTCCGTTCTCTACTTTAACCTGTATATAGTGTATAGACGCTGACATTCATAGTCTATAATTATATCTATTGGGCCGAGTCTAGATACGTTGAATGGATCGTATCAATACTTCATCTAGCTATTGTATGCATAAACATTATGTAAGTTTATGAGCTGCCTTAACTTTATTACGAATTCGGCAGATAAACGCCAAGAAACTCTAACCAGGAACCCGGAAAAGTGGATCGAGTTGATATTATTAGTCAGCAACGTGGCTATCACAACGAGTACGGAGTAAATCAGGGTTATCTTCCCCTTGGCAATGCTACATCGCTACTGTGCAGCTCTTGAATTTTCATCAGACCCCTCTAAAGACTCAGAGTATCGGAGATTGTGGATATAAGTAATCACTCAGTGTGCGTCTAATGAAGGTCCTAGAGGTGGGAACCTCGGCCGGATTTGCAAGGCTCTCGTACCTAAAAGAAAATGACGGCTGTGACGCTTCTGGGCATTTAGCAGCTTATTAGGGAAAGGAATGGCAAGATAAACCCGATAGCGATCCACGTAATGCACGATGAAATAATAGAGGCCTCGCGGTGAAAGCAGTTTCTAGTGAGTATACTGGCGGTTCACTCGGTGTCCCAATCGCCAAGGAGCCTGAGAGGAGAGGGTTTGAGGGAGCCCACACGCTACTAAATCCTTGCAAACCCTCCCGCGCAAAGAGAAGTCCTCGGGAGAGACAGAGGGATCTTCGACCTTGCTTCCCATAGGTTACAAGATAGAATACCCAGCTAAGTGCAAACTGCTATGTTCGCGGCCCAAGCAATCCCACAGTCCCTTCGTTGGGCCTACTTCGAATGCATATCCGATATCCGAGATATATTCGAACTCTGAAAGCTTGAGGCGACTATGATTAAGCAGAACATTATCATGCTGACGATCGCCACGTGCTAACATCGCGCCGGTAAGATAATGTTTGACGTGGTTAAGGCCAGGTATGAGAAACCCGATTGAAAGAGCCAATACAAAATGTGCTAGGCCATGATTAGTCGTCGTTGAGATAACGGGTAGGGTGACTAACACTAGAAAGATCAATATTTTCAACCAGCCAGCCTTCCAAACACCCTACGTCTATGGAGTGGGAAGCATATCCAAAACGTAGACCTCTCACTCGATAACATATTCCGTAAATAACCGCGTAGAACACTCGGATATATATCAGATCTTCGCCTGGGATGAAGGACTGGATCTCTTCTCTTACTTCTCCCAATATATCCGAAAACCCGCTTTTATGGAGGATCTTAACCCCGCAGAGGTAGTTAGATAAAGGCTCTCTATATACTGTGATACTAGATACGGCGGTGAGGTTAGCGGAGGATATAAACACTATATATGGTTGAAAATTCCTGAATCCAATAGTTGTAGTTGGGTACTGTGCCGTTGGTAGAAAAAAATTAGTGGTTTTTTGCTGGTACTCGGGCTCCCGCTGTAAAGCTCCGACGATAGATATACCGTTTATTTCCTTAATAATGTTAGCTAGAATTCAATATAGTACAAAGAAGAGCAATGTAATAATAGGATATATTAACCCTATTGCCCAAGTAAGTGCAAAATACCCCGTTAGGCGACACCGAGGTATGCCATTCGTCCACTTTTGGGTTCCCAAAGATGATACACCTTCCAAAGCTCGTGAAGAACTAACATTTCAAGTCAACCTTTATGTTTATTAGGGAATAAAATGAGAGATTTTACCTTGACTGTTATATGAGTGGTGTCAACTGACTTCGCACAGGCAACTCCGATGAATATTTCCCTTGCTTGGGTGTTAGTACAAAACGAAAGTTTTGTTGATCGTCGATCTATATTGCCAGCACAAAGCCTTATACCCCCGAAGTTGAACTCGAAGCCTGTAATACTCTGAGTCGATGGCTCAATAAACGCACTTATAGTGTCGGCAGTTTCCAGCTGCCTATCAACATAGCTAAGAGGCAATATGCCGTCAGTGGGCCCGCGGTCTGCCAGAAAAACGGGTATTAAGTCTTGAGGCGGGAGCCGGGATTTCCAGGATATAGATCGATGTTGAGGTAGGCCTGTGGTATGAGATAGTGATATCGCATGGATTTTAAAGGCCTAGCAAGGATGAGCAACGAATGTCACCTTACGAAGAGAAAGAAAAGAGAAAGCGTACATCAAATGAGACCGCAAACTTGACAGGATATCCGATGGGCCATTCGATCTGAGTAAACACAAGGTCCCCCGAATCAAGAGAAGATCCGTACCAACTCTCTTCCCATGATGTGTTCTTCACTTGCAAGGCTATAAAGCCTTCGGCATCTGACACCAGGCGCAGGCCACAAAGTTCTTTAAGTGATATTGTAACCGCTGATTCGCCTTTGTACCCAAAGCTATTCAGCTCCGTCTGGAAACCGCACAGGTAACTACGGCCGGGAATATGACTAAAGTTGAACGACATTTTGGGCATAGGATAAAAGTCGATGATGTGGTCGATCAAACCTTTCCACCTTATTGGATAGAGAAAGATATAGCGTATTGAAGGATTTTCGTCTATACCAAAGCAAGGCTGCCCTATCTTTGAAAATAAAATTTCGACATTGTCCCAAACCGAGCTGTAGTTGCAAATGTGGGGTATAGAGGTTGCACGATAATGAAGATTCCAAAGGATCCTCTCGATCTTACTTGACACTTCTTCCCTTGAGCCTTTAAAGAATAATGACCCGTAAACAAGATATCTTCGTCCAAGGTCGAACCATACTCTAGTGTCTGGTTTTACCCCGGCTACTTCTCTTAGATGACACACATCCTGGTAGCACAAATGCCGGTAGATCATCTGAATAATCTCGTATGGGAGGGGGAATCTGCTGCTCGTGCTTCTAAATGGAGATTTTTCCACCAGCTCGGGGCCAATATTCTCCACTTCATTGGGGATCTCAGGGCTGTGTGGAAACCGCATGCGAGTAAGAAAAGGCGCCATATCTTGGAGAAGCCGACCAAAGTTGTCAAGCCATTCAACCCTGACGCTTTCAGCTCCAAGAGCTTTCGCCACAACCGACCAGCATAGGGAATGCATCATATACTTGACACCCCGTGGGATAAAGGTTGTCGATGGGCCTACAAGCGGGCCAGCGCCCTTCGCGCTGTTTTCGAGCTGCGGAAGCTGAAACACTGTCCTCCACTCATCCCTTCCGGAACATGTTGAGTCAATTGTTTTACCGCACAGAAAGCAAAGTCCACAGTAACCCATATCTTCGAGTACAACTTGCGTCGATTAACGGATGGTGGAGTTTCGAGTAGCGGGTTAGTTAGGTGGAGAGCTTTATGGACCAAACTGGCGCCCGCACTAAGCCCAGTTAGTTAAACTGGGGTTAACATAAGGTTGTAGCTACGTCACATGATTTACTAGTTCAGTCAACTGCTTAGTCATTTCACGTGTTTCTGATTTCTTGTAGCTAAGATAAATCATTGATAGCAAGTTCCTCAGTTAGGGTCGAAAACATCTGCGTTCTTAATAATATCAAAAACCTGCACTATGGCCGCCGCGTTGTTCTTTGCATCCATATAATCAGACGCCAGTGGTTCTAATATTTCCCTGGCCTTTGTTACCCTAAATCCCATCACGTACGTGCCCACAACCCGAAGAGCAAATATCTTCTGTTGATATCTATGGCCGTTTTGGAGAGCATTTTTTGCGTATTCTAATACCTGATCGTCTGCGTAGTGGTCCTGCGACATAGATTGACGTTGGGGTTTTGCTTCGACGACGACAACGTCGATAGGCTCATGGTTTGGCCAGAATCGCTCGATACCAAAGTCCGGCCGCCTACCGGTTTCCTGGCGTTTCTGAGGAGTAACAATCCAGCTGTCGGCGCCAAAGATATCATTGAGGAGACGGTTCCATAGCCCGGCTGTAGGATCCTCGGCCGTGTCTCGCAATACTCGGTCGTACTGGATTGCGAGGGCAGTTGTGTTGATTAGGCCTCCCTGTGACGGCATAACTTCTGCAGGTACTGGCTCTACTTAGCAGTGGGTATAGTGGGAGTTCATGGTCGACCTACCAATAACCAGCAAAAGATATGTGAGACAACGTAAGTGGAAGGGCAATATAACTAGTTAAGGGCCGAAGAATCAAATCAAAGCGAAACTGAGATTTGAGCCTGTTGACAACTCGTTTTTACCTTAGGACATCGGGGGATTCACCCTTTTATGTTCGGTTTTTTGGGGCCTGCCAAATACAAAGGGCCATAGAGTCTATTGTGCTCGCACTTACTTCTACACTACATGATCCCATGTCACAGACACTCAAAGTGTGCCATCATACGAGACATACATAGGTTGCTAAGATACACGAGGCAAGCCAAGCCAAAATCCTTAATCCTACCAATTCCCTGTACTTTGTTCATGCCCTTACATCCGTAGGAAGCATGTTTTTTACTACCAATACTGAACTAACCAGACCAAAGCAGCAAAAAAGCCTAATATCCAATGGGAACTGTTGGAAGCTATTGGTTTTAGGTTACGAATCATGCGCTAGATATGATTAACTAATAGAAATAAAGGAGAAGAGCTATAGAACTGTAGTTATTCATAAATTCATTCTAGGTATTTATAAGTTATTAATGACGGTTTAAAATTCTCATCCCATGGTTAAAGATAGATACTGAAGGGGAATTAAGTGGACGAAGCATGCCGTAAGACTTATGTTGTAGAAAAACTCACGCTACCATCTGTCGGGAGATATCTGGCGACGTCTCCGTGCAATGAGAGCGGTGTGAACGGCTGATGGGCCCTGGCTGTGAATTATTATTATCAAGCTACTCCGCTGGAGCAAGGTACCCATCCAGATAGCGTCATGCCTCAGCCGGTACTAGAGATGATCTCGGGCGCAATGTGCCAATGGAGTAGCTAACCGCCCGGAAACCAAAACTTGTGGGGCAGATGGACGTAACTAACACAAATTGATCAACCAAAACTGGAAATTATGTGTAAGTGCAAGGCTGAGACGCACCATCAAGGAGGGTAGAAAGGCGTCCATGTCCAAGGGAGCAGTGGGGTTTCTTTATAGATAATAACATTGCTCGACGTCTTGCTTCGAATCCAGACGTTGGAGCAACTCTAAGTTCGCTGGGGGCTCAAAAAGAGTTTTGTGCTGCGGCCCGCATGTTTAAGATACGCCGCATCGAGCTATACCTAAAAAGGAGCGACTACAGTATAGTCGCTCTATTTAGGGGGTTGCAGCGCCGCCGACATAGGGAGCAAAACTCACGACAAGTGGGCTCGTCCTCTTCGATTCCAGTTTATGTCCAACCATGGAGCTTTCACTACGAGCGTCTCCATTTGATGTGGACGATATTCGACACGTTGAAGACCTTGAGCGGGAGCTTAGAGGGGCTCGAAGATATATTAAAGATCTTGAGCGGGAACTCAAAGGAGCTCGAAATTTGATAGATTCGCTCTGCCTCCCCAGTCCCCCTACCGGTTTTGCAGCGCTGGGTGAGCTGGTCGATGCTGCTCCTATTGTTGGGTTTCCTTCGTTGCAGGCGGCAACTCGAACACCTGGTTTCGGCGCCGAGGCTGCTCGACACCTAACAGACAGTCAAGCCCTTCCTACAAGCAATTCTAGCGGCAAAAATCCTAGTGGCAAAGAAAAAGGTTTCACATTCGTCCTTTGCGACCCATTAACCGAGACGAGTTTGGCGGCGCCACGAGAAGGGTTGAACAAAGCTCAAGTTAGCTTTCTCTCGAGCATTCCTCAGACCAAAGATTGGAAGGTACTCGAAGCAATTACTGAAGCGCAGATATATCGGCTTTTACTCCGTCAAGATGTTCGATTCAATGATGAGGGTGACTCATCGTCCAGAACCAACACCAAAGCCGCTCCCGACCTTCACTCATGGGATAAAGGGTGCTATCACTATGCCGTTAATACCTCCGGGTCGATACGGAAACATTCAGCGGATGGAAACGCATTGAACTTCCGTGTTATTATTGTAATTCTGATGTGCACGGTGATGTTAAAAACGGGAGTTTCGGTCGACTCGGTTGACAACATAATGAAAACCTGCGTTGGTGATTACGCCAAAAAGACCTTGCGAACATACCGGAAAGCAGCAAAATGGGTCAACAGAGTCGCTTTAAAGTGTATCGAGAAAGGATGGGGAGCTAGGAGTGCCGAGCTCTTATACAGGTGTACGTCCCAATTGCCCATATGTGTGTACCTTACGGCAGCTAACACAAGATAGTCAGTCCTAGCATCTGCAGTTATAATTATATGTGCTCAAGCACACAAAGCTTTGATGATGTTATAGCTGGAATAGAGCGTAAAGGAAGCCCTCCGCCGCCGTTAGACGATGAACAGATGCCCATTTCTATTCCTTGTGTTATCAAGTACCTCGCTGGAGAAAATATCTCGTAGGTCTCCGATCCTTCGCCCTATCGACCATTGGCTAACACCAACCCAGGCTGGAGGTTATCTGTAGAGCGCTTTCCGACGGAGCACTTTCCTATGACTATGAAGATACCCGTCGAATATACGGACTATTTTATACCCCTAGATCAGAGGAGATAACATACCGCAATCCTCCCCCTTCACAAGGAGGGACGACGGCCCGCTCTAGTATCATTGATAGCCCTGGAAGCGCTGCAGAGGCTCAGAGCTTGTCCCCATTACCACCAGACGGATCGGAAGACGATTCCAGCGACTATGAGCCTCACCCCGAAGACGACTCAATAGGCAGTGGTGAGACAACAGCCTCCACCCCACCCTTTGCAGCCAACAGAGAGACCGATAGTTACCAACCTCTGGAGGTACTTGCGGAAGCCGCAGCCCGCTCGAAAGAGACAAACAAGCGGCCCCACCCTGCAGATAATGGTAGCCAGTGCCGCGATTCGCAGCGAAGGAGGTTGAACGGGAGGGGGAAAGGTAAGTACATAGCCCGCCGTGTCTTTTTTTCAGCGACCAAGCTGACTTATTGTGTAGGCAATGATCCTATTCCCACGCCCTGGACATATAATACTACCTTGCCGAACACAGGGCAACCGTCTATGGGGACACCGTTTGAGTTGGACCCTAACTTTGCGATAGATCCCACGTCCTTGCATAAATCAGCCCCATATCAGCCGCCTAAGAGAACAATAAGTATGCCATGCTGGGCGCTCTATCATATAGAATGCTAACAAGACCTAGTCCAAACAAATACAAACACAGATGTACAAACGGATGATCCTTTCTTTGGTGTGGATGCTAATGTACCGGATTTCGATAACATACCTTGCAACTATAATTCTGATTACATTCCATTCTGCGAATTTGACAATGATAAGCAGTGGGGCTTTGACCCAGATGAAGCCCCATTCTGTGATTTTGGCGTTGATTACTAGAATACCATATATCGCACACGTTATTCTCCTTCCAGGATTGTTATAGCCCTTTTTTATTGCCAATTGCGTCGGCCGTCAATGCGGATAAGCAGGAAATCCAACAAGCCATTGACAAATAGCGGGTCCCTAAACTCCACGAACTTTCCAATTTCTAGCTTCAGCGATATTGAGTCAGGGTTGCTCTCTGGGTACGCTCGAGGAGAAGAACCGCTCGGTATACGAAGTGGATACAGGATTGATACACGGTCGGGGTGGCTACCATAGATCCGAGTTGGGCGTGCGATTGTGCGTAAGAAGTGTTTAGCAACCATATCTTTATGTCCCTACAGAGGTCAGAAAAGAGGTAAAGGGTGAAGACATTGGTTCTTACCAGTTTCTCAAGCAGACTGCGAAATCTCTCCTCGAAGATCTGACGGTTACTATAAACCATCAGGCCATCGTCCCTGACCATAAATTCCGTAGCGGTTTGTAGCCACGGGGTCAAGGCTATGATTTCGGCATTCGTCTCATCCGTCACCTCGCCTAGTATAGGTGACTTTGCCTCGGAATTGATTAGTTTACACAGGATAGCAATGATATAGAGGCCCGTACCGAAGAAGTGCCTCCTCGCTTACTCGACTGTCATGTAATCAAGAGTTAGCGCCCCCGGGCTGAGGAATTCTGGTAATCGTCATGGGGGAGTTTCCGTACCTCGGGAACGGCTTCCGGCTGGCTGTTAGGTTGGCTTGCCATCTTGTAGCTAGCCTATTATATTTATATATATATTCATAGGCCAGCCAGACGCCTCTGAAGATTCAATTCTTTGCAACGAAGTTTCTCCGTCGCCCCGCCTGCGTCATGGAGGGGCCGATATAAAGCACGCGGCACATGACTTGTTATAGTTAATTAACAAGAAAGGTTAATAAAAAGCTTCTCATCTGATAAGATTGGCGGCCTCATCTACGACTATCAAAACGCAACAGTAGCCGGAGACAGGTTTAGATACACCTGGATGTCCCGTATTAAGGCAGATATGTCTGCAGATTTAGCTCGGGGCCTATCACCTCGTTCCCGCATCCCCACACATTGTGCGTCCTAGTCTCTGATTCCCTTAGTTTTTGTTGAACAAAGTCGTCCATTTCCTTACGCTCACCGTCCGTGAACTGGATTCTATCCTTGATCAAGGCTATTCTCTGCGCGTGCGTTTCTGTTCCGCCAAAGATCTTCCGGTCAATATACGGCCAGACAATATCTAGAGCCCAGCTTTTCCGTAAACCATAGCCAATCCAGAAAATACCACTGTCCCAGCTGTCACGCATTCTCTCCGAAAGTCGCTCCTCCGCATTAGATAAGTACCCATTGCGGATTGCAACATCTTCCCGGCTCTTCATGGCCCGTAAAAAGGTCTTGAGCCGTAAATTATAAGTCTCGGTCCAGTCTGATATACCTAAAGGCCAGTCTTCCGGCGTTTCCAAAAGTAGCCACCATGGAGGACTGTATGTAAACTCAGAGGGTGCGGCATAGGTAAACTCCCAATCGATAACGGCAACGATCTTGGAGTGTTCGTCAACAAGTATATTCGTTGGCCGCAAGTCGTCGCAGAAAAGCTTGAATTCACGGCGGGCTGAGGTAGCCTCATCCATAAGGTTTGACTTTGACTGCCTTGTGAGCTTAAGCAATATCTTTCTGATTATGTACTTACGGCGGCAATCCTCTTCCGACTGGATAGCATCGTTGCGCTGTGTTAATAAGTGTGTATATTGAGACTCAGCGAGGTTCTTAAAATAATCGGACGAAGATATAAAAGGAGACGACGGTAATAAAGCCCTAGGATAACCACCAAGCTGGACAAGCTCGTTCATATTCATTGTCAAGGGGCGTTTTGTGATAGTCCAACCGTTTGGCCCAGCAGCCAGGCAGCCAATCTTGCTAAACGAACACCTCGACAGCTGTAATATAATATCTGCCATCTGCCCGTATAAATACTCTAACTTTGATTCATCGATATCGGGGTCGAGTATAGGGCGGTCCTGTCTAGTATAGCCAGGTTTTCTTAGCTTCGCCGTAAGGTTGGAGGCGCTGCTGATGAATTCCATTAGGATATACGGGCCCATCCCACAGGGCCCTTGCATGCCCCAGTCAAGGATAGCTGGTACAGGAATTCTGGTATTCTCTTTAACAAAGCACATAACAGCCACCTCTGCTTCGGTCTTTTCCTCTGGAAACATACTCCGGCCGGAGGATGCAAGGCGCAGAAGGGAAGCAAATCCGTTATCGAACTCCATGCGGTAGCAGAAATTAAAGGCGCCAACTCCTATTATACGAGCACGATCACTGGGACGAGACGAAGGGTATTTTGCTGCCATAAATTCAGTGACAGCTGCCAGGACATCCGGACTCGACGCCTTCTTCTTAAAGGCATCAAAGGTCACGTCGCTCTGTTCCCAGGCCAAATCATCATAGTGCATCTCCATGGTTATTTATGTGCCATCTAAGGGCACCTCCAGGTGAAGGGTTTGTTCTTCTGAAGGACGATGAGACTTCAATCACATGACTATTCCCCTGGTGATTATATAAGCATGTATAACCCCTAATTAACCTTATTCTCTATAAAAGAGACTATAGTCTTTGACTAGGCAAGTGTCTTGGAGGTTGCAAGATAGCAGTAATGTTGATGTTGTCAGCTCAATTCAAGTTCACGGCCATGCTCCTCCCCTCCCATCAATAATCTACGTATCTTTGAGAGGCCAAAGAAGTCGTTCTGTCGGGCTGCGTAGACGGCACCCTCCATCGCCCAGCCGACCGTTCCCGCCTTCAGACCCAGTTTAGCCCCTTCTCTCTGGCATGAATCAAAGTCTACGATTACAGGATTGTCCCTCTCATCCACCATGATGTTTGATGGGTTAAGATCATTGTGTATGAGCCCCAGAGTATGCATATGTCCGATCCCGCTCTCGATGCCCTGTAGGCAAAGGGCTCTGTCGAAAGGAGCCGTCTCCGTTAGCCTCTGCGACAGGCTCATGGGGTATTTGGCAAAACAGAGCCCCGTTATCCTGCCATCTTTAGTAACACAACCTAGATACTGAGCTATGTTGGTGTGTGGGTGGCTCCGCAGCACCTCGCACGCTTCCACCTCAACCAGTACCTGGCGGCCTGGCTCCGAGGAAGCAGGAGTGTCGTCGTAATATAGCAGGCTCGGCTGTTTGATGTAGGAGTTCGGAGGTAATGGGTCGGGAGCGGGAGTGTAGCGGGGGTCCATCAGCGGCCAGACATTTTCCGTGGGGATTCTGCTGACCTTTAGCTGGCTGATGTCAACCGTAGAGCGGGAAGAGGTACGCCAGTTGGCCCTGGCATAGAAGTACTCGTTGTCTCGTCGCAAGATCAGCTTTGTATGGTCGAAGACAAGGTCACCGTCTTGTTCTATGAATGCTTCGCTCTGCTCGCATATCTCCATAGTACTAACTATTAAGCCCAAACGACTTAGAAGTATTATAGAATAAATTAGACTGAGACCTACCGGTGTGCTGTTTTAACGCGTATGCGCAGCCATGCTGGAGAGTGGTAATGCTTTTTGTCCCGGCTAGCAGTTGATTAAATGGGCAATATAGTGGTCTCGTGGCAGATATCTCTGTGAAGGAGATGTCAACACCAAACTGCACGTGACTGTGTAGTTTTCATTATTTAGATGAAGACTACATATAAAAGGAGAGGCAACCATCGTGTACCAAGTAGCAGGGTTTGGGAAGGAAGACATGCGTTCAAAACAGCTAGGATGGATGCTCTTCATTGCTTCTACTAGAAGATGCATTATTAAAGTACAATACATAAGAGAAAGGCAATCTGTTTTAACAACTAAAGGTGCAAGGTCATGACAAACTAGAGCAGCCGGGTGGACGGAGTGTATTAGAAAAGACAAAAGGGATATACAGGAAGGTATAAATTAGTGAAAGATAGAGGCGATGGGGGAAAAGAGACAGAGGAAAAACGATGCGGTATATGTAGGCATGGAAAGAAAGACATGCTTGCTTTAAAGTTGCTAAACAGGATGGATAAAAAATGATAGGATGAGAAATACCAAAGGGAAAAAAGAAGGGTGGGAAAAAAAAAGGAATGAAATTAGCTGAGTTGATTGATGGTAATAGGAAAAGGGTTGTGTCTAATCCTTTGCAAGGTATAGTATGGTAAAAGTACAATAAAACAAAAACCAAGCTGAAGAAGTTTTCTATGCTGGTGGAGTGGGAGGTGGTGGCCGTTGAGGCATAGGGGGTCTATCGTTGGTCGGACCGGGTGTAGGGGGTAATTTCTTATCTCTTTCAATGCCATTCCTCACCGCATTGTTGGTCCCATTGCTGTCGGTCAAATAGTTCATCTGCTTATTCGGACCAATGCCATCGCCATTTATCTTCGGTGGTGGGGGCGGCGGTGGCGCAGATACCGGCGGGGGGCCGGCTGGCGACCTTGCGGTGCGGAAACTATATCGTCTAGTTTCTATACTCATCCACTGTTCTTCATCTGCAGGGGCGTCGTCTCCTCCTCTGCTCGCATTGCTTCGCCCACTCTTGCCTCCCGTGCTGCAATTCTCACCCGCTTCCTCAACAACAGGCAACGTTGCAGTGCCGCCTCCACTAAAGTCCGCCGGAGCATTGACTGTCTTCAACGTTCGGGATGCTTCTGGGTGTCCAGACGCCGGCTTCTGGGCATCAGTCGATTTCTTTTCAGAAGGCGTAGGCTCCTCCGTTTGGGCCGGGGTAGCTTCGGCATTCTGCTTCTCGCGTTCTACTTCTTCCTTGGATTTGGTAATACTTGTAATAAATTCGAGGAAGCGTTCGCCGTATGCTTCTGGCGGTATGGGCGAGATTTGCGAACTGTTGTGAGAAAGCCCCTTCCAGAAATGTTCTGCTTTCTTTACCATGCCGTACTATCACGGGAGCTGTTTGTTAGTATCCGTATTCCACGTATGCTCATTGGATGTAAACTTACGTGTGTCAAACAGTCGATGACACCGAGATAATATATCTCGTCACCCGGATCGCCGTTCTCGTGGGTTGCCCTTAAACCACCGTCGTCTGAATAAAACACCAGATTCTTCCGTTCATCCAGTACCTCATCTGGCATTTTGGCAGTTGTATGCTCCATGGGAACCGGTTTCTCACGTTTGATCATCTCTCTAAGCTCTCTAGCCTTGCGTGCATTTTCCAATCTGGACGGTGTCCGCATGAGTAAGTTTGGTTGCTGTTCGTCCGCCAGATCACCCCCAGGCTGGAAAATCTGGAGCGTCCGGTCACGAAGTTTCTCTTCATTCCCCTTTTCCACGTCATGGATTCCGATCAGGAGGGAATAATCCATGATCTTGAGTTTTTGAAGAAGGGTAACGTCTCGGCGGAGCTGGGCGAGGAAAACTTCCCGTTTAGCTTTGCCGCAGTTTAGATGGCGGTTCCTCCTTAGCCAGTTCAGATCCTTTAGCGTTGCTCGTGGGTTGGCTTCGAGGTCTTCTTCCTTGAAGTCTCGACCGACCGTAGAACCCTTCAGGTCATACATTTGATGAATGTCTCGATGTGGGGGAAACAGGTTGTTCATGACAACAAAGTGTATCTTCCGGCCATAGGCCATCTTAACGCGATGGAGGCCATAGAACTGGGAGATAAGGGTATTGGGGTTATTCTCGATGTGTGCATAATATTCACGCAGTATCCTGCGGAGGAGTTTATGTTCGGCATGGTGGATGGTCTTGATGATGTATTTGTAGTCACGAGAGAAGTAGAAAAAGCTTCCACTTTTACCTGGCGAGCCTAATTCAGAGAGGATGTATTTGCTGGTCAGGGACATGAGGTAGTCTGCCGGATCAAGCTGGAATTTGGCGCGCAGTCGTCTAAATACCCAGGGAGCATAGTCTTTGAATTTAAAGTCGTATTTTGCTGACGGAGTCAATTCGTTTCCGGTACTATCAAGCTGTTAGCTGTGTCAAGGGGGCATGGGGAGGGAGTGGGGTATCATACATATCGAAAGAAAACTTATGTTTGGCGTCAAAATCAGCATCTGTGAGTTCCCGGTCGAGCTTCGCATTGGTCCTTGATACGGTGAATCGGATGCCCGTCAGCATGTTGTATGCGGTCACCCAATTCACATGATGCATGTCGACTTTTGTCCCAACGATCACGCGGTCTTCGTCTTCCTCTTCTCGACGTTTCCGCTTGCTGGCTCGGCGCTGCTTGAAGGCTTCTGTCCATCTGGCAGCACCTTCATCCTGCAGAGCTTCGTCGAGGTGAGGCTCCGACTGATTCGATCTAGGTGTGAGACGGGGGATGGTGAAAGAGCCGCGACGCAAGACAGAGGTTGGAGAGGAGACACGGTCAATGGGCAGGAGGGTGTCGTCGACGGCGATAGGGGTGGAGGTGTCACGGCTCGCTCTTGAGGAGGAGTGACGTGGGACTTGGAGGGTGTGTCGGTGAGCTAGACGAGCGCTCTGCAGGCTGGATGGAGAGGTGGGGGTATCTGAGGGTGCGGTTGTAGACCCTTGAGGGTGTGGAGAGGAGTGTCGATGGGTGTTGGGCAGCTCTGGCGCAAGGCCGGTATCAAGGCCTGTCGTAGGAGCAGCAGCAGTGTCGAGGTTGGTGGATTTGGGAGTAGGAGTTGTCGGTATGGAGGTAGGGATAGGTGGAGGAGGCCTGGTTGGAGCAGGCCCTACATCGTCGTTCTGAGACGAGGAGCTCGGTGGTGTGAGCTCAGCAGCAGTAGGCGGGTATCCGGTATAAGGGTGAGAGTAGTTCGTGGTGGCCTTCGAGCTAGGTCTATATGGCAGCCCATTGACCGTCTGCTGTTGAATCCTGCAAGCCTCTGCACTCGTAGTCTGTTGTTGACTCTGGCCTGTCCCGTTTGTCCAGCGTCGTTCATGATGTTCATCGACGTTTGCTTCGTGGATGCCGTTTGTCCTAGCCTCGTCCGCCATTGGGTTGGAGGAGACGACACGCCCGTTCCTTAGCGAAGAGTCAGTGCTCTCCGTCCGCTCTCGCGATGGAGAGACAGATACCGTGGCGCCAGCCTTCGAATTTGGGCCTTTCGAGCGACCGTCAACAAAGAAATTCGCTGAAGCGGTGACTCCATCTCCGGTATCTCCGATTTTCAAGTCATGATTCCACAGGATATGAGCAGCAGCTTTGTTATTATCGTGAGATGCCTTGGACGTCGAGTGGCCAAACAGAGCGGGCGAAGTGGCCGTGGCGGCAGCGGCCGTCTTCGATCCGGCAGCGGGCTGGTGGTGATGAGTATGCTGGCGGGCTGATGTTGATGTATCCGGCGAAGAGAGAGCCGGCATGGTTTGGGGGGACAGCCTCTGCCTGTGAGCCGGAGGCGAGGGAGGCTGCTCGATGACCAGATAGTCGACTCTCCAGTTTCCTTCAGCCTTGTCTTCTCCGCCTGTGAAGGCTAACATAAGTGTAGCGCGTTCTTCGTGGAGGAGTTGTCTGTAGAAGGCTGTCTCTCGACGTTTTGGCTGTGCCAGACACGGCTAACCCTTTTCCAACGACAGAGAAGTCCGTAAACACGAAGAGACTCCCAGTCAGACGCAGAGTGAGCAGGCTCTTCTGCTCATGATACGACGAGAAGAGTTCGTGGACGCCGTTGATGTCGGAGGATGAAGTCGAACAACTTCTCGATGACGACGTTTTTTTTTTTTGACTGTGCGATTCTTCCGGTCAGCAAACCCAAGGAAACCAAACCAGAACCAGAGATGGAGAAGAAAACGCTTAACGACTTACCAGACGGCCTTCGACTTCGACTTCTCTCTCTCTTCGGCGGCTCGTCTGGATGAACAGATGAAGATGTTCTTCTTGTCTTGCCAAGCACGAAAACAAGTCGTTTCTTCCTGTCAAGCCACAAAAACCTCCAGGTCGACCAGCGAGAAGAAATGCCAGCAAACTAATAAAAAGCCAGCAGTCAGGGATACGAGTCTAAGAATAAACCGCCTGCTTGACACGCTGGCAAGTCGTACGTACTCGACGCCGTCGTCGTTGACCCCTTTACAGAGAGTGCTTTTCGTATGGGGAACAGCCCAACAGCTAACTACGATTGATAGGCTCTATAACTCCAGCCATATACTCCGTACATAAAGGGGAAAATACACAGCAAGACGTGACTGTGGCAGTTCAGTTGTGATGACAAGTCGAAAGAGTCTCCGAATCTCCGGGCCAACCTAACTCCAGCTGAGAAAGGAAGAAATATCAGAAACGTTGTATAAGCCAGGCAAGGATGGTGATGGCCCACCAAGCCCAAACCAAGCCTTCCCCCCTCCCCTGGATACTATTTAATCCGTTTACTGTTCCTTTTGCCCTTCGTATTGGTACGGAAGCTGTCGAAAGTCAATGGCGCGTGGGAAGGATTTAGCGTGACAGATGCCTGCACTGCCACAACCCGGGGGAACATATTACATCCGTTATTTGACCAAAGTGCAAGGGGTCGACCCTTCCACAAGGCGACAATATATACAGAATAGTAGTTAAATTAACGAGGAATAGACAAATATATCTACATACGTATCAGAAAGCATCAATGTCAGTAGTCAATGTATATATAGATTTAACGCTGACGCTTTGTAGACAATGGCAGCGCCCATGTCTGCATCCACTCAGAATCAACGATATCCTGAATAGTGGCCCTGTCCCTAGGCGAATATCGAAGTATCGTCTCAATCATATGTAGAAAAGCCCTCTTTTCATCCTCGCCTTGCTCTTCCATTTCTGATCGCCGTCGAGCAGCCCGGACAAACCAGTTATACCGGTCCTCTAGGCTGTCTTTGAAAGGAGTAGCACCAGTTGCCATATCAACCGTGGCATCCTCGTTGAAGAACTCTGCCCTGGACTCCCACCGTAACCACCATGGTTCGGGAAGCTTCCCGAGCACACAGACTTGATCCTGAAGAATGCCACCGCCTAAGATGCTAAAAGGACCTCCACCACCAATAATCTCGAATATGATACATCCAAGAGTCCAGATTTCGCTAGGGAAAGATAGCCTATCTTCGTCCTTTTGCTCGTCAACGAAGAATGCTTCTGGCGGGACAAGATGTGGCAGCGTACGTGCGTTGACCCGTCTTGTTTTATCCGGGCAGTAACTTGAACCAAAGTCGGATAGTATAACAGGTAGGTGTGAATCGGTGATTTGGTCGGATCGAATTCCCATCCTTACAGGCCCAATAATATGGGTAGGGACTCCTGCGGGGAGTGGCTTGCGGTCTACTCGGACAATAGGCTCGAGAATTGGGTTCCCGAATTTTTGGTATAGGCTTAAAGGGTTGACTATCCGACAAAGGTCAGCGGGAAGTCGAAGTAAAAGGTTGCCACAGTGTATATCTACAGGCTAGTTAGACGATATGGTTATATATAGGTATGTAAAGATGGGTCAACTAACCGCCATGGACGATTCCCTGTCCGTGTAAAGACTGAACAGCTAACACCAAGTCCGCGATGATAGCTCGAGCAGTAGTAAGACTTAGGAGTTCATGAGCGGGCCAGCAACTTCGACTGTGTCAAGCTACAACCGGTTGCCTCCATGACAAGGCACCGATGGGCCCCGTTAGGACTGTTTTCAATAAATGTGTCCAGCAGCTGTCTGATCGATGGCTGCCCACGGAGTCGGATAAGAATATCCTCCTCCTCAGACTCTTCGACAGAGTCAGCAGTTCTTATCTTGATAGCAACCAGCCTCTGTTGCTTCTGGTCGGAAGCCAGCCATACAGTAGAGCTGCCGCCAAATCCCAGGTTGTGGACGATGCAGTAACGCCCATCGCAGAGGCGATCCCCAAGCTTCACCGGATAATAGCCACCGGGGGAGTATCTCTCCAGCCGTTCACAGTCCTCGATATACTCGTACTCTGGGGCATCTTCCGCCCTACGCCTAATGCTACTGGCATGGAATGTTCTCACGGCCGGTGTGAGAGAGCTCGATGATGCCAAAAGGGTGGATGGTATGCTGTATCTCCATTTACCAAGTAAAAGACGTGGCCTAGTGGATATCATTTGGTGATACCCTTCTATATTTCGAGTGTATCAGTCAGGTAGTAAAGGCCCAAGAGGGTTGGATATGGAATGATTATAATTATGAAGTTGGCTAAAGCTGTGATTAAATAATGAACGACTACAGCTTGTATCAATATCTTTCCATGCATGGCATCCGTACTAGCAAGGTATCGTTCGATAGGTGTTTGTCCATATCCTCATCATAGATCTCAATCAAGCTGGAGAGGTAAGCTATGCCAGTCCTCCCACCACCTCTCCCCACGGCTCTCCGGCCAGATACTTCGAAGAACGCCTTCTATGTAATCTATCTCTATCTTGCTCCTACCCTTACGTTTTATGATACCAAGATCCTCTACGACCACGTCGCTGTGGCCGCCCGACCAAGTACACCGCCAGCCTTTGTCTATATTCATGAGGAATTGAACGCAATTCGAAGAAATACGAGTACGCGGTAGCCCCGAAAACGTGTCTAGGCCCCAAGTCTTCAGCGTGAGCCTTTTGAGTGCACTCTCTCCTGAGCCGACGATATTAGCTATGGAGCGAACCAGGGAGCTATCAACGGCATAGTTTACCACCATAGCGCGAACATAGGCGTTGGTAAATATGAACTCGCGTCGACTGTGTTTGCCCGAGTTGCCAAGTTGTATATCCAGCTCTTCCAGTTGGGTAAACTTGCCCAGGGCCCTGTAATGGTCGACTTCTTGAGAATCACTCTGGGAGCGCTTAATGGGCAATGAGAGCACCCGAAGCTCATGGCAGCGTAGTCGAATACCGTCAATCATGTCCACTGTCATAATGGGCATGTCCAGGTTGAAGCAAGACGAGAATGAAAGCTGCCGCAGAGCCGTACCGTGGCGCTCTAAGATAGCTTTAAATGTACCCTGTCCAAACGATCCGTTTATTTGCAACTCTTTGAGCGGGAGTAGCTTCTTGAGAAAGGCAGCCCCAGCTTCATCCGTCTGCTGAAGTGTTTCGTCGTCGTCTAGGAACTTCTCTCCATAGATGCATATTACGAGGGTCTCGAGTGACTGGAATTGGCACTCCCTTAACCAGATGAGTGTATCCAACGGAACGCCCTCTGGGAGCAAGAGGCTACGCAGGCTGGAAAATAGAGTATACCGGCTCCAGGCCTGAACAAAGTCCAAGGACGCCATGTAGCAATTCGAAATTGCAAGCTTCTCGAGACTCTTTGGCTTTATAGCGTCAGGCTGTGGCCGGCCTTCAAAGCGATGTCGCCATGGCGAGTGTTCCCCTGGGCTTATTACCTGCGGAAGTGGGAGAACTCCGCGGACCAAACTAATCTCTCTGATCGAAGGGGAGAGCTCTCCGACGAGTTGTAGGGGAATCTCATCACCATAGTCTAGCATCTCACGCGACCAGTGCCACGCCAGGGATACGCTGTATAAATTCGGTAACTTAGCAAAGACGAACCCGTACTCATCTATATCTCCATCGTCATGAACCATATAGTGTAGAATAAAAGGGCAAATGTGCAGCCTGCATCTCCGAAGCTTTAGACGCAATAACGTCAAGATACAGCGGGGGAACTGATTCTGCCTGAAGTAGAAGATGTCTCTTAGGCCGGTGAGCTTGCTCAAAAACATCGCAACTGACCACCATAAGTCATCCTCGTCGTCAAGCTCAGTTGGAGTTAGAGGGTTAGGATCATAATGACAGTAAAAGTAGTCATCTTGGGGGTACTTGGAGTTGTATTCCGAAGGAGACTTAGGGCATTGACACCGGAAACTAGTAATATCTGCCGCACTTTCGACACCCGGCTTCATGTACTCGACGGCGCAATAGCAGCCAATGCTAACTCGACGAACATAGCCGTAACTTTGTCTTCGCCCCAGTAACGAAACCCAGCGATTCAGGCATAGCTCCAGCCTTGATTCGGTCGAGATGACAAGGCGGATATGTTGGAATCGTTTCGGGTCAGCGGCAGCACAACACCGCTTGCTCGCCCGTGAAAAGTTGCGTAGCTCAGAGACTCCTCCCTCCGCAAGGAAGCCACAGATATCCTGCCAAAGCTCCTGGGGGAGACATTCAAGGGAGGCCATCGTTAGTTACTCTGGGACCGTGAGGAGGATGCAGATGTCCGTTTGGACATGGGAATGGGCGGCCTACTTAACTGGCAGACAGGCTAACAACGCCTTGTGCGTGCCCATACATACATGCACTACCTCCTATCAGCTCCCCCGCACGCTTTCCGTGCCTATACCGGTGTGGTACATGGCCAGAAGAGGTTGTTACATGGTGCATTTCTCAATTCTCCTATCACAAGTTAGTCTCATGCAGCAACAATCACATATGTATTCTGATGCATCGATACGTACATCCATAGCAGCCTGTATCACCAGTAATGCCCCTGATAAGCCGTGATCTTCAGGCCTGAGCCTGCGCCCTTGACCTTGGGCGCATCTCTCCTCGCCTTCTTCCACTCAGCTTCTGTCATGGCGTTCTTGGGCACGAAACCGTAGTTCTTCTCGTAGTAGTCGACCCTGCGCGCGGATTCCCTGGCTTTCTTCTTCTCGTTGTATGTTTGCTTAAGAGTCTTTATCAACGAGGTGGGATCGAGGTTGGTCATGGTGGAGGTTTCGATGTGTTTTTGACGATGGATCGTATTTATTTGAATATTCACCAACACAAGAGACACGAACGAGTATAAATGATGCATAGATAGTCCGGCATCAGCTGATGGATCGCATGTTGCATGCTTGAATCTCCTGTCGATTCTCGTGAAAGTGACTGCTCAGGTAGACTCAAACCTTCGCCTGTAAAAAAGTTCGTTTCGACAACCCAATAGTTTCTTCTCTCTTTACGTTTATATTACTATTACTGGATTATGATCGCGAACGAAACCATAGATTTCATATCCATACACACAAAAAAGGCTGCAACGAAGACGATAAAGAGTGCAAAAGACAAAAAGAAGCATGGCCATAAAACATCAACACGAAGAACTGAAAAGACGAAAAAGAAAAGATGATCAAAAAGAAAGGTAATGCAAAGTCCATCCATACCTAATCCCCCACCTCGAGACGCCGGTTCATTTGTTTGCTTCCCAGCTGGTGGTTGGTGGGAGTGTATATTGGGGTGGCGTTGAGCGGCGAGCCGGGACGATGAGAGAGGAGAGACGAAGAGGGTATTTTGGTCCATGAATCGGGTTCATGGCGAGAGAGAAAGAGGGAGAGTGTGTGGGTGAGTAGAGTAGATGTATCCGCCCATACAAACCGTCCACCAACCGAGCCAAGCTGGGAAGACGAAGCATGAAAGACAAAAAAAAGGAAAAAGAAAAGAGCAAGGCCAGCCAACCAGGCACATATATTATATCATGTTCATGCCCGCTACTGGAAGCTTATGCAGCTGTCTTCTTTGGTGTTCCTTTCGGGGTGCTGGCTTTCTTCTTTGCGGGGGCCTTCTTGGGTGCCGCGGCGGGTTTGGCGGCAGTCTTGGTCACTCTGCCGGACTTGGTCTTGCTTAGGACCTTGGGAACGTCAACGACGGCGGGTGCCTGTCTCATCATTAGTGGGGGAGGAGCAGGTATAAGTGAGGGGGGGAGAGAGAACATACGGAGGAGGTAGTCTTGCGTTGCTTGGTGGTGTTGGCCTTGGTCTTTGTCTTGGTGGAGGTAGCAGCCTTCTTTGTGGTCGAGGCAGCGGCCTTCTTTGGCTTGTCTTTGTCCGCCTTTGCAGCTGGCTTCTTGGTGGTGGTGGTAGTGGTGGACTTCTTGGTAGCTGGCTTAGCAGTAGTCTTGGTGGTAGAGGCAGTCTTCTACATGTAAGAGTTAATGACGGTGTGGGAGTATAGAGGTGTGACGGTGACATACCTTGACGGCAGGCTTAGCGGCAGGCTTGCTGGTCTCCTTCTTCGCGAGCTTTACGGGGCCGGAGGGACCTGGCGACGTGTCAGTGATAAGATCAGACGATAAGACGGGAACCAAGACTGAAAACGCACCCTTTGGCTGAGTGAACTCCTTCTTCTCGACGGCAGCCTTGAGAGCACGGTTGAACTGCGCGTCAAAGGCGGCCTGGGAGGTGATGTTGAGTCTGTTGTTGTTCTGGACGTACTTCTTGAGCGCTTGACGGCTGCAGGCAGGATTAGCGACGGGAACCATCAACAGCGACATCGACAGGGCCACACATACCTGCTTCCATTGCGTTCTTTAAGCTGTATCGTAATAAGAATAACAAGTCAGAAGAATATTTAAACACGCGAAGGGTATCTCATCGTCCTCTAAAACACCTCCTGCTGATGATGCCTTGCTCGCCACGCCAAAACAACCATGAACATTCAGCAACCGGGACTGATCTACTCACGCTGATGATGGCATCCTTGATCATATCTGTACCAGACGAGTCAGCAAGCGAACGCGACCCCAACGATACCTATACCACCGCCCGGCGACGGGTGTGGGTGCTGGATCACACGAGGGTTGTCTCTCACCTTTGTATGAAGCGTGGGTGGTGGCGGCCTTGCCAGAGGCAGCACCGGCAGCTTTCTTTGGAGACATCGCGACGAGAAGAGAGTGGACAGCGACTTTTGGTGGTAGAAGAAGCTAAAGACGCGTCAGATGGACTTCTTAGGCCTGTCTTTGGCGATGATAATGGTTGTTGTTATGGTCGGAGGAAGAGGGCGAAGAGAAGAAAGGAGGGAGAGAGAGGAGCGGCCAGCGGGGCATGGGCGGCCTTCTTATATTTATTTAGGCGCGCCGGGGGGAAAGTTGATCTTCCTGCATCACCTTGTCTTCCTCTTCTCTTGTTCTCCTTTTGTTCTATTCCGTTATGCTGTGTTCTTCTCCGTCTGTAGGTTATGTTCTGGCCATCGAGTTGACGGCCTCGTCGTCCTTCGATCTATGTAACTTACGCATCCTCGACCGTCTCGTCGCCGTCGCTTTTGCTATTTCTCTCATACGTCTACGTGATGCAGGGCAGGACAGCATATGATACAAGACAGACTCCTTGTCAGATATGATTATTCGACGGATGCAGGGCCTATCAGAGGCTTGATAAAGACTTTCATCTGTATATCTCCTCGTCTCGCCTTCATCGTCCCCATCTCACCCTCGCCGTCGTCATCTAGAAGCCCGCATCTATATAGCTCGCCCACAGCCATCTCTGCGACCACCACGACCATGCAACGGTCGCATAGACATCAATCTTTATTACTAGGGCATCTCTCCCTTTCTATGTTTTCCAGATCTATCAATCGTAATATCTAGCTAGTTAGCAGTAGAAGTCTTGCAGAAAGCCAGAACTTGATATCAGCCATTAAGATCACGACTAGACAGCGATCGCCCAGATTTTCTGCTTCCCCGGTCCCATGGTTGAGGATGACATCTCATGGAGACCCAAGAAACGAGGCACTGAACCAGTTTTCCTTTCCGTACTCATCTTATCTTGCATAGGATCAAGTCTTTCTTCTCTGTTTCTTCTTCTTCTCCTTTTCATCTGATCTTTTGATGTTTTTTTTGTTTTACTTCGGGTTTTCTTTGATTAGTCAGCAGGTCTTGGCACTGAGATGGCCGAAGGTACAAGAAGACGAAGAAGACGAGCGAGAAGAAGACTTGATCCTGAGAGACACGGAGGAGATACGGGGGTAAGAGAAGGTGGACAGGATAGAGCGGTTGACGCTCTCTACAGCCATGTACTTTATGACCGGTTACATGCATGGAGTGAGTCCGAATCAAGGTGTTCTTCTGCACGGTGTACATTCACTATGCCCTAGTAGATGCGCCAAACCCCAACCAACGCCATACAGGATGCGGTAGAAGAGAATAGGAGAGAAGATGAAAGAGAAGAGTGAAGAGAAGAATAAACGAGAGACGAGACTATCTGGCTCCCCTGGGCTTTGCTCCCATGGCCCTCTTCGCCTTTGCGTCTTCCTTCTTTTTCTTCTTGGCCAGCTCGGCCTTCTCCTCTGCCTTTCTTTTCGCGGTGGCCTTCTGCTGCTCCGTCTTGGCCACGGGTTTGAAGAAACCCTCCAGCCTCGACTGCTGGGCGCTCTTGAGGTTCTTCGTCAGCCGCGCGGCCCCGTTGCGCACCCGGTCCTCGCTGAACCCTTTCTCTTCCACCAGGAAACGGACCAGGCCTTCCACGTCCGGGGCGGTCCACTTGAAGTCGCACTCGGGCGCGTCGGCGGGCCGCACGTCCGGGTTGAAGAAGAGGTCGCGGGCCTGGAGGTAGGGCCAGTCGTCTGGGATGACGTACTTCTTCTTGGGGTCCGACTCGATGGTCTCGACCACCTTCTCCAGCGTGCCGTGGTCGCGGATCATCTTCAGCGCCGTGTTGGGGCCGACCTTGGGGATCGGGTCGAGATAGTCGCACCCAAGCAGTATACAGAGGTCGACAAACTGCTCTATTAGCATGGAAAGCAAGAATATGTATATAAAGTAACCCACCTGAGTCATCTCCATCCCCAAGCCTTCGAGCACTTTGTCCAGATGTATCTCTAGGATAGGCTCCTTCCGCTGCTCGCTAAAGGTAAGATGCCGTAGCAGCACCGGCGCCGCGAAGCAGAGCGTGTCCATATCCTCCGAGGCGGCACCAAATACCTTCCCTTCCTTGGCCAGCACCGCACACTGCGCCTCTGCCTCGGTAGGTGCGTCGATGTAGGGAATGCCCATCAGCTTGAGCAGCCGCTTGCACTCTGCATTGTGCTCCCTCGTCACCCTGACCGTCCGGCGAGAGAACTTCTCGACGTCTTCCGCCGTGCCCGTCTCCTTGGCCTCCTCAGCAGCCTCCTGCGCCTCGGCCTTGCGCATCGTCCGTTTCGCCAGCTCGCCGGACTTGAGCTTCGGAGGGGCCCCGTCAAAGACGTAGAGCGGCTTTATCCCGTTGTCAACCATGCGCAGGGTTCGGTAGAACATCCCCATCAGGTGAGAGGTCGTCTCGCCGGACTCGTTGGTGAGCTGCTGGCCGTCAGACCGCACCGCGATGAGGAAGCTGTATATGCTCATTGACCTGCTCCTCGTCAGTTGACGCTCTATATCTTTGTGCAGTCTTTACATACGCATCCTACTCATCATTAGCTGAGGCCACCGTCTATTGAAAGATAGCTCCGAGACTTACGATGGCCACCTTGCGCCCAAACTGGTTCTTGATCTCGCCCGCCTTGATCGCATCCGGGGCGTTTTCCGATATTATCTGGTACAGACCTGGTCTTGTCAGCACTTATATCAAACAGCAGAAGATAAACATACATACTCTTTATACCCATCTTGCCTCTGAGGTGTCAATACCAGCAAGAAGAACTTTTATCACTTTCGTTGCATGAAAGGAAGAAAAGTCGAACGCGCTCGTCGGCTTTCACGCGATGCAATTTACCCTAAACAGACTAGCGCGTTTATGACTAAGATTGATTATATAATAAGTGTTGCTGTTGGGAGAGCACGTGACTACAGCCTGGGCTGCAAGACACAGCGGAACAGCAAAATAATGCCTCAGCAACCAGATGAACACAAGAAAAGATTATTATTATCATTATTTTTCATTATACTCTTATGCAGTCAAGGGCTATGAGTAGTTCACTACCTAAGGCCCCCTTAAGGGGGAGTTTCTAAATAGCCTTCCATGGTTGAATTTCAATATAAGGCAAATTCCAAGCTACCCATCAAAGGTGATAATTTGAATATATTCAGCCCACTTTTATAGAGAGGCTAGTTATTAATAAAGGAAATTTTTCAAGAAATGCTTATTCAGTGTCTAAAGTTTCAACTAGCGCGTGTATACCGTTAGAAGGAAGAGAAGGAGAGTCACACTAGCCGCCCAGTCTTGTCAAACACGGCTCTCTGAGAAAAAATTGCGATAATAGTAAGAGAGACAGGAGTACAAGCACGAGCGGGATGCAACGGAAAGGATACAGAGTGCCGTATAGGCGCGGGAGGGATATCCGAGCTCAAGCGGACTCCGTACGATCGTCCTGCGTCATATTCACGCAGGAGTTCCCGGACCACCCAATCTGGCACCACTCCCTCTTTGTACGGAATGACTACCCCTCCCTCTCACAACTTGTACGGGAATATCTGGCCAACGTTGGGGATATTCAACTAGTGGGACTTCTTTCTACCACCTAAGATTTTGTTTCAAGGTCTATACTCACGCCCGTGCCTGCGGAGTATCGATTATCCGATTGAGCCTTAACTAGTATCTCTGCCATTTGGCCAAAGGACTAGCCGGCACTGAGTGGCTATAATATTGTGTCAAATATAACAAGTCTCTCTGCCTCCAATCGGTGCGGGCTCGCCTTTTTGGCCGAATGGCAGATTCTGACATATTGACAGATTGTTTCCCCATAGAAACCAGTATGGAGGAGCTTCAAAGGCGGCTAAGAGAGGCAGAGACCAGAGCTGAGGAAGAAGAGCGACTTCGACGAGAAGAAGAGCGGCTTCGACGAGAAGCAGAGGACAGAGCTGAGGAAGAAGGGCGACTTCGACGGGAAGCAGAACGACTTCAACAAACACTGGAGAGCAAAATTAACCCGGCCACCTTCGAGTCCTTTATTAAATCATGCCACGAACTCATTGCTGTGCCGCTTAGCATTCAGCCAATACATAAAAGTACAAAAGGCTCAATTACCAGTCCTACTGGCCGCTACTGTCCGACAACCCTTCGCAGTTGGACGGACTTTCCCCGTCTACGCGAGGAGCTGTTTGAGAAAGTATTCTCTCTCTTCCATCCGAGTGCTTCCCCCCCTGTCGAAGCGTTCTTGTCCAAGGAGGGTGTCAAGACTGTTGGTAACCTTGTTTCCCGTCGACATCTGGGCAGCGAGCTCGACCTTATGAGCTATGAGCGATTTGCCGTTGAAGAACATGTTACCTCTATTCTACAAGAATTACTAAAGCTTGATACCAAAACAAAACTTCCATTTCTGGGGTCAGGTGTCTCGTTTGAAAATCACGCGAATACTCTTAGCGATACGCCTGAGCAAACAGGCCGCAGGCCTCGTTCTGATCAATTATGCGTATTTAGAAAAGATAGGGAAGTTGAGACACTGCTTTATATTATTGAATATAAAGCCAGCCATAAACTTCGGCCTGCGAACTTACGGTTTGGACTACGACCTTCGAATTTTTGGGAGGACATCGTGCAGGCTCACGAAATTCCCCTCGACAAGCAAGAGAAAGCTATATATAACGCACAGCAGCTTAGCGGTGCTGCAATCACACAAACCTTCGACTATATGATTAAAGAGGGGGTTGAATACGGGTATTTGACCACCAGTGAGGTATTTGTATTTCTTCGTATAAAGGAAGATGATCCGAGGACTCTATATTACTATCTCTCCGAGCCCGTTCAAGACGCCGAAGTTCAGGATAGCGAGCCCTTTCCGTATTCCTGCACCGCAATTTCATCAGTCCTCGCCCTATGTCTCCTGGCCCTAGATTCAAAAAAAAGGGACCAAGAGTGGCGGTCACTTGCAATATCTCAACTTCACAAGTGGGTTGTTGATATAGAATACGTCTTAGCAAAGATGCCCCCGGAGGAACGGAGCCGAACACCATCGGAATCGAGTTATATCCCATCGAGCCCATTGTCCAGCCCTATTCAGGAGGGCCAGTCTCGACGATCCCGTCGATTACGAGACAGCTGTGCAGACCCGGATGACACAGTTAATAATCCGTTGTCAGATAGTTCCGAAGAAGATGACCCTAGCGACCGCAGCTCACAGGTCCCGCCAGGGAAACGATTCATATCCCCACCACGTCCGCCTCCGTTGAAACGGCAGCCGCAGTCGCAGGAGGAGCGTGAGCGTAAGCGGGAGCCCGATCGTCAATATTGTACACAGAAGTGCCTAGTTGGCTTGGGTAATGGAGGCGCTTTGGATCAATCATGTCCTAATGTCGCTCTCCATCAGCAGATGAGCCATAACGGCACTCATCCAATTTCTAAAGCAAAAGTCGCAATGCTACTAGACAGTCAGTTAAACAATGACCGGGACAATGGGTGCTGGCCTTTGATGAAGCTTCACGGCGCCCGAGGTATTCTCTTCAAGATGACACTGGCCAATTATGGCTATACATTTGTAGGGAAAGGGACAATTGAAGGTCTGGTCTGTCATCTCCAGCATGAGGCTAAAGTGTATAATGCTCTCAACAAGCTCCAAGGAAGTCTTATTCCTGTTTATCTCGGAAGCGTTAATTTAAAGAAACCATATATTACGACTGGTTTGGACTATATTGTCCATTATCTACTGCTCTCCTGGGCTGGAGATAGCTTAGACGATATACCATGTTGTGACATCGACTTTCACCATGAGGGAAGAAAGCTTCAAAAGGAATTAGGCCGGTACGGCGTGGTCCACGGAGATGTTCGCCCGGCCAATATTACGTGGAATTCAGAGCTATCCCGGCCGATGCTGATCGACTTCGACCAAGCACGACTAAAGCAAAAAAGACCCGCTATCCATAGCCATTCCATTAAGCGGGCGCGGCGAAATGTTTCCCACTAGATCTATCTAGATCTATTCACCGTAGAAGATTGCGGATGGGTTTGCTAAGAAAGAGCGCGGTGGGCGCGAAAACGTAGGTATTATGCGATTGTAGATGATCCCGATCATCTACAATCGCATAATAAGGTCCCTTGAAAGTCACAGGGTCACACCTTATTAAGCCTTAGTAAGAGCTTAGTCATCAACAGGGCGGACTCTACATCGTAAACTCGCTATAATAAAAGAACCAACTTGGAAAATTTTTGAGAGATACCTATCTTCCGCCAGGCTATTAGAATTTTAACCAATTAATCCGCCCAATCTACTAAGCTTTAACAACTACGCTAAAGTTGAGATGAAGTTGAGATGAAGTTAATGGAAGATATGAAGGTGATCTCTCTACTCGTGTGTATCCTCCGTTTCCTCTGTACTATGTACCCCATACCCTGGTTCAACCCTGTATATCCTTCTGTCACATCGTATATGGCCTTTACTGTCGACCGGATGTATATAGCTTACTGCTCTTTGCAGTGTCGACCGTTGGGTGAACGCGAGCAAAAGTAGGTGCAGCACTCGTGGTTGTAGGTGCACACATCGCCGGTGGAGAGGCAGTTATCGCGTCCGTGGAGCGGCTTTCTGCGCGCGGGGAGGTCTTTTGAGGGGACGTCGAGATGGTCTCGAGTCCTGCTGATCGCGACGGAGGTTGACGGGGGTGACGGTGCTGCCAGGGCGACGGCAGAGAGGGCGACGAGGGCAGAGATCTTGTGGATGTACATGTTTGCTGCTCCGTGGTTCCAAGCTGTTCCAAGCTGTTCCAAGTGGATGTCTGTTTGATATTGATGGGTGTGATGGTGAGTGCCTGGAAGCAATCGACGGCCCCAGGTCTTATATCTATAGCCAGACAAAGGCCATCGATGCTCTCATCTCAAGAGTCAAAGAACCGCAGTTCCTGGAGTACCGTCTTTCACCATACTCTCGCATCTCTGCATCCTTTGTAGCGCTGCACTCTCTGCATATAAAACCGTGGGTATAACAGCAGCTCTGCCAGGGGTATCGAGGGCAGACCGAGCCTTGTGACCCACGAGGCCAACAAGGAGGCGTAGAAGGCTGAGCTGAAAGCTGACAACCATCTTCCTATATCAACGCTTCATGTCTATATCCGCCGTCTTCCAGCCGTATAAATATTTAACTGTTGGTTGAACACACTAAAAAAGGACGAGAAAAATACTTAAATAACCGCAGAAAATAAAAAATCCCACACTTTCTTCTCACCAACATCAGCCTCGCTTCTACTTCTTCTACTTCTTCTTCTTCTTCCTGTCTTGTATTTTCTTCCTCTCGTTACTCTCAATTCTTTCAATTGAACTCGTCCTACTTCTTTATCTCCTCCTGCAAAGAAACCCCCCCGCAGCGGTCGCACGATCAGGCGCCTCTGCATAGACAGGACAGAAAAAACACACCATGGGCGAAATGGCCAACAGAACCGAACTCGCAAAGCGCAAGAGACCGAGTAAGAGACCTTCTTCCCAGCCGTCCAGCCGCTTCTCTCGTCGAGACACTCTCGTTGCAGGCGTTTTTTTTTTGAGTCGCGGGCGTTGAAATTTTCCCTCCTTTTCCACCAACCAAGTCAACAGCCTCAACATTCCTCCTCCACTGAACAAAACCATCACATTCAACCACGATGGCACAGCTAAACCAGCCGGTGATAGGAACTCAGTCCTGCCCGCCGCCAGAGCTGCCGCAGCTCGTCGCAGAGCAGCATGTCCCCGTCTCCGCGCAGGACAGGGACACCAAGCGGCTCATCGTCGTCCTCTCCAACGCCAGCCTCGAGACCTACCGATCCTCCCACGGCGCCGGACGGGCTGCCAACGGTCGAGAGGAGAAGTATTCTCTCCTCAACTCGGACGAGCACATCGGTATCATGCGCAAGCTGAACCGTGACATCAGCGAGGCCAGGCCGGACATCACTCATCAGGTTTGCCCCTTAGAACTCATCGATTATTTTGTCTCTTTGTCTCTTTTTTGTACTGTGTGGCCAAGTGTGTAACTTATCCTGCAGTGCCTGCTCACGCTGCTCGACTCGCCCGTCAACAAGGCCGGGAAGCTGCAGATATACATCCACACGGCCAAGGGGGTGCTCATCGAGGTCTCGCCCACCGTCCGCATCCCCCGCACCTTCAAGCGGTTTGCCGGCCTGATGGTCCAGCTGCTCCATCGTCTCTCCATCCGGTCCACCAACTCGGAGGAGAAGCTGCTCAAGGTCATCAAGAACCCCATCACCGACCATCTGCCCCCCAACTGCCGCAAAGTCACCCTCAGTTTCGACGCCCCCATCGTCCGTGTCAACGACTATGTCCGGACCCTGGGGCCCAAGGAGAGCATCTGTGTCTTCGTTGGTGCCATGGCCAAGGGCAGAGACGACTTTGCCGACGCGTTCAAGGACGACACCATCTCCATCAGCAACTTCAGTCTCAGTGCCAGTGTTGCCTGCAGCAAGTTCTGCCACGCTGCTGAGGATGCGTGGAATATCGTCTAGTCTTGTCTTTTCATGTCTGTACCCACTGGCCGTCCTCTAGATATAAAACCTGCTGACATCCGTTCTAGTAGCCTATGCTGTTTGTTCTCTTTACTCTTTTGGCGATTGACTAACCGTTTAGGATCCGAGGCTGCTGTCTGTCTGCCCGACCTGGCTGTCCCCATCCCTTGTTTCAACACCAAGCTCATCACCTACGGAAAGGCGCCAGACCACCACTACTCCTACTACAACAACTGCTACAAAATACCACGGAAAAGGATACCAAGGTCAAGCAATTCTCCACCCCCAATGTTTCCCAGGCCAGATTGTCCACCAAACTGGCGAGGCTCGGGCCAATGATACCAACATCAACGGCTGCAAATTTCTTTGAATGTTCATGTACTCTATTTGGCCTGGGGAGCATCTGGCGGTGGGGAGTTGTCCATCCTCTGTCTTCGGAACCGGACCTATCCTTGGCTCTTTTTCTCTTTCTCTCTCTTTCTTTGCCTTCCCGTTTACCAACGCTTGACTTGGAACCCCTTATTTTTCTTTGGCTGGAACTATGTTTTGATCTCGTTCCTGTTTTTTACAACCAAAAACACGAACATAGGCGGTTCAACAGCCCTGGTCAACAACAAGAGAACGGCATAATGGCGTTGGAACGGGGCGTGTCTTGCTTTCTGAACTGTCTATCTTGTTGGTGTCGTGTATCTTTGCACATGTCTGATGCTCTAAAAAAGGGGTAACACTCCTCTGCTTGTTCATGTCCTTACCGAGGCGGAAGGGCGTGTATATCTTGTCGTGCTCCATATATATATACTCTTATACTCTATATTATTACCCGATATCCTTGACTTACTCACCGCCAGACAAGCGTACACATAAGCTATCGACTAGATGACTTTATATAGCCTCTCATCCGACTGGACCAGCCTCCTCTCCCTTTTCTACGTAAGATGTAAACAACCATACAAGGATTGTCTGGCCACTCGCCTCGTCTACCGCTTCTTCGTCAGTTAACTAATATCACATACTATGTAAGCTGTAATTGAGAGAAGAAAAAAAAAGAAAGGCTTCATCCCAGCAAGCGTCAGGCGTGGATGCAGGTCACCGCCTCATCTTTTTCTCTCCCACGGCCAATGGGCGAACCAACCGCCAACTTCACTTCTGATAAATCCACCAACATACATCACACTTACACATAGCGCACATATTACACTCTCCATCCGTTCGTTGATGAAACATCCTGCGCCATCCTGTCTATGGACTATAGCCAGTCGCTTCATACCGCTGCCCTGCCGTGTTCGATCGCCACAGCACGCTGCATGTACAGCTATTGATCACTCCACAGACCAGAGATGAAAGACAAGGGCGAAGGACTATCAGACAAAGTTGGTCGACTGGCTGGCCCAGAAAGAAACCGTCGGGCATTCATCCATGGGGCTTGCTGCTGGCTGGCTGGTGCATGCTATGTACGGGGCCTGGCTTGTTGCTTTTTGGCTGCCGCAATGCTATGGAGAGTCCCCGAATCGTGGAGATCCGTTACATTTTTTACTTCCTTTTTTTCGCTCCGGATGAAGCGTGGATTTCGACTTCTGGTTCTTCCAGCCATGCATGAGAGTCTGATGGGCAGACAAGAAGGCCGGGGTTGGCCTTCCTACAGTGCTGATGGACATACGTGTATCCGCAGCTAAGGAGAGCTCGATTGGTCCACGGAACACCCTCCCTGGGGCCTAAAACCGATGGCCTTGTCGATGCTGGTTAAAAAAATAAAAAAAAAATGATGCTGTCCTGGGTCTATGGAGTTACCTAGTAGCATTTTCTGCTGGCCAATGCCTCGCCCCGGGCTACCCGCTTGCTGGGAGTTGAGTTGGCGGTGCTGGGGTACTTACGCCTTTTTACGGCCCCTGGGATATGACACCGATGCGGGAATCCAGAAGGGCTCTCTGCTCACTATCTTCTTTGCTCGAACTTGCCTGTTGCAAGTTGAGATCTTTCTGGCTATAGTTGCCTGCATGATTGGTGGGCTTTGCCCTCCGCTTGCTGGCTTGTCTTCTTCCTTTTTCTGTCTCTTCCTCGGAGCCAGATGGGCGGAGGAATCATATATTAATACTTCCGCCTCGGAAAGACGAGTACTTTTCTCTCCCTCCCTCTCTCCTGTCCCGATCTCTTCTATAAATATATCCTCACGTATATACGGACGTATATACTACCATCGTCAAAAACAGAACAGCTTCCTTTCTGTTTGTTGTCTTGTTTATTTTTTTTATCCCTCCTTCGAGACACTCTGTGACTCGCTTTGTCCTACCCGAACGCACTCGTTTGCATAAATTCTACATATATCATTCTATACCAGTCCGTTCTCTACATACAAACCCCTCCAAACTGCTCATTCCACGTCAACTACGAACAACTTCGAAATGCCGGTCTCCCATCTTACTCTGACCGTCTCGAACCTCCCCACCTCTACCTCCTTCTTTCTCTCATGTCTTCAGCCGTTGGGATACTGTTTCATGGGCCGCCATGAAAACAGCGTCGGATTTGGTACCGAGCCAGGCAAGCCTGCGGATTTCTGGATCGCAGAGGAGAGGCCAGGGTATATCCCCAACTACCGTTCGTATATAAAAAACGAATGTACAAGCTAACGATCTATAGTGTCCCTGCTGGAGCAGCACACATCGCCTTTCCTGCTCCATCCCGAGATGCAGTCAGTGCTTTCTTCATTGCAGCATTAAAGGCCGGAGGGAAAATCCACGGCGAGCCATGCGTGCGGGACGCAGAGCGGGGCTACTTCAGCGCTGCCGTGATCGACTTTGATGGTAACAGCATCGAGGCCGTCCACCGCAATGAGACCGGTAGCGTTGCCCCCAGCCGTAGAGGGAGTGTCGCCAACGAAAAGGCTCTCTCCGTCGTCTCCAGGCATTCTACAGCTAAATCGAGGGCCATGACCGTCGCTCCACCAAAGTCAGAAGTCAGCGTTGCCAAATCCAGAGCAATGACTGTTGCTCCTCCAAAGTCGGAAGTCAGCTCTGCTTCGACCGCCAGAAGGGCTTCGAAGTCCGTCATGGCTCCAGCACCACAGCCGGAACCGCGCCAGGAACTGCGGCAGCAACCTAGACACGAGCCAAGACAGGAGACCACCAACGTCCACTACATCGTCACCAAGGAGAAGAGCGGTGACAATTTGTCTGGTGCAAAGGCCGTTGTGGGTACTTTACTTGGTGCTGCTGCCGGGGCTGCACTTGCATATGCCATGGTCAAAGGAGACTCACAGTCCCAGAAAGAGACCGTCACTCCTGTCACCGCCACCAGGTACATCGAAGCCCCCCAGTCCAGCCCCTCCGCCTCTGGAGGTGCCTACCGCGGCATCGAGCCGGGCCAGCAGCAAGGCCAACTCGAAGACGGGTACGCTAGAAGCGCCGCATCCAAGAACCCCTGGGCCAGCACCGTTTTTGACGGACTAGAGCAGACCAGCCGCATCCTCGAGCAGGCCAAGAGCTTCACCGGTAGTGCTGCCGCTGCTGGCTTCATTCCTGGTGCTGGCGGATCAACCTCCGGCTCAGAACGCCGTCCTTCCAATGGCAGCGTATACAGTGCATCGGGAGAATTAGAAATCCGTGCCATCGAGTGCGTCCCAGGCGGAGAAGACAATCGATCTTCCTACTCACGCTCATACCCTTACCAACCCAGCACGTTCATCAGCAGCTTCCACGACCACCCGGATCATCGTGACCGCGGCGATGCTGGCAGTGCCTGCAGCTCTGGAAGCTGCTGCTCACAGCGACGGTCCAGCCACAGCCAGAAGCACCTAGAGGGTGGCAACTACTACGCAAAGAGCGCTGCATCCAGCCATGCCTCGACCATCAAGCCGAAATCCAAGGCAAAATCCCAGTTCTCAAGCCATTCGAGCCACCATTCCAAACGGTCTTCTGCCTCTGCCGTCAACAAGGAACGGAGCATGCGCACCATCGAGGAAGACTACGGCTACGACTTCGAAATGCCTGCTGGAAGCGTCCACTCCACGCACTCGGCCCGCAACATCCCTCTGCCAGCAGGCTCCACCACCACCGTCTCGAAGCTATCCATCCGCTCCAAACACTCCCACCACTCCAGCCACAGTAAACATTCCCACCACACCCATCATGACCCTTCTTCGTCCCGCCGCTCATCTGCTTCCAGTCACCGCTCAGCCCACAAAATCCCGCTCCCGCCCAGCGTAGCTGGCGCCAGCACCATCTTCCTCGACGGCGGCGTCGACGTAGACTCCCATGTCACCCCGCGACCCCTGTTTGAAGGCGAGCACTCCTCACGAGCCCCGTCGAAGAAGTCGAAACACAAGCGCTCAAAGATGACGAAGCAGAAGAGAAGGAGGAACCCATATCCCAACTCGAGACAGTTGGGATGTTTACCCCGTTTTGCCCAGTGACAGCGTCAGCCAGGTCGGAAGCTGTGTGTCGAAGAAGAGCAGCAGAAGCAGACGGTAGACGGTAGATTATACGAGGGAGTACAGAGTATGAATTAGTTTTATACATGCTATTATGTTGATTCATGTTATGTTGTCCATGTTGATCGCCGTGGTGGGCTGGGCTGGGAGGCGATTGACGGTGTTTTTAGGGAGCGTTTGCGGGCATTTTATCATGGCATTTTTTGCATATCTTATTTCTTGTCTCTTCATATATATATTTCTTCTTCCTTACCTACTAATTAGATTGTTTACTACCGGTTGTATTATCACTTCGATTTCATGTACATGGCCAGTACTGAAGGCTATGAAAATGCTCAATTACTCCATCAACCATACATACAAATGCTAATATAAGGAGCGTCTGAAACAAACATACAAAGAGTGACTGAATGCCAGGTGATGATGATTAGAATGCAATGGGTAGACTGATGATAGGAGAGGCTGGCTTACCTTACTTCGGCATTTTGATATGCCTCACTTGCCATACATTGAGAGGAGGTAAGCCAGAATTGTAAGACTTTGGAGGAAGACAGGGTATGATGACGAGGAGAAAAAGAATGAGACATAGCAAGCGTTAATATTTATTGGTGTTGGCATGGGCAGGCATAACATAACATAACATGGCATGATGTGCGATGATAAAGGGGGAAACCTGACGCCCAAATATGAGGTGTGTTGAAGGTGAATAGAGAGGAGGGTGTCTGTTTGCTTGAGTGTTTCTGGGGAATAGAAAGATGATGGAAACGCCGATAGAGAGAGGGAGTTTGATTTGTAGGGAAGAAACGAAGAAGTAAAGCTGAGCACTCGATCCCGCTTCAACCAAACAGCCAAACAACCAAACAATACCTAAAACGATAATGGCCTCCCGTCACTGCACCGCAACGTCTCAAGCTCAAAGGGATTTAGGATATGAAGTAACTCCACGGTAACCATACTATCAACCCATCTACGGTCAACGCCTTTTTTTCAAGCAGTTATCAGTCGGGGGAAACGGGGAAAGAAAGGTGTATCTGGGTGGAGGAAATGGTGTGCGTGGAGGGAGGAGGTAGTAATAGGTGAGTAGTCGGTCCAGTCGAAAAGCAGTCCCCTTAATCAAAGCATTGTAGGAACGTAAGTATCAACCAATAGCATGTTTGCGTGTCCACTCTGCGGCGATTCTCTCATATTCTCCGTCCTTCTTCTTGTACAGGTGTGCTATCTCGGGAACCAGTGGGTCGTCTGGGTTGGGGTCTGTGAGCATAGAGCAGATAGAGAGAAGAACTAGCGTAGATGTCAGTATCAGTATTCGGTGGCGCCACAATGATGCTATTTTTATTAATAATAGTATTATGTACTGACCCTTTGATATGGTCAAAGCAGGACTCCATTGGTCTCTCAGGATATCGAGACAGATGCTGCCGTTTGAGTTGATGTTTGGGTGGTAGACGGGGGTGGTGAAGTTTACTTTCGGTGGCTTAAAGGGGTAGTCTGTTGGGAAATGTATAGCCAGGAAGAATACACCGCCAGCGTAGGGACTGCCTTCGGGGCCCATGATCGTAGCTTGCCAGTGAAACTACCAGAACGTCAGCTGTCTGAACCAGACTCTCGATATTCCTGATGCCGGAGGGGTCGTAGGTGGGGAGGGGTGAGACATACCAAATCATCTCCTATGGGACCAGCAGAGCAAGAGGAAGGGGGGTCACTGTATCACACACTGTCAGCTTCAGTCCACGGTCGATTATATATTCCTCTATCCATCTATCCCGGCCTCCTTCGTCGTCCATCGATGTTATATATATCGTAGGGGGTGACTCCGGCCCAGGGATAAACAAACAGGGAAGAGAGAAGAGGGTATGGCTGACCGTCCCAAGTCTGTGAGTTCCTTGTTAATGCGCTTAAGAGCCATGTCGACTATATGCAGAGGAGATATCTAAGAAGAGAAAGTAAACAGGCGAGACCTGGCGTGGTCGTGTGCGTTTTGTGATCGAGATTTTTTTTTCCGTGGCTATGGCGGGGTTGTTAGCTGGTTACCCGGGAAGAAAGGGTGTGTTTTTATGCAGAAGATGAAGAAGAGAGAGAGAGGATGACGACGAGCAGAGGAGAGAAGGCTAGATGGCTGGATAAATACCTTGAGGTCAAGCTGGCGTCGACGTGAAAAAGGCGAAGGTCGAAAGTTGATGAAGAAGAAAGAAGAAGAAGAAAGAGAAAAAGCGAAGAAAAGTGAAAGCCCGCCTTTGCTGACTCAGCATGACCTAGATAACAAAACTTACGTACGTCCATACAGACATAGCAGAGATATAGACAGAGATACAAGATGTACTATTATTTGGATATTGATGTATTATGGTGGACTAGACTGTCTATGTCTTGCGTGCCTCCAGACGGAGGTATGCGCCTATGATGCATATACCAACTGTGTACTTCATATAACCTATACAAACGCCTGTACGCCGGTGATGGCTCGCCCAAGGATCAAGCCTATGGATAGGTTAGTACTTGACAGGGCGAAGAGGAGAGAAAAGAGGACTCACTATGGATATCGCTCTGGCCTTCATATGTCTGGGCGACAAACAGGTTGGCAACATGTCTTCCAATATGATACTCGTCGCTGGCAGCGTTCCCTCCGAATATCTCCTGCAGCGTCCTGGCGCCGGCCAAGGCTCTGTCGCAGTTCTGCCGTTTGATCATGGATATCATCTCCGGCACTGCTTTGCCCTCGTCCTTGAGACGGGCAACCTGCACAGCCGCCAGGGTGCCGTACGCCGCGTCCGTGGCCGCATCCGCAAGTTTCTTCTGCACGAGCTGGTACTTTGCCAGCGGGTTGCCCTTGAACTGCTTCCGTTCCAAGGCGTACTCTCTCGCCCGGCTGATGCAGTCCTCCAGCGCACCCATGGTACCAAACGCGATCCCAAGTCTCGCGCTGTTCAGACAGGTGAACGGGCCCACCAGGCCCGAGACCTCGGGGAACATGTTCGCTTCTGGAACCGGGCAGTTGTCCATCTGGATCATGCCAGTGATCGAGGCTCGCAGGGCGGTCTTGTTCTTGATGGCGGGCGTGCTCAGCGTGCCGGGTGGGCACTGGTCCCGTTCAATGACAAACCCTCTGATCTTGCCGTCCAGCTTGGCCCAGACCAAGAACGCATCCGAGATGGGCGAGTTGGTGATCCATGTCTTTGTGCCAGAGAGGCTGTAGTAGCCCTTCTTGGTAGGATGCGGTTTGGCGGTGGTCTCCATGCTCCCTGGATCGGATCCGTGGTTGGGTTCCGTCAAGCCAAAACAGCCCAGCAGCTTGCCCTGCGCGAGCTGGGGGAGCAGCCTCTCCTTCAGCTCCTCTGACCCGAACTCGTAGATGCCCGTCATGATCAGGCTGGACTGGACGGACATGCCGCTGCGGAAGCCAGAGTCGACTCGCTCAACCTCCTTCGTTATCAGGCCCGAGGCGACGGTCGACACGCCCGCGCAGCCGTAGCCGTCTATCGTGGCACCAAGCAGGCCCAGAGAGCCCATCTCACGGAGAATAGCCGGGTCATAGTCCTCGTTACGGTATGCATCTACGGTTCACGTCTGTCGTTAGCGTCAACACGTATCAAGGTAGGCCTGTAGCAAGGTAGATATTACCGAGTACCCTGGGCATCAACCGCTCTTGACAGTAACGCCTGGCTGTATCTTGAATCGCCAGCTCATCAGCCGTGTAGAGATTCTCTGCATACAGCGGATCCTGCCACCTGAAGCTCGACGCTGAGTGCGCATGGCGTTGGCCTGCGACGCCTGACGGTCTGCGAGCAGCTCTCAGCGCCGCGCGGGGGACGCTTCTTAACGCGGGATTCATCGTAGCCACAGACTTGCCTGTAGTATTCTGGTCAATTGGAGGGTTGGAAACCGTAGGATGTCAACTGCAGGGCATCTTGTAGTCCAACGAGAAGAAACCCGGAATTCGGCTTTACTCGAGGAGTTTTTTCGGGACTTTGCGAGCTTCCAAGTTACAGCCTCGGTTTCAAGTCTTCTTCTCTTCTACAAGCAAGCCTCGAAGTGCATCTACAGATGAAAGGCTTCTGTCGCTTCTGGTAGGCGTTACGTTTAATCCTTGGATGCTCGACTTTTCAACGAGAACTTTGCTATGCTTCGTCTACCCAGCATGTCTTCTATATCCCCGCTGAATGCCAAAGGCCTATCCGGAAATACCAGGCAAGGACACGGCTAAGCCGTTAGATCTCTGTAGAAGCAACGGATGTCGTCTATCGGAACCTCGAATGCGACATTCGCTTCTATGGTGGGATGTATACATAGTACGTCTTGGAGAATCCCGCCTGGTTCCTGGCAAAGGTTCAGGAAAGTTGCCTTCGATGCATTCGATCTCAGTTACGGCGTATCTTCTCGATTCCACATCCTGCAGCTCTGGATTTGCTCGTAGGTTTCAGACGTTGGACGTGACGTCGCCTTACCTTATGTTTGGACATCTTTCGGCGGCTACGGAGAGAGCTTCGTGTGATGGAATCCGCACCGGACACGACCAAGCTATAGCCTTGTATCATGGTCGCGGACGTCGATACCAGCTCTATAACCGCTAGATATATCCACATATGTATCTGAAAGAGATGTACTGCCGTTGTCTCTCGGGCCTGTCCGTGATAGATGGTACTCTACCACAGACAATTCCTCATCACACGGCACTCCGTTCCGCTCAAAAGGAAGTTCCTGGCGGACAAACGTTGGCCTTTTCTCGGGCTTTTTTCCAGAGCAGCCAATGAAAGGATGCCTCCAGGAGTCGAGCCTTTCGACCCGACCGCCGTCAAGTAAGGATTGCCCTTCGACCCCATCCTTCGGAAGGCTTCTTTCTTTCTTCTCCTTCTCTTTCTCTGCCTCGCTCTGTGTACGCATCTCTTTCATCCGGAGACACCCAAGTTACTCAACGTGGCACAGCAACAGGGAGAGCTGCATCAAACATTCCGTGTGTACATCGCAGTCGACGCCAGCAGCCAGTCAGGGGCAGCCATTCCGTGTATCATACCTGTAAACGGCCGTCTCTGTTCGTAAGCTGTATGGCTGTATGGCTGTATTTAACGGCAGCGAGAGGGAGAAAAGGCAGCGTCTTTCAAGGTTAAACATCGCATGACGCAGGTCGGGCAGAGCAGAGCAGGGCAGAGATCCCTGTCTATAGTCGAGCCAGCTAGCGTTATAATAGCCTATAGAGAAAAGAAAAAGCAGCTCAAAACGTCTTCTTGCTGGCTTAATTGGCTGGCTGATGGTTGGACGTTAATTTCGGGGCCCTGCACCACCAGGTAGGGCGCCACACAGGGAGAAACCAGTCGACGGTGATGGGATGTTTCGACGGGCATGACGGGCGAGGACAGCTCTCGAGGGTGTCTCTGTTCTCTCTCCCCTATAACTATCAAGGCTTCTGCCTGCTTGTCTCTCTGTCTCTGTATAATTCGTCTCTTCACGGTGGAAAAAGCCTCCGTCGATAACAGGCACCCTTGAACCAGCCCCTTTCCCCGTCCTGTCCAACCCGGTCAGCATAAGATAGTCACCAGGCAGAGAGAATACTCACCTTCTTCTTCTTCTCTCTTCCTCTCATCGTCTTCTCTTCTGAATAGTTACTGGCCAAGGACCAGCCTAAATACATCGACTCTGTTTATTAAGTGCAGCACAGAAAAAGAAAACAAAAAAAAAAACACTTCAACCACTTCAGCAACTTCAAGACACACAAAACTCGCTCCAACTGCGTCTACGCTCCTTTTCCTGGTCTCTTCTCATCGATCGTAGATACATCGTTCCGTCGTTGACGAGCGAGAACACGGTACATGCTCAACGTCGCCACTCGCTGCTAAGCAAGAAGACCTCATGGTTTCCGCGCGGGACACGCCGTACACCGTGACCAACTCCTTCAAGAGGTACAGCACTCCGTTTATCCCCCCTCTGCTGCTGTGGGTTTGCTCCGTCTCCGGCTTGATGCTGACTGAATACAGAGGTCTACTCATGAAAACGTATGCGCGGCCTCTCCGGCGCGTGCTGTACGCTGAGTCGCGTCCTGATCCGGCACTGAAGAAACGCCGGATAGCCAGCGGCCCAGGGGATGAAAACAACAACGACGACGGCATAGACAACGACAGCGAGGGTGGCCATGTCCTGCAGCCTCGTGTCGAGGCGCTGGGCGACATAGGGAGCGAGAACAACCTCGTCTGTGCGATTCGCGAGTCCTCTGCTGCGATCCTGTCCAGCCCGTCGCGTCACACCTCTACGGCGGCTACGGTGTACTACTCAGAGGACATCCCCGAGCTGGACGATGACCTGTCGACCCCTCCGAGCTCGCCGCCGCCGCGTGAGCACGAGGCAGAGCAGGTGAAGCTGAAGCTGGCACTGACGCCGCCCCCCGCCAGCACCAGGAAGCCGACGTTTGGCTTCCTCAAACGCAAGAGGTCTGCGCACGACACGCCGCTGACGGAGCTGGAGGTCAACGGCGGCAGTGCCAGCATGAGGTCTATGGATCCCCCCGCAAAGAAGAGGCAGACCCAGCCATCTACGTCGGCATCCACACCCACATCGACGGCCACGGCCAGCGCCCGGCCCGTCCTGAAGCAGACACAGCTCGACCTGGGCGTAGGACAGAGCACGTCACGCAAGGCCTGTGCGTCCTGTGGCATGCAGTACACCCCCTCGTCGGCGGAGGACAGTGCCCTGCATCGCAAGTACCACGACCAGCACTCCCAGCACGCGTCAGGCGTCGACTTTGGCAAGTCCTTTGTCCGTGCAAACGCTTCTCGGTGGGTGTACGAGGCCTCCCGCTTCGAGGAGGGATACGTCGTCATCGTGGACAGGAAGAGCTCGGCCGGCTCGAAGAACCAGGCTCGACGCGTGCTGGAGGTGGTCAACACCGACCTGGGCGCCGCAGACATCGAGGACGGCCTCCTCTGGGGCAAGGTCGAGTCCAAGGAGGGCGGAGAAGAGGCAGACCGGTTCAAGTTCTTCCTCCACATGAAGGACAGCAAGTGCGTTGGCCTCGCGCTGGCGGAACGCATCTGGGAGGCCCACGGCGTCACCTCCAACCCGTCCAAACGCATCCCTGCCTCGCCCACCAGCGTCAGCTGCTCCCTCTCCCTGACAAAGGAGACATACCCGGCCCTGGTGGGAATATCTCGCATCTGGACCTCTCGATCCTCCCGGCGGAAGGGAATTGCACTGGATCTGCTCGACTGCGTGGTCAGCAACTACTTTTACGGCATGGAGATGGCCAGGACACAGGTGGCCTTCAGCCAGCCGACCGAGAGCGGCTGTGCCTTGATGAAGGCCTTTTACGGCGACAACGACTGGAGAATTTACACCGGAAGCTGTTAAAAAGGGGGGGGAAAGAGAAAAAAAAAACTCCTTTTGTAGGAGGGGGTATCTTGTACTATTACGCTCAACCCTTCGACTTCAGGGGCAAATTATTACACCATCTATACCTATCATGTACGGGCGGTTTGGACGGAGGGAGGGCTTAAGGACGGGAGTTTCTATTTTAACATGGGTTCGGTTTATCTAGCTACTTGACACTTGCTTCAGTTTAGGATGGAAATGCAATGTCTACGTCTGTTTTATATATCCATCTACCGTAGAGATGCATCGTGTAGGCGTAGATGTGTAGAACTCGCCGTAGCTGAAGCTCTGGTTAAAATGGTTTCTCCCCGCGCATCTCGACCTTCTTATAGACAAACTACAACCCTTCGCTCTCACGAACGCGCCTCATGCCCATACCCGCCAGCGCTCTCATGTACGATGTCTGGATTAAATCCTTTCCGCCATAAGAAAGCTGCTTCGACCGCCGGAGCCTTCACAGCGGCCAGAGAGCCTCCGTCCCTCCCCACGTCAGAGCCAGGCAGCAGACCTCGCGGCCAGGAAGAACAGCACCAGGCCTGGCAGGGCGACGGACGGCCAGGGACAGCGGATGAATGGCTTGCAGGCATAGATACAGCTGCTGCGAGACAGAAGGAGAACTGCAGACAGCAGCAAGATGGAGGACGGGAGCTGTTTGAGAGGGGTACGTTCTTACACCCGGCCGTCTATAATACATACGTATATAGCTACACCCATGAAGCTATTGCTATCGACGGTGATATGGACAACTGGAGGATGTACAGTCATTTAATCCATTGGCTAACGTCTCTATAGTGATGGAGGTTGAAGGGTATTCGTCCCGTCCCGTCCCCAATTCGAAGACAGTCCGCATCGCCTCTCCGCCTGCGAAACAGATACCTTCCCCAGACGAGGGCAGTGATGACGCAGAAGAAGAGTTAGGCCCTACGATGTCTGAGTATACGGCTACAAGGTCGATAGAGCGACAGTCATCTACGTATCGTGCTTCAACACCTGTCGTGGAGCTGACGGAGGACCCTTTCAATGCTGCCACCGGTAGCTCCGGCAGCTCCGACGACGATGACGACGAGGATGAGGACGAGGATGCTATCGAGCACTCGAGAATACGGAATCAGGAAGGCTTAGGCCTGGGGTTAGGTCCTGTTGCGGATGTGCCGTCTCTACGGAGGGTGTCGTACCAAGGAGACCTTAGAAGCAGAGACAAAGAACAAGAACGGAGGACAAAGAGAGCAACGATGGATGTCGATGCGTTTAAGCGGCTGCTACTTACGGGCAACCCGGGGACAGACGGTACCGACGACAACAAAGGCCCATCAAGCAGAGAGACAGTCGCCACCGAGCAGGACAAACACAGAGAGCAAAGCCAGAGCCAGCAACAGCCTGAGAAACGAACGCAAAAGCTACCTCCGCCTCCCCCAAAATCCCGTAGAGGCAAGGCCATTCCTCGCAGCACGGAGTCTACTACCGAGAGTACCCCGGCACGACCTGCTGAAAGCGCCTGTGTCTCCCCAAGCACCACATAATACAACAAGCCATACCAAATCACCTGCCTCTTCCATACATGGAGCTCCGCCTCCTTCTCCTCTCCCACGGCGTCAGGCTGCACGTTCAGAACCGTCCCTTCCCGCCAACACACAACATAAGAGACCACCAACGCCTCCTCTAGCACGCCGGCACAGCCAGATGAAACGAAGCAGTGCTAGCGCTACTACCTCGAGGCTATCCCTCCCTCCCAACTCCACCAACCCGCTGAACAGGCCCGCTTCCTTGAACAGTGCTACTAACCCCAAGACGCCTCCTCCTCCACCGTCCAGAAGGGCTGGAAGCGGCAACCATACTGATCACGGATCAACGGCGTCTTCTATAGCAGACACTGCCTCAATTGATACCTCGATACAACATCATCACAAAGAGGAATCAGAAGCCTCTCCACGACATAACTCTCACCTCCACCCTCCAAGCCACAGTCATAACACGCCAGTATCAGCATCCTCAAGACCGCAGCCGCCTCCTCCACGCCGAACTACCGGCTCAAGTAGCTCAGCCCACTCGACGGATATAAACTCCACCTCCACTCGGCGTCCACCATCCATATCAACAGAGAAGGATAGTCACCACCTTCCACCGCCTCCACCTCCATTACGCAAAAGTAGTAGAAGCAGCAATATTGCTGAACCCGACGTCTCCGCTCCTTCTAATGCAAATGATATCCTAGCAGACCTTTCCCGGCTTCAACAGGAACTTGACGAGTTTCGTGGCCAGTACGGAGACGGAGAAGTGGCCCGTAATAGAAACAAATGACCCTTATTGATGACTTTATATATACCACAGGCTAGTCTTTTACCCGGCTAAGTTTCCCAGCACTCTTGTTTATACATGCCTATACCTCCTTAGCATAGCGAAGATGAGACGAGCCTTGTCGTTTTGTTTCTTAGCTTTGACCGGTATAACGTCGGTTCTCACGGACAATGATATATTTATATTTATGATTAATGGGCGTTTGGCAGTGTAGAAAAACTCGACTTTGTTGTTACCGTTATTGACTTGAAAGTGATATAAGCTGTTTGAAATTATATATAAAATCATCTCGATATCCTCAATCCGTAGTCTAGAGCTTTGATATTCTGTTCTCCTTACCGACCTCGGCCAGTTTTGCAGGAAGAAGTCTCCTCATCAGCTTCCCATTTGCGTTCTTTGGTATCTCCGCCAGATAATGCACTCCCCCCCGGAGTTGTTTATGAGACGACACACGCCCGTCAACATATTTCCTGATTCCCTGCAGGATACCCCCCATCTCAGCCTGGTTAGATGTAGCCTCTCTCTTCTGGAGGCTAACGTATGCCACTGGAACTTCTGTCTGGCGCTGAGCGTCAAATACGCCGCAGAGAGCTGCCTCTTTGACATCCGGATGAGAGAGAAGCACATCTTCAAGTTCAGCAGGGGAAACTTGTAGCCTGTTTGCATATTCATGTTAATGAAAACTTCAGGTGAAAGCCTAGACCAAGTCTACCTACCCTTTATATTTTATAAGCTCCTTCTTCCTGCCAGTTAACCAGAGAAAGCCATCCGAGTCCATACGACCGATGTCTCCAGAGCAGAACCAGCCATCCTTAAATGCTGCCTTGGTTGCCTCTGGGTTATCTTTGTACTCCCTATCTCTGGTTGTTAGTGATACCACCCCTCCGTAGCTATGTTTTGGGAAGACATACATAAAAACAGTAGGACCCTTGATTATAATCTGTCCTGGCTGCCCTGCGGTAACATCTTTACCATCACCGTCAACAATTCGTGCCTGACTGTGGTTTTTGGGGTTAGTAAAAGAAAGACACAAGTTTGGGCTACTAATTAACACTTACTGGCCTGCGAAGAGGCGACCAACGCTTCCTGCCTTCCATTTGGATGCATGACCTCTCAGGTTTGTAACTCCTCCCTCGGATAGCCTATTATCATTAGCATAGTCTTCGTCAATCTCAGACAAAGAAGCGCAAGCTCACCCATATCCTTGCACAATGTTTGTATCACCCATAAGCTCCTGCAGCTGCTGCACAACTCCCACTTGAAGTGGTGCACCCCCACAGAGGATGGTTTGGACGGATGTTAAATCTAGTCCCCGGACGAACGGTGCCTTTACAAGCTCCACGGCAGTGCTGGGGACTACACACAGCACTGTTGCTTTGATCTCTGCGCACCGTTCTATATATGGCTGAAGCTCAAACTTGTTCATAACAACAACATAGCGCCCTGAAAATGCAGGTAGCACAAATGCCATCATCATTCCATATAGGTGACTGACTGCGGGATAATTTTAGTTTTGCAGCCAAATAATTCAAGTGAGCGGGGTATCGTACAAGGAGCATAGAAGACCTCCCGCTGGAATCCATTATACAGAAACGGATCAGTCTGCCTCATGCAAACTAGGTATCCTATTATGTTGTAGTGGCTAAGCACGACGGCCTTGGGCTTGCCGCTCGTCCCGGAGCTGAAGCATATCACAGCAGCTCTTTTCCGGTTATCTGAATTCGAAAGGTTGAATGGCGGGGTTTGAACCTTTGTTCCGTCAAGTATATCTCGGGGGAACTAGTAGATGTTTAGCAACATAAGAGGCTGGAAGTCTCAATGGTTGAATACCACTCTATAAGCGTCTCCGGCAAAATCATTACCAAGAACAACGATTGTGGGCTTAGTTATAGAACCTCCACCCAGTTTTAATGCTTCCTCTACCTTAGCGAGCACATCTTCTTCTAGGAATATGAATTTTGCTTTCGCAATGGCGAGATAATGCACCAGTTCGTACGCTGTAGAGCTAGGATTAATTGCACTGATGAATACCTGTTAGTTTATAAACAGTGTCGTATCCCACTGTTGGGCTAAAGGTGAAAACGTACCAAATGATACCTCCAAGCCACCATATTGAATGGCCCAGAATTGCCCAATCTACCGAGTTGGAAGATAGCACAGCAGCCATATCGCCTTCTCTCATTCCCAATACTCCTTTCAAGCCTGCAGCACCCTGTGCTGCTGCTGCTCTTATCCCACCATAAGTGATAGACTTATGAGGAGCCCCAAAGTCCTCAAGTATAACTTTATCATGGCGAATGAGATCAGGGTTGAATTCTTCGAGAATCTGAGAGACAGAACGGTCCGTGGGGATGTTCACGTCGAGATACGGTGACTTGTAGGTATTCATTTCTTCGACTTCACGGTTGCATGATCAGTAGATCCTCCGTAGACAGTGGAGGTGAGCCAGGACTATAGAATATATCTGCTCATTTATCTCAGCCATCGAAACAAAGGTTTGGGGTCATGTAGATCTCGCTGTGCCAGCTGTGATGCACTTGCGCAAAATAGCATACACTTGTTCAAAGAAAACGAGGCCTCCGAAAAAACGCCACTTGTCGTGGCTGCTGTCTTTTCTTTTAGCTGCTGAAAACATCTTTCGTATTTCAATGTTTGGGCCTGATGAAGATAAAGTAGAAAAGAAGAAAAGAAGGTTGGCTTGCCGCGGCTGAACTTTATTCGATGGGGTTTGGGCGGGATGACGTAATGTGCTTCACCAATCAACGATCATTACTACTAAACGAACTGTAATGGCAGTATGCCGGCAGTGATGATACAGCATATACCACTCGACCAAAAGATCATACACAGTGATGACGCTCGTCATCTCTGGTCGCTGCACTGCTTATATGCTTGATGTTGGGTGCCACGTGATATGGGCTTTGGGTGCCACGTGATGTAGGCTTGGATGCCACGTGACGTGGGCTTTGGGTGCCACGTGATGTAGGCTTGGATGCCACGTGACGTGGGCTTGGTGGGCGTATGCTGCGTGGCATGACACCTAGACCCCTCTTTTAGATAGCTATTAGAAAATAAAAGAGAATAATATATAGTTAAACTTTATATGAATATATAGATAGTAAGCTACTTAGAAAAGTATAAAGTTAAGGATTATTACAAAACTAGAGGTATATCTAAGGGCAAGAATATTATTATATATAGCTATATATCTAGGGCTTCTATACTCGTATAGAAGCCAAAGAAGCTTCTGCGTATTTACGGTAATCTATATATTCTCAATTGAGAATATATAATATATTGTATCGTATAGATGATTTAGGTCATTCCCAATGTCTGGGCCGGTGGAATCAACAATAAGGATGTCTTTATTGGTCTTGGTCTTTATGTACCTCCCGTCCGGCGAGAAGGCCACCGCCCTCACAGGATCGCCGTGGCCCTCCAGCGTCTGCAGATACCGCCCCGAGGCCGGGTCCCAGAGCCGCACTATTCTATCATCGGATGCCGATGCGAGCATCCTCCTGTCTAGTAAGAAGGCCACTGCCCTCACAGGATTACCGTAGCTCTCTAGTGTCTATAGGTGCCGCCCTAAGGCCGAGTCCTAGAGCCGTACTGTCCTATCATCGGATACCAATGCGAGTATCCTCCCGTCCGGCGAGAAAGCTACCGCCCTTATAGAATCGCCGTGGCCCTCTAGCGTCTGTAGATGCCGCCCTGAGGCCGAGTCCCAGAGCTGCACTGTCCCATCATCGGATACTAATGCGAGCATCCTCCCGTCCGGCGAGAAGGCTACCGGCCTCACAGAATCGCCGTGGCCCTCTAGCGTCTGCAGGTGCTGCCCTGAGGCCGGGTCCCAGAGCCGCACTATCCCATCATCGGATGCTGATATAAGCATCCTCCCGTCCGGCAAGAAGGCCACCGCCCTTATAGGATCGCCGTAGCCCTCTAGCGTCTGTAGGTGCCGCCCCAAGGCCGAGTCCCAGAGCCGCACTGTCCCATCATCGGATGCCGATGCGAGTATCCTCCCGTCCGGCGAGAAGGCCACCGCCCTCACAGGATCGCCGTGGCCCTTCAGCGTCTGCAGGTGCCACCCCGAGGCCGGGTCCCAGAGCCGCACTATCCCATCATCGGATGCCGATACGAGCATTCTCCCGTCCGGCGAGAAGGCTACCGCCCTTATAGAATCGCCGTAGCCCTCTAGTATCCGTAGGTGCTGCCTCGAGGCCGAGTCCCAGAGCCGCACTGTCCCATCATCGGATGCCGATGCGAGTATCCTCCCGTCCGGCGAGAAGGCCACCGCCCTCACAGGATCGCCGTGGCCCTTCAGCGTCTGCAGGTGCCACCCCGAGGCCGGGTCCCAGAGCCGCACTGTCCCATCATCGGATACCGATGCGAGCATCCTCCCGTCCGGCGAGAAGGCCACCGCCCTCACAGGATCGCTGTGGCCCTCTAGCGTCTGCAGGTGCTGCCCTGAGGCCGGGTCCCAGAGCCGCACTGTCCCATCATCGGATGCCGATACAGCACCTCGATCAAGTAGGAGTTGGACAATAGACTCATGTCCGTTTCTTGCGGCCCATGAGAGTGGAGTCTGTCCATCTTGGCCACGAGAATCGAGCTCAGCACCTCGATCAAGTAGGAGTGAGTACATGCTAGAGCGCACTGACAGAGTTGCAAGAGGTGGGCTACTAGAACAGTCTGCGAAATAGTCGTTCTCATGGAAGTAGTCGAAGCCGCCGCACTCATTCGGTTCCTGGGTACTAGCCCTGTCCCAGGACCTCAAATCCAGCTGTACAGTGTTTAAGCCCGTAGTGTGTTCACTAACATTATCTAACCACGATTTAACGATGTCTGTATTAGGGATTTCCAAGTCGTATGTGCCTGGTAGGTTTCGGGCATAAACCCTGTGTTTAGGCCACGGGAGTACCCGCAAGGCAAAGTCGTGGGTATATTGCAGGATGTGGTCGATTAGTTCAGGGGCGTCAAGAGATCCAGATGAATTGCAGAGAGGGCAGCACGTTAGTCCGTAAGATGTTATAGCGCTCTAGTGGAGGAGTGTCTCGACACCATCTATCGGAAGCACGTCTGCGTGCTGATTCTGTATATATACCGTAAAGGCCTCCAAGCCCGAAAATATTGCACCCGTATGGTTGCATATGGGACAAATCCATCTATTAGGACGATGTTCCGTTTTGACATGGTTTTCCCAGTCTCGCCGAGTACTGTACAGAATATGTGGAGTCGGGCAGTCGTCGGCAATGCAGGTATACGGACTGATATCGTCCACAAGATGTTGCCTGTAAAGTAGAACTATGAGTAATCCTAATAAGTTATAGTAGGAAGTAGAAGATTGGTCTTACTTCTATGCATCAGTGTTCTCAGCCATGGTTTCGGGCTAAGGCTAGCAGCAATAAGGGCATTTGAGAATCTTATGCCTCTTCCACTCGTTATTATAAGGTTTTAAGAGGCGCGGATATTAAGTACTAGCTATAATAGTAGTAATCTTTATCTAGAGAGTCCTTCGAATAGAAGCTTTACCTTCTATAAAGCTATTTATAATCTCGATAGTCGATACTACTATCGACGGGCCGGGAGTTACGAGGTTCCTATCTATATCTTTAGAAGCCTCCGGGCTAGTAACTGGTTTTGAGGATGGCGCGACTGACGGTGTAAGTATATCGCCTTCTATAGCCGACCTTATTGGGGTTCCTACTCTGGCTAGGGAAGCCCGGGGTCCCGTCGAGGTCTGATAACCAGCAAGCTTCTCCGAATGCCGCTGGGCACAGAGAAACCGATATCTGCGCCTGAGATTGGTATTAATAAGCCGCGTCTGTAGGGGTGTTAAATAGTCACTACCTTCGATATAATTGGGCACTATATTCATTCAATCTTCTACAGTGGTCGGGGGAGATACCGCTGGGCGGAATAGAGTATTCATCGCCGGCTTCGCCGGCCGAAGCAGCACAATGTACTCAAAATGCCGTCGAAGTCGTGTCTGTCTTTAAGAATCGAACGTTAGGTCTACCCTTTTAAGACGAGATCGCTTTCCGGTACGTCTGATAATAGTGGCGAGTATAGTTAAGTTCTCGATAATTAAGTTAATAACTTCTATTAATTCTTCAATCTTATTACTATGGAGCCTCTAGCAGTCCTATAAAGAATTTTTAAGAGAGGATAGTAAGTACTTTAGCGTCGATAGCTTATCTAGTAGGGCCTAAAGCCTAGTATCTAGCGAGGCCTTCTTTCTAGCTATTGCGCCTACTCCGGCGACCTAGAGATTGAAGTCGGATATTTTTACTTCGGCCTACTTCTCGCATATAAGATTCTTTTTCTCTATATATATACGGAACTCATGGCGGATTAAGGTAGCTAGGTCGGCCATAGGTTCCTTATTAGAAGCTATCCCACGAGATATAGGCTAGGCGGTTCGATATCTAGACTAAGGAAAGTAGGGTATATGTCAGAAGTATCCCAGGCTGGATTCTAAATCGGCGGTGCTTATCTGTCGATAGATGTTTGTGATGGCCTAATGTAAGGGGTTGGACCCCTATTCCCTTCTCGGGTCACCGCGCGCTCCGTAATCGACGAGGCAGCAAGGCCTGTCTGGAGATGCCATCACCAGACTCCCCCTTTTTACTCTCGCGCACGTGACCCTCAACACGGTCACATGACCTCAACGCCTGAAGCTATAGCTCCATCCCCCTTCACCGACTTCCTTCCTTTTCCCCTTTCTTCTTCTTCCCCATGTGTTTTGTCTTCGACTTACGGATACCCTTAGTTAGTTGAATAGAACTCTCTTCGGCCGTTAACACCTAAGGAAGAGAGTTGGTAATAGAACGGCTAAACGTTATGGCCCTTGAAGACGAGAGTATGCTTCTATTATTAAATAGTTAGGACCTATATTTAGTAGAGCTGCGCGGGGTGAATAATATAACTAGTTAAGCGCCTAAGTTACGGGCGCGAACTACGGCTGATCCTGCTCAATACTAGTTTAGTATATATATACTCCTAACCTCGTAGCCTTTTAGTAAACCTATAGCTAGAAACCTGTTGAACTATTAAAGTCGCCCTAGCGAAGCTATAATCTTATCTTTATTCTCCCTCGCTATAGGTACTAGGAGGCTCTAGTCGCCTCGCGGCTCGACGACACCTATAGTTAATACAACTCTCACGATCTCGGCTGGCTCTGCCACGGAAGATAGTTATTTTATCGAGAACTTGATCTTATTCACCTCGTCTCTAAGTCGCATTATTAGGGAAATAGGCGATGGGAATAGGCGTATTTCTAAGAGAAAGGTTTAGCTCTTAGCGAATTTGCTTGCCGCATCGAAATGCCTTGGGTCTAATATGATTGTGACACCAAACGTGAGAGAATTATGGGGGAACCTTCTCTAAAAAATTTTGTGGATCGTTACCGTGAGTATTGGGCCACCGCTAGTTAAATCTCGATGATGCTGATGATACCACGAACTAGTGGCCGGTATCCTTAAAAGGACTGGGTTTGAAGATAGAAGTAAACCCGTTTGAGACCACGCGAGTAATTAGATCTAGTCTCTAGGGCGATATAGTCCCGAGAATCATAGTATTTCTAGAGGAGGGCCAGAGTTTTATGGTAGATTATATTACTGCTACCTATTAGTTGATTGTTAACGAGCTCGCTCCGGACTTAGATAAGAGCGCGGTTTAGGTGGATAATGACGTTGTCTCGTAGAAGGCGGTTAAGGACCTCCTGATAGCTATCTAGAAGTACTTAGCCTGCGATTCTTGTAAAAAAGTTGTAACTCATACAGCGGGTTATATAACTCGATTCTATCTAATAAGGCTCTTTTTAGGTAGACCTCGGCGGACTCGAAATTCTAGCGCTCTCTACGATGTTTTTATATCTTCGTCCTCGCTCCAATATTAGTAGGAGATTGGCGTCATCTTGCCGCAGAAGAAGGTTAGATTTTCCGGCGAGGTTTAGGCTTTACCTTCTAAAAAGGAGAAAGTATCGGGTTTCTATAATGCGTTATGCGCAAAAAATTATGCCCGGATCCTCTTAGAATTGAGGGACTAAGGACTATTTAGGTATAAGGACGTCGGCGTGTTATATTATGAAGCTATTTCCGGTCGAGGGATACCTTTACTAAGTATCCTTCGAGAGTACTATCTCGATATATGGGAAAAGATTATACTATCTTACGCTATCGCGCGGGAATTCTGGCAGTTCTATAAGATAAAGATAATGCTAATAAAGTAGTTAAGTAATAGTATCTAGTTTATATTAAAAAAAGGCGACCTAAACGTACCTCTACTAACTAAAGTATATATATATTTTCCCTTTAAATATGCTAAGTACGAGCTAATGGAGTATTTAGCTATCGGCTTAATATATAAATATCCTAGAATATTCTCGCTAGCTATCTTGCTACTTGAAATTAGTCTTGGTAGACTAATCTAAACGTCGCAGTATAAACGGCACAATAGCGGCTTTGTTGGTGGTATAAATAAGGACTTTTATACCGCCTTAAACCTTCTCGACGAGCTAAAGGGCCAGTCCTGGACGAATTAGTTAGGCAAGTATAAACTCGACCTAGCTATTAAAGCGTGCTTAACTAGTAGCAACTTTACGCCGAGTTTGCAAGATCCTTCCTCTCCTATAGGGCCTTCCGAAAGGCGAGAGGTTTTTTATAAAAAGGTAGTGTAGCCGCTTTAGTGGCTAGTAGATTCTCTTTCGAGTACTAGTGTTATCTACTTCGAAAAACGGAATAATCTTAGATTATCCGATAGTTCGGTCGGTATATCTCTAGTATAGATCAAGGAGCTATATCTGTCTACGTTTGCTTCGTTCTATAGCGGGAAAATCGTTAATTTAAAAAAGTAGTTAGACGACCTAAATAGGATCGGTATTTATATTAAATAGTTAAAGCAACGTCCAGTTAATATAAAAGTTAAACCAACCCGCGTAGTAATCTTGGATTCTAGGTATAGCCTAAAGGCGTCTTTTTTTAAGGATGGAGACGCTCGGAGAGGTTGTATTAAGATATATAAGGATTTTATTAACTAGTCTAAGGAAATGAAGGACTTATTCGGTCATAGGACTTTTATAGCTACGCTTGTAATAAAAGCCGCGCCGACTATAGAGTTATATATAATAAGAATAGTAGAGAATACGGAAGAACTCGACGGTAGCAAAGGTAGAATTAGCGAGGTGTAATATCCTTTTACTTTTTAAAAATTAAGTATATCGCTTCTAATATACTAGGTCAAAAGCCTAAGCTTTCTCCTATAGCTAGCAGAGCTATCTATAAGTAATGGAGCGAATATATCCAACGAGATATTCAGAAAAGAGTATCACGTGATCCGCTGACTAAGATGATGACTCAGCATTATTTTTCAACTCGAGCATTCTGAGATAGCAAGATGACTAAGCAGCTGACTAAGCATCGATCCAACATGCCTATGACTAAGCATCTATCCAATATGTCGCTGACTCAGCATCCATTCAATATCTTGATGACTAAGCATCGATCCAACATGTTGATGACTAAGCATCTATCCAACATGTTGATGACTCAGCATCCCTCCAACATGTCGATGACTAAGCATCCATCCAACATGTCGATGACTAAGCATCCATCCAACATGTTGATGACAAAGTATCGTCATTCAATTTTGATGGGGTAAGATGACTAAGCTGCCAAGCCACTACTCATGCAAGGTTGCAAGTATCCAATCAAATGCTCAGAATTCAACCAATCACGTAATTTACAGCAGACCCACAAATATGCACATTTGACCCCTTCTATATATCCACTTTTTGGAATACAATATACTTCGCTTCGCTCCGTAAATTAACAATCGATAGGTAATTATATAGGCTAGTATTAAACAAAAAGTTAATATAATATCGATATCCTTTGGTATCTCTGGCGATAACGGCGATATTAACGACGCTATCCTTAAAGTCCGCTATAAACGAAATAATAATATAATATTTCTTACTAGCGCCGGCAACTTAGGCCCATATTAAGACATAGCTTTCCTAGTAAGCCATCGGGACGTGATACCTATCCGATTAACTAATTATATAGGCGCTAGTAGCGACATAAACCTAGCGCCTAATAGGCACGAGTAGGCGCCATTATTTACTATATTTGGTAATAATATTCCTCTACTCCTTTAAGAATATAAACCTAAGGTCTGTGGGCTAGGATCTTTAGTTTTAACGGCGGTAGTAGTGTAATGGCCGTATATGCTGGCAGCGATGATACAGCATATGCCATTCGACCAAAAGATCATACACAGTGATGACGCTCGTCATCTCTGGTCGCTGCACTGCTTATATGCTTGATGTTGGGTGCCACGTGATGTGGGCTTGGATGCCACGTGACGTGGGCTTGGTGGGCGCATGCTGCGTGGCATGACAAGTAGCAGGAATTGCGGCCAGCATATTATCGTACTGTGCGTACCTTGAGAAGATATATCCTGACTTATTGGGGGATCGGCAGCTTACGAAATTACGGACGGTCAAGGGTATGGAAGAACTATTCAGCACTATATCGAAGGATATGGGCAATCGGATATGGTTTATTAACCCGGTAAAATTCTTTATAGAGCGGAAAACTAACATCTCAAGATGTACTGCGATTGTGGAATGTATATGTAACGTGAGGTGAAAGCCATGTACTTGGAGCGGGTCAATTTAATTACTACCTGAAAAAGAGAGCGGCACAGAAACCCAGCTATCATCATCTCCTATACTTTGTTTATGGACCTCCAATAACTCGTTAATGCCTTATTAAAACGCCTACGGGCTGACTTCTAAGCACTCAATATCTAGATCACTAGTCCTAGTTATAAATACTTTTTTATAAGAGAATAAATCTTCTTTTATTTCGCCGCTGCCTGCATCGCGGATAATATATACACGGTACGCGAATAAAATACTTGGCGCGGTTTCATATGAGTCGCCCGCTATGTTTGTGACTCGTATATTCCCGTCACCGCCAGCCGTGAATGGGGTTGTGTTAGTTGGATCGCTGGTAGAGGTTGAAGTCTGGGCAGACACGGTTGTATTGGATTGAGTAGAGACGGCGAATAAAGTTTTGGTGATGCGGACCCCAGTGATGATGTAGACGGGCTTACGGCCAAAGAGAGCGGAATCTATGTACTTTCGTACCTTGGGCACTAATACAATGCCCTCTAAGTACCTATCGCTAAGTTTACGGTTGAAAGCCCATACCTTATGGTCCACTTTCCCGAAGTTATAAACGCGAGATCGATCTACCGATATTTCGGCCCTAGTTAATACAACTTTGCGAAAAGTAGACCACAGTTTTATCCCGATAGAGACGCCCGCTTCTCTAGGATATTTATAATTCCGTTCTACGATACTCTCCTCTTCTAGTAGGTTAAGGTCGGCTAGTAGTCCGTTACCCTCGGAAGCTAGGATACTTAGTGGCCGAAGGGGGTGCTTAAGTATAGTTCCGAGGCGGATAGCACTATCCTTACGGTAGGTAAAGTCTGGGGGTAAGAACTATAGCGGTATAGTAAAGGACTAAAAATTATGCGTAATGGTGTAGATGGGAGGCTCGAGATGCCGTCTAGAGGTACAAATCTTTATTAAGATGCGGAGTGTGTCCTAGTGAAATACGAAGTCGCTTTCTACGCTAACAGTACCGCATTTCTAGTCTCACTAGTGATGCTAAACCACGTGTTTAACCCCCGCAATATGCTCAGATGCATAGAAGAACCCTGAAGAGATTTCCTGAATCGTACATAATAGATATTCGTACAGGTGGTATAGTAGGTAGCTTTGGAATAGAGGAGCCAAACAAGTAGCGATTCTGGGCTAGCGGAAGGGTGATATGGCTATAATGACTTATAAGTCGCGTCATCTCTCACTAGCCGCAGAGAATAAAGCCCTTAAAGAGCAGGTGGCGGGGCTTAAAAGCGAGAACGAGAATCTTAGAAGTGTGAACCAGGAGGTCATCGCAGATACATATAGTCTTAAGGAGGCATTAAAGCGACCACTTTAACTCGCAGCCAGTGTTATTTTAGCTGGGCGGCAGAAATGACGCCTAACAGAAATGCATATATGTATATGTAGACAAATGGAGGCCACGCTTTTTTAAGAGGCCACGCTTTTTTAAGAGGCCACGCTTCTGCTCAGCACGGCAAAACAAAACTTATATATCCAAGAACTGATTCATTGGGCGCGTAGCTTCTACCTTGAGGGATGAGGTCTGTTTCACGTTACTCCTTCCAGCGTGAACAGAGGCCTCATTGGGTATGAATCTGGCCCCATGCGCCTGTTCAAGCGTCCATGAAGATGGTGATTTGGGGGCCTCCAGCGCCAAAGGCGATATGTGCCAAAGGCGATAGTATCGTTTGTGACGGAACAATATATTTCCACCCCAGCAATGGCCTGGTCTGAGGGATCCTGGGAAGTTGTTGCTGCTACGAGCAGACGCATTTCGTGTCTAATAACAGTTATATGATGGCATACGTCATGGCTTGATGCTACAAAGGGGGTTCCTCAGCCTGTACAACTGGAAGTACGCTTGAGAGAGAGAATCACTTAAGGGCTCTTTGTGGATAGTTGAGTCGAAGTATTATCAGAGATATATTTAAACGGAGATACTCTAGTATTTAACTTTAAGGTAATAGCTCTAAGTCTAGCTTACTCCCGTGGGTATAAGTTCCTTATTATAATTAAAGTAGTACTCTAGTTAATTAGGTATAAGGCTTATTAAGGGATATTAGATAAATAAAGAAAGTATACTTATATTAATTAGTACTATAAAGCTATAACTTACTATAAAGTTAACTTTAATCGCAAGTATTAAAAGAACTCTTAATTAAGATAGGAAACGAGTATCTTTATATATATATTAATCTAAATCTATATTATCTATTTCCTTATAAATCTATCGTTAGTCTTAAACCTTAAGTCTATTATTAGATTCGACTCTTAAATCTATCGTTAAATTCGAACCTTAAATCTATTATTAGATTCCCTAGCGCTTTAGTAACTTAGATTCCGTATAATCACGTGATCTACTCGTTCTAAGTTTTCTATCTACTCTATATTAGTCTAATAAATATAGTTATCTAAGCTATACCGTAGGTAGTCTATAATATTATCCCTCCTCTTCTTAACAAATCGTCTTAATCGTTATCTTCTTATTCTTATAAGTAGTAAGCGTACTCCTCGTTATTTTCTTAAGAGTTCTATAAGTTCCTCTTTATCCTTTATTATAGCTCCTAAATCTAGTGTTCGAAAATCCTTATATCCTTATAATTATGCTCCTAAGCTTCGAGTTCTTTCTAAGATTATTAATTGTTAAGGGTAGATCTCCGAGTTTCCTTATAATAACTATTTTATCTTAATAACTCCTTATATAGTTATATCTAAATCTCCCTCTAGTCGTCGTGTCGTTTAGTATACTGCTTATATCTATAATAACTATCCTTATATAGGCTATACTTACGATCCTTTAGAGTAGGCTTATTAGGAAGAATAGAAGTTCTTTACCTAGCGTTATATTTTTAATAGCCGCTTAACCTTATTATTACTCTCCTCCCAAGCCCTACGTCTCTAGAATAAGCTCTCCTCTCTTTATTATACTATCGCCGATAAGTCCCGTCGTCTGCTCGAGTTTTAGGCTACTAAGCTATAGCTTTAGCTTCGTAGTGATAAGATATTGTCTTCTACTAAGAAGGTAGTCGATCCTCCTTCCTCGGCTAGTCTATCTCTAGATTAGTTTTTCGCTATTTCGTCCGATTCTATTAATATTCCTTAATCGCCTATATTATATTCTAGAGGTTCTTAATAGGTTCGTAAGTATTTTCCGTACTGTTATAGCCTTTCTATTTTACTAGATAGTAAAGCCTTCCGCTAATCCTTTTTTTATCTAGGATTCTTTCTACTTCGTATTCTTGTTCTTAGTTTTCTTGTTCGAGTTCTAGTTTATATAGTTTGGCGTTTTAGGGTACTTTTTTAATTAATAAAATATAAAATACTAGATATATTTTTATATAGTCTAGTAGTTAGAGTTTATAGTTAACTCATCCGAGTTATTCTAAAATTTTAAATAGTCCTATCTTCCGGTGGTCTAGTTTATTACTTAGTCTTATAGTTTTAATATTTTATTATAGTAGGAATACTTTCTCCCCCCTTCTAAAAGTTAGTACTTCTATACGTTTTTTATCGTAGTAGTCGCTTATTCTATAATTTAAGAATTTAAGATCCTTTTTTATCGTTTTGTATAGATTTTGTAATTTTTCCGCCGTTATCTCTACGTCTCTTATATAAGTTTTTACTTTTCTAGATATTTTTATCGTTTCTAGTTCTCTTCTATAATTTATAAAGAAAGGTATTATACCTATTAAGGCTATCTTGGCTCTATTATAGGCGAGCTATACTATTAGTAGTAGTTTAACCTAATTATTCTATTCTTAGTTAATATAGTATTTTAGGTATTATTCTATAGTTTAATTTATCCTTTTACTCTATCTATCCGTTTAAGGGTAATACGCTGTAGACACTTTCTATTTAATCCCTATTCTTTTAATAAGTATTATCTAAAATTTACTTATAAATCGTGTGTCCCTATCTAATATAATTTCGTCTAGTAATCCGTAATTAGTAAATACTTGTTATAGTAGAATATATACTATATCCGGTACTAATATTTTTTTAATAAATAGAATAAAGTAGATATACTTCGTTAGTCGATCTATAATTATTATTATTATGTCGTATTATATACCCGATCGTGGCTCTTTTAATTTCGGTAATTTTATAATAAAATCTATTACTATCGATTTCTAAGGGGTTTCCTTATATAGTATAAGTTATAAGAGTCCGTATAGCGCGTATTATGCCGATTTATTGTATTAGTAAACGTTATACTCCTAGATATATTGTCTAATATCTCTCTATATATCTAGCTAATAATAACTCCTAGTAATCCTTTCTATAGTTTTCTTAATTCCGAAGTATCCTATACTTAATTCATCGTGATTTTTCTTTAATATTTATTCCCGTACCTCCTTAGATATATATATTTGTCCGTAGAATAGAAGTATTCTATTCTCTTTCCGGTATCTAATATCCTCATTTAAGATCCTTCTAACTAAGGAGTTCTACTTTAAGTACTTCCGTATTTCTTCTTCTAGGGTATCCTCGTCGGATGTGACTATCCTAGTAGCTCTTAATACTTATATATCTAAGACTATATTACTAGTATTTAGGTCTTAATATAAGATTACTCTATATTCCCTTCTTTTAGTTATTAAGTCTAGTCTCCTACTTAATACGTCCGTAAAAGCGTTCTCTATTCCTCTATAATATTATATCCTAAAGTTATAGTAAGCTAAGGTCTCGGTATACTATCTTAACTATTATTGAGTTAGTTCTTTTATTATAGTAAAATATATTAGGTTCTAGTAGTTACTAATTACTATAACTCGGTATCTTACTTCTTATAACTCTTATTTCTATCTCTTAAATATAGTAACTATCGCTAATAGTTCTTTATTATATATATTGTAATTTTATTCCGTAGGTATTATTATTCTAGTATAGTATACTATAAATCGTAATTTCCCATTTTCGTCTTTTTACTATAATCTAGCTCTAATAGCGTAGTCTAATACGTCTATATTAATATATACTTCTTTCTCTAGGTCGAAATATAGTTATATATCTCCTTATCTAAACTTCTTCTTTAGTTCTTAGAATATTATCTCTTCCCGTTCGTTCTATAAAAACTCTTTTCCTTTCTTAAATAGTTCCGTAAGTAGTTTCGCAATCTCTAAGAATTAGTATATATACTATTAGTAGTAGTTTATTAGTCCGTAGAATTACTAAACTTCTTTAACTATTATAGATATTAGCTATTTATTAATTACTTTAATCTTATCTAGGTCTATTCGAATTCCTTCTATTAAGATAATATATTCTAGGAATTTTACTTCTTATTTATAGAACTTATATTTCGTCGCTTTAAGATATAAATTGTACTTCTATAGTCTCTTAAGTATAATCTTGACTTTTTCTATATAGTCTGCCTTATCTCTTTTAGTAAATATAAGGATATTATCTAAGTATACTACTATAAATATATCTAGATATTCGTGTAGTATATTGTTAATAAAAGCTTAGAATATTACTAGTACGTTTATTAATCTAAAAGGCATAACTTAGTATTCGTAAAGTCTAAATCTTATTCTAAATATAATTTTCTATTCTTCTTCTTTTTTAATTTATATTCGATAGTAAGCTTCTCGTATATCTAGTACTATAAACTATATTACTCCTCTAAATCTATCTTATAGTTTATTAATTAATAGTAAAGGGTATTTATTTTTAATAGTAATATTATTTAATTGTTGGTAATCTACGTATAGTCGTAAACTTCTATCTTTCTTTAGTATAAAGATAATTAGGTATCCTACTAGTAATATTAATTATTATATATATCCTTTCTCTAGATTCTTATTAATATATTATTATAACTCCTCGAGTTCCTTCTCGGTTAACCTATACGTAGATTTTAATATAGGCTCCTTTCCTTCTTTTAAAGGTATCTTATAATCCTAAGCCTTATATTTTGGTAAGCTCTCTATTAATTCTTATTCTCTAAAGATCCCTAGTAAGTTATAGTACTCCTAAGGTATCTATTTTTTTAATTCTTTTATTTTAGCTTCCTTTCCTTAGTAAACGGTTTCCTTTTTTCTTTCTTTTAATTAATTATTTCCTTATTTCGTCGTTCCCGTATTAACCTAAATTGTCTTATTTAGTATCTGACCGCGGTCCTTATTCTTATAGATAGCTACTAAGGTACTAGTCTTCTAGTTAGAGCGGCGGTCTCTACTATTTAGTTACAATATACTGTCTCTCTAGTTAATCGTAGAGTTATATTTTTATAGCTAAAGAAATCCCAAGATAATATCGTATCTTCTTAAGGTAGTTATATTAAAATACTTCTACCCTTTATACTATTCTATAATATATATCTTTATACCCGTAGTTCGTCTATTTACTTTATCTAGAGTTCTTCCGTTTAGTCCTTCGAGTAGATATAGCTTATTTATTTATAAGGTTTATATTTCTAAATCGTCTATAAATTTCTTATTTATAAAATTTCTAGTAGCTCCTAAATTAATTAAGGTTCGCGCGTTTAACCCGTTGATCTAAATTATCGTTTCGAGGTATCCTAACCTATTAGTAGCCGCTAGACTTTAGCCTATAAAAACGTTCGATTTTTATACTATCTTAGTATCGTTTAAATTATAAGTTTGTCTTCTAACTTAGTTATAGAAGTAGTCTTCTAACTAGTTCTAGTCTTCTAAATTAGGTTTATTCTAGTAATTCTCGTTCGAATCCAGTTTCTCTTTTTATTATTTTTTAATTATCTTTAGGTATTATTTCTAAAACTTACTACCTTTCTTTCCTATATAAGACCTTCTATCGTTATCTAGTTATATATAGATTTCCTTAAGATTTTCCTATTATATAATATATACTTCTTATATCTTCTTATTATCTTTAGTTATTTATAGTAGGTATATCTCGTATTTCTCTTTTCCGTATATCTATCTATAATATTTATTATTATTTAGGTATCTAATATATACTATATAGTCCTCTAAATAATATAGTCTCTATTCTAGGTACTATTAGCTTCGTCGGTGTATCTTATAGTCATAGTTACTCTATAAGTAATATAAATACCGTAGGTACTTTAAATCTTCGATTTCTTTTTATTATTGCCTAAGGTATAGTAGATATATTCCTCGTTATTTATATACTAACTAGTAGAACTCGATGAGGTAGTTTATATATTCGTCCTCCTCTTTCTATTATAATTCTGGTAGTATAATATATTTATAGGCGTCCGATAGATCTATCGTTACTTATAGTTCTTAGTAGTTTTTCTTAATTCTCTAGTATATTTCCGCATATAGGGCTTTCTATATCTCTAATTTATATATTAGTTCGTATTTATATTCTCCCTATACTAGTTATATATTAACGGCCGAAGAGAGTTCTATTTAACTAACTAAGGGTATCCGTAAGTCGAAGACAAAACATATAGGGAAGAAGAAGAAAGGGGAAAAGGAAGGAAGTCGGTGATAGGGGATGGAGCTATAGCTCTAGGCGTTAAGGTTATATAACCGTGTTGAGGGTCACGTACGTAAGAGTAAAAGGGGGAGTCTAGTAATAGTATCTCTAGATAGGCCTTACTACCTTATTGATTATAGAGCGCGCGGTGACCTAAGAAGGGAATAGAGGTCTAACCCCTTATATTACGCCCCCCTTCTAGTTCTTACTTCGAAAGCGTCGAGGGTAGCGGTCTTCTATAGCGCCGAGGCTAGTTCCTAGGTTAGCTTATCCTAGTCTATCTACTTTACTAGTAGCTACTATTATCCCTTTCTAGTCTATTCCTTTACTATCTAGTCGACCTCGAATTCTTCGAGCTCCTCGTCCTCGCTAACTATTCTAGGTAGTCGCTAGGCCTATACTCGCTACGAAGGTAGTAGATCTAAAGCTATAGAACGGAATAGATTTATATAGAATATATTATATATTATCCCGGGGGTATCTAGGCGGTAAGCGTGGCTTCTAATCCTCTCTAAGACTCTAAACTTTCCGTATTTTGTATCAAGCTTCTTAGAGGGTCGGTCTATCTTGATATTCCGCAAATCTAGCTATATATAATCCCCTACTTCGTACTACGTGCCTAGGTCCCTAAACCTATTCACAAAATCCTGTTGCTCCTATTAGGCGGCCGCTATTAAAGCCTATGCCTATTCGCTAGTTGACTTTAGCTTATATAAGATAGCGTCCGCTCGTTAGATAGGGCTCCTTGAGTTAGAAGCTCCTACTATTAAGTCTTTTGGAAAATCTACTACGTCTAAATAGTACCTATACTTTAGGAAGAAGGAGGATACGCTCGTAGCCGCCGTATCTTAGTTATTAATCGCGAGCTCTACTAAGGGGAGCTAGTTATACTAGTCGTTCTATAGATAGTTTATATACTTTCGTAGGTAGGCCTCTACTATCTAGTTTATCCTCTTAGTAGAACCGTCCGTCTTCGGGTACTACGCGGTCGATAGACGCCTCCTTATCTCTAGGACTTAATAGATCCGAGTCTAAAGCGCTCTAGTAAACTACGTTCTATAATCTATAACTATAGCCTATAGTAGTTCGTGCCGCCTATATATTATCCTAATAAAGATCTTAGCGATAGTATCGGCGTCTATCTTCTTATAAGGTTCTAGTATAACCCCTTTACTTAACCTATCTATTATTACTAATAGAGTAGTATAGCGCTAGCTCTTCGAGAGGTTAATAATAAAGTCTATAGAGAGTTTACTCTATAATCTATCCGATATAGGTAGGGGCTTAAGTAATCCTTATCTTCGGTCCTTCTAGGAGTTTAAGGCTCTATAGGTCGCGCAGTTCTATAGGAACTATCTAATATCTCTCGTGTAGCCTGGCTAGTAGAATTATCTACCTACTAGGGCGGTTATAATCTCTCTTCCTAGGTGGCCACTAAGTACAGAGTCGTGGGTATTTTGTACTATTCTTATCCGTAGTAGTTTGCTATTAGGTACCTATCTTCTCCCTCTCTAGAGTAGTTCGCCGTTTAGTGCTAGAGAGTACTCTATTATCGATACCTTTACCTCGAGGTAGACGAGGAACCTTACTCTCTTCTCCTATACCGCTTATTTTAGTACTAGTATAACGGGGTTATTTCTCCGTACGTTCTCCTAAATACTCCGCAGTTTATTAGTCTTAAGGATAGTCTAGTAATAGCCTCTAGTTCTAGAGGGCGTAATACTATTACTAGGGTGCCTTAATAGTCTACTATTAGGCGCTATAGGTAGTATATATACTTTGGGCTTCGCGGAGAGCTTAATACTAATACTAGAGAGGTCCTCTTTACTACTATTATTTATATCGATCTATTTATCCTTTAGTAGTTTTATCTCTCTATAGGCTAACCGTTTGTCTAATATATCTTTAAGTATATTCTACTCCCTCTATAAGAGCGCGTCTACTATTAAGTTTAGAATCCCTAGCCGATAGATTATCTTAAAGTTAAACCGGCTTAGAAATTCTACCTATTTTATCTATTACTCTATTAGCCGTCGGACTATTATAAAGTACTCTAAGTTCTTATAGTCTATTAAAATTCTAAAAGAGCCAACTACTAGGAGTTCCGCTTTCTATTCTTCTAAGTACTAAATAACTACAAGTAGTTCCTTATTATAGATCTCGTAGTTATACTCGGCCGGGGAGTTCCTTTTTAAGTAGAAGATATAGAGGCGAAGAAGGCCCTCGTTATTATACTATATTAAGGTGCCTCCTACTATATATCCGGAAGAGTTAGTTTCTAGTATAGTCTCCTATTTTAGGTTAAATTATAAAAGGGTAGACTCGGCTATAAATTTCTTCTTAAGTTTATTAAAGGCCGTATTAGCCTCTAATATCTACTTAAACTCGATATTCTTCTTAGTAAGTTCTGTTAAGGGAGCCGCTATCCTTAAGAAGTCCTTTATAAATCTCTAATAAAAGTTTGCGAACTCTAGAAACTCTTATACCCCTTTTACTAATTATAGTATTTACTAGTCTAGAATAGCGTTAACCTTTGCGGGGTCTATCTTAATTCCTTCTTTAGTATTAATAATAAACTCGAGATACTTAGTAGAAGTAACTTTAAATTCGCTCTTATTAATATCGATAGATAGTTCTACCTCTCTTAGTTTCTAGAGTACTCTCTTTATCTACGCTCTATATTCCTCGAGGGGCCCTTCTATAAAAATTAAGATATCGTTAATATAGGCTAATACGAATTCGTCTAGGAAGTCCTATAGTATCTAGTTAATATATTATTAGAATATACTCGGTATATTAGCTAGACTAAATAGGGTTACGAGCTATTTATATAGGCTATACTATGTCTTAAACGCTATTATCTATTTCGATCCTTCCGCTATCCGAAGCTAGTAAAAGGTAGTAATTATATTAAGCTTAGTAAACTATTTCGCCTTCGAAATCCGCTATAGTATCTTATTTATTAGAGGAAGGGGGTATCTATCCTTTCGGGTAATCTTATTTAGGCCTCTATAGTTAACGCAGAACCTTAGTCCTCCTCCTAGCTTCTTAGTAAATAGTATAGGGGCGGCCGTAGGTAAGTTACTTACGCGGATAAACCCTTTCTCTAGTAGTTCCGTAAGGGTTTTCTAAAGTACTAATAGCTCGCCTCTAGATATATTATAGAGAGGGCCCTAGGGGATCTTTAGCTTATTTCCCCGTTTATTCTATTTGACTAGCTCGATCTCGTGATCGATACCTAATCTATATAGGGATAGTATTTCTACTATCTTCTAGTTGAATACATCTAGGTACTCGTAATACTATAGCGGTAGCTTCGTTCTAGGATTCGTCCGTGGCTTTACCTTTAGAGCCTTCTTAATATCTGCTATACTCGCTGCGAATATTTCGATAGGAGCTGTCTGGTGAAGACTTCTATAGATAGGCTCTATTATTACCTATGCGTATAGTATACTCTGTGTAGTGGGCTCGATAGGGGCCGTCTGGTGATAGCATCGCTAGATCGGCCTTATTAGTGCTTGTGTACCTTGTTCTATAGACTCACTAGGAGCCGTCTGGTGATAGTATTGCTAGACCGGCCTTGTTGGTGCTTATGCACCTTGTCCTATAGACTCGCTAGAAGCCGTCTAGTGAGGTCTTCGCCAGATAGATTCTGACGTTGTTCGTGGACGGTACTCTGCCTCCTACTTATCGAGGTCTCCCTTTTGCGCCTTCTCCCTCCTTGCTCTCCTATATAAGTAGCTAAAGGTTGCGGCTAAAATTTCCTTTATATCTATTTTCCTCTACATGTCCCCTACCTCTACTCTAACCCCTGTCCGATTAAAAACCAATGTCCTCGTCTATTTTTCTAATAAGGCGTCCTGATCCGCTATCCAACCCCTTCCCAATATAATATCGTACCCTGCTGCCCGCGGCAGGATATATATAAACACACGCTCCTGTCGGTTGCCCGTTAGGCGCTATAGGTAGTATATATACTTCGGGCTTCGCGGAGAGCTTAATACTTGTAAGGGGTTGGACCCCTATTCCCTTCTCGGGTCACCGCGCGCTCCGTAATCGACGAGGCAGCAAGGCCTGTCTGGAGATGCCATCACCAGACTCCCCCTTTTTACTCTCGCGCACGTGACCCTCAACACGGTCACATGACCTCAACGCCTGAAGCTATAGCTCCATCCCCCATCACCGACTTCCTTCCTTTTCCCCTTTCTTCTTCTTCCCCATGTGTTTTGTCTTCGACTTACGGATACCCTTAGTTAGTTGAATAGAACTCTCTTCGGCCGTTAACATTACAAAACACATCATTATATTGGTTATATTGGTTACATTGGACACATTGGTCATATTGGATACATTGGTTATATTGGACACATTGGTTACATTGGACACATTGGTTACATTGGACACATTGGTTACATTGGACACATTGGGTACATCGAGTACACAGAAGATATTGGAAACATTGGTATAGGAACATTGGAATGGAAGATTGGAACGCAATGGATACAGCGGAAGGCCAACGTCAGGGCCAGGAGAACAATGGAAATGGACAGCAGAATAGTAACCAGCCACCGAGTTGGTTAGGAGCTTTTCTAGAGCAGCAGAGTACCCTTATGGAGAGGCAGACGGAGCAGATCAGAACCTTAACAGCGCAGCTAGCCACGCTGAGAGAGAGGGTACAGGAGCAGGGGACACCCCTAGTAGCACATCTCACCCCCCAAGCCTCACCGGCCCCCTCGATACAGACACCACCACACCCTGATCGGCCAAAACCCGCCTTACCAAACGCGGAGAAGTTCAGTGGAGAAAGACTATTGGACTATCCATCATGGAGGATGGAAGTCAACGCTAAACTTACAGTGGATGGGGAGTCAATTGGGGGCCCTAGCCAGCGAGTATGGTATATTTTCTCCCGACTAGAAGGAGTAGCAGCGAGGAGAGTCCTTCCCTGGGTAGAGCGCAACCAGTACGACCCAAGCCAGTTTACACCAGCACATTTCTGTGCTTACCTGGACCACCTTTTCGTCGACCCAGCTCGGCAGGAGAAGGCCAGGCGGCGGGTGTACACTATACGCCAAGGGAAGCGAGCACTGGCTGAGTTTCTTGCAGAATTTGATCAAGTTATTATGGAAGCAGGAGGCCACACTTGGGACGACACAGCAAAGATAGGAGCACTGCAGATGGCCCTAGACCCTAAGCTCCTAGAGTATATGATTGGAGTAGATACCCCCGAGTCCTACGAGGACTACTGCTCCCTCCTTAGGCGAACGGATGATAGGTCTAGAGAGGCACAGCGAGTGGCCCAGGCCCAGCGCATCGGGCTCCAAGGTTACAGAGCATGGAGCTCTCAGAACCAGCAGCCCCGCGCTCTCGCCCCAGCGGTCCCTCGAGGGGACCCTATGGATATTGACAGCACCGCCCAGAAGCCAGCTCGCCGTGCTAAGTGGGCGTCGCCTGAAGAGAGGGAAAAGCGTAGGCAGGGCCGTAGGTGCCTACGCTGCGGAGGCGCAGGCCACTTCGTCGCAGCTTGCCCTTACCTGCCGCCACGCCCAACAACACAGGTCACAGATGTGACCCCGGCGGCGTCGGGACCACCGCCAGACCTAGAAGAGGAGGAGGACGCCAACTACTCGGGCCAGGGAAAAGACTAGCTCCTGTGTTAAAGCGCACACAGGAGCCCCGAGAAGATATACTGCAAGAATGGCAAAGGTTCCAGAAAGGAAAGATGGAAAGTCCACACATCGTTGTAGATGCTATAGTGAATCAAACCGCTGTAGCTAGAACTATGATAGATACTGGCTGTAGAGCCTATGGAGTAATAACATCAGCCTTTGCCAGGAAGCAGCGTATTAAGCGTATTCCAATCACACCACGTGCACTCTCCGGTGTGAATGGACCGACGGGCGAGACGATAACAGAAGTAGGGTACATGACCCTAGATATCGCGGGCAACCGACAGGAGCGTGTGTTCATGTATATCCTGCCGCGGGCAGCAGGGTACGACATTATATTGGGAAGGGGTTGGATGGCGGATCAGGACGCCTCATTGGAAAAACAGACGAGGACATTGGTTTTTAATCGGACAGGGGTTAGAGTAGAGGTAGGGGACATGCAGAGGAAAATGGATATAAAGGAAATTTCAGCCGCAGCCTTTAGCTGCTTATACAGGAGAGCAAGGAGGGAGAAGGCGCAAAAGGGAGACCTCGATGAGCAGGAGGCAGGGTGCCGTCCACGAACAACGTCAGAATCTATCTGGCGAAGACCTCACCAGACGGCTCCCAGCGAGTCTGTAGGACAAGGTGCACAAGCACCAACAAGGCCGGTCTGGCGATGCCATCACCAGACGGCTCCCAGCGAGTCTGTAGGACAAGGTGCACAAGCACCAACAAGGCCGGTCTGGCGATGCCATCACCAGACGGCTCCCAGCGAGTCTGTAGGACAAGGTGCACAAGCACCAACAAGGCCGGTCTGGCGATGCCATCACCAGACGGCCCCTATCGAGCCCACTGCACAGAGTACGCTGTGCGCACAGGTGACAACAGAGCCTGTCTGTGGAAGTCTTCACCAGACAGCTCCTGTCGAAATATTCGCAGCGAGCATGGCGGACATCGAGAAGGCTCTAAAGGTAAAGCCACGGACGGATCCCAGAACGAAGCTACCGCCGCAGTATTACGAGTACCTGGACGTGTTCGACCAGAAGGTAGCAGAAACGCTGTCCCCACATAGACCAGGCATCGATCACGAGATCGAGCTAGTCGAACAGGACGAACGGGGAAACAAGCCAAAGATCCCCTGGGGCCCCCTCTACAACATGTCCAGAGGCGAGCTATTGGTGCTTCGGAAAACCCTTACGGAACTACTAGAGAAAGGGTTTATCCGCGTGAGCAACTCACCTGCGGCCGCCCCTGTACTGTTTGCCAAGAAGCCAGGAGGAGGACTGAGGTTCTGCGTTGACTATAGGGGCCTAAACAAGATCACCCGGAAGGATAGATACCCCCTTCCTCTAATAAATGAGACACTACAGCGGATTTCGAAGGCGAAATGGTTCACTAAGCTCGATGTGATTGCTGCCTTTCACCAGCTTCGGATAGCGGAAGGATCGGAATGGATGACGGCGTTTAGGACACGGTACGGCCTATACGAATGGCTCGTAACCCCATTTGGTCTAGCTAATGCACCGAGCACATTCCAACGATATATCAACTGGGTACTACGGGACTTCCTGGACGAATTCGTATCAGCCTATATTGACGATATCTTGATTTTCACAGAAGGGCCCCTCGAGGAACACAGAGCGCAGGTAAAGAGAGTGCTCCAGAAACTAAGAGAGGCAGGACTACCTATCGATATTAATAAGAGCGAATTCGAAGTTACTTCTACTAAGTATCTCGGGTTTATTATCGATACTAAAGAAGGAATCAAGATGGACCCCGCGAAGGTTAACGCTATTCTGGACTGGCAAGCACCGCAATCGGTAAAAGGGGTGCGAGGGTTCCTAGGGTTCGCAAACTTTTATCGGAGATTTATAAAGGACTTCTCAAGGATAGCGGCCCCCTTAACGGAACTTACTAAGAAGGATGCCGAGTTTAAGTGGACGTCAGAGGCTGATGCGGCCTTTAATGAACTCAAGAAGAAATTTGTGGCCGAGCCTACCCTTTTGCAATTTGACCCGGAACAGGAGACTATACTAGAAACTGACTCTTCCGGATATGTGGTGGGAGGCACCTTAATGCAGTACGACAACGAGGGCCTTCTTCGCCCCTGCGCCTTCTACTCAAAAAGGAACTCCCCGGCCGAGTGTAACTACGAGATCTATGACAAGGAACTACTCGCAGTTATCCGGTGCTTAGAAGAATGGGAAGCGGAACTCCTAGCAGTTGGCTCTTTTAGAATCCTAACAGACCATAAGAACCTGGAGTACTTTGCAACGGTCCGACGGCTAACAGAGCGACAGATGAGATGGGCAGAATTCCTGAGCCGGTTTAACTTCAAGATGATCTATCGGCCAGGGATCCTAAACTCGATGGCAGACGCGCTCTCGCGGAGGGAGCAGGATATGCCCAAAGACATATCAGACGAACGGTTGGCCTATAGAGAGGTAAAACTACTAAAGGATGAATGGATCGACACAAGTAATAGTAGTAAAGAGGACCTCCCTGGTATTGGCATCAAGCTCTCCGCGAAGCCCGAAGTATGTGTACTACCTATAGCGCCCAACGGTAGGCCATTAAGGCACCCTGGTGATGGCATCACGCCCTCTGGAACTGGAGGCCATCACCAGACTGGCCTTGAGACCGACGAACTGCGGAGTATTTGGGAGAACGCACGGAGAAATGACCCCGTTATACTGGCACTGGAACAAGCGGTACGGGAGAAGAGAGCGAGGTTCCCCGTCCACCTCGGGGTAAAGGCATCGATAACGGAGTGCTCTCTAGCACCAAACGGCGAACTGCTCTGGAGAGGGAGGAGGTGGGTACCCGATAGCGAACCACTACGGACAAGAATAGTACAAGATACCCACGACTCTGTGCTCAGTGGCCACCCAGGAAGAGAGGTTACAACCGCCCTAGTAGGTAGACAATTCTACTGGCCAGGCTACGCGAGAGATATTAGACAGTTCCTACGGAACTGCGCGACCTGCAGAGCCTCAAACTCCTGGAAGGACCGAAGACAAGGATTACTCAAGCCCTTACCCGTACCGGATAGATTGTGGAGTGAACTCTCTATGGACTTCATTACTGACCTCCCGAAGAGCCAGCGCTGCACTACCCTATTGGTAATAACGGATAGGCTAAGCAAAGGGGTTATACTGGAACCTTGCGAGAAGATAGACGCCGATACCGTCGCTAAGATCTTTATTAGGACGATATATAGGCGGCACGGACTACCACGGGCTATAGTCACGGATCGCGGAACGCAGTTTACCGGAGCGCTTTGGACTCGGATCTGTCAAGTCCTAGGGATAAGGAGGCGCCTATCGACCGCGTGGCACCCGGAGACGGACGGTTCCACTGAGAGGATGAACCAGACAGTAGAGGCCTACCTACGGAAGTACGTGAACTACCTACAGGACGACTGGCACGACTGGCTCCCCTCAGCAGAGCTCGCGATTAATAACCGAGATGCGGCGGCTACGGGCGTGTCCCCCTTCTTCCTAGAGCATGGGTACCATCTAGACGTGGTGGATTTTCCGGAAGACCTGACGGCAGGAGCTTCTGACTCAAGGAGCCCTATCCAACGAGCGGACGCCATCTTACACAAGCTGAAGTCAACTGGCGAATGGGCACAGGCTTCAATGGCGGCCGCCCAACAGGAGCAACAGGATTTTGTGAATAGGTTTAGGGACCCAGGCACGCAGTACGAAGTAGGGGATTATGTATGGCTAGATTTGCGGAATATCAAGACGGACCGACCCTCTAAGAAGCTTGACGCGAAATGCGGAAAGTTTAGAGTCTTAGAGAGGATCGGAAGCCACGCTTATCGCCTAGATACCCCCGGGACGATACATAATGTGTTCCATATAAATCTACTCCGTCCTGCAGCCTCAGACCCACTACCTTCGCAGCGAGTACAGGCCTGGCGACCACCTGGGATAGTTGGCGAGGACGGGGAGCCCGAAGAATTCGAGGTCGACCAGATAGTAAAGGAACGGACTAGAAAGGGACAACGGCAGCTACTAGTGAAGTGGACGGGCTGGGACAAGCCAACCTGGGAACCAGCCTCGGCGCTACAGGAGACCGCCGCCCTCGACGCTTTCGAAGCGAGAACCAGAAGGGGGGCGTAATGTAAGGGGTTGGACCCCTATTCCCTTCTCGGGTCACCGCGCGCTCCGTAATCGACGAGGCAGCAAGGCCTGTCTGGAGATGCCATCACCAGACTCCCCCTTTTTACTCTCGCGCACGTGACCCTCAACACGGTCACATGACCTCAACGCCTGAAGCTATAGCTCCATCCCCCATCACCGACTTCCTTCCTTTTCCCCTTTCTTCTTCTTCCCCATGTGTTTTGTCTTCGACTTACGGATACCCTTAGTTAGTTGAATAGAACTCTCTTCGGCCGTTAACAGTTACGCTCTACCTAGGGAAGGACTCTCCTTACTACTACTCCTTCTAGTCGGGAGAAAATATACTATACTCGCTGGCTAGGGCCCCTAATTAACTCTCTATCTACTATAAGTTTAGCATTAACTTCTATCCTCTATAATAGATAGTCTAATAGTCTTTCTCTACTAAACTTCTCCGCGTTTAGTAAGGCGGGTTTTGGCCGATTAGGGTGTGGTAGTGTCTATATCGAGGGGGCTAGTGAGGCTTAGGGGGTAAGATATACTACTAGGGGTATCCCCTACTCCTATACTCTCTCTCTTAGCGTGGCTAGCTACGCTATTAAGATTCTAATCTACTCCGTCTGCCTCTCCATAAGGGTACTCTACTACTCTAGAAAAGCTCCTAACTAACTTAGTGGCTGGTTACTATTCTACTGTCTATTTCTATTGTTCTCCTAGCCCTAATATTGGCCTTCCGCTATATCTATTGCGTTCTAATCTTCTATTCCAATGTTCCTATACCAATGTTTCTAATATCTTCTGTGTACTCGATGTACCCAATGTGTCTAATGTAACCAATGTGTCCAATATAACCAATGTGTCCAATGTAACCAATGTGTCCAATATAACCAATGTAACCAATATAATAATGTGTTTTGTAATGTTAACGGCCGAAGAGAGTTCTATTTAACTAACTAAGGGTATCCGTAAGTCGAAGACAAAACACATAAGGAAGAAGAAGAAAGGGGAAAAGGAAGGAAGTTAGTGATAGGGGATAGAGCTATAGCTCTAGGCGTTAAGGTTATATGACTGTATTAAGGGTCACATACGCGAGAGTAAAAGGGGGAGTCTAGTGATAGTATCTCCAGATAGGCCTTGCTGCCTCGTTGATTACGGAGCGCGCGGTGACCCGAGAAGGGAATAGGGGTCTAACCCCTTACATTATATTAGATAGTCGTTTTTATTAAAGACTTCATTAAGGTCTTCTTCTTGGGGTATAATTCTTTCTTCGCGTACGTTTTCCTATCCGAGTTTTTTGTCCTAGATCTATTATTCGGGGTATCTCTAGGTATAGTATTTCCTTTAAATTCTAGCTAAGTATTTAAATCCGTAAGTATATTTTCCTTATTTAATAACTATCGGACAGTACTCTCCGTACTCTCTTAGGATTTCTTTAATCTATACTTGTCTTTCTTTTAGTAAGTCCTAGCTATTCTATCCTTTATAAAAGTCATTCTTCGAGCGTTTTTCTTACTCCTTAATTTACTATAACTCTTCGTTTTCTTATTCTAATACTATATTTTGTCGTTCTAGTATTAGTATTCTAATAGTTACCCTAAGGTACCCTTGTAGTTTCCTCTTTCCTTAGTTACCCTCTTACTTACTAGCTAATAGCGTCTTAGTAGTATTAAGTTAGTTTCTAGTTTTCTATTATTTCTTTCTACAATCTCTGGTATAATATTCTAGTTTTTCGCAATAGAAATATAGCTTCTATTTCTAGTATTGTTTCTTTTTGTCGTCGCTTTATCCTTATTACTTAGTTGCGTCTAGTTCTATAGGCGTAGTATACTATTTATTAATTTACCTTATAGAGCGTCCTTATTTAGATTTCTAGTTATATTCTTTCCGTTCTATATCTCTTTCGTATAGTCGTGCGTTAATCCTAATAGCTTATTCGATTATCTAATATATCTATATTAGTCTCTCCTTAAGTCGTGCTATCTTGTCCTTAACTCTATCCTTAAGTCCTTAATAAAATTAGTCGGCTAGTACCTCTTCGTCCTATTCGAGGTATAATATAATCTATTAAAAGTCCGATATATATTATACTACGCTTCTAGTTTATCGAAGTTAATAGATCTTCTATACTATATTTCTCTTCTTATTAATATCGCCGAAGGTAAGTTTAAGTTTATTAATAAAGGTTTTATAATACTCGAGAATATTAATAATCTTATCGTTAATTTTATCTTATAGTTTATTAAACTATACTTGTAGATTAGATTTAAACTAGTCTATAGCTATTCCTTCTAGAAATATTAAGGCGGTAAGTACTTTATTGGTTTCGTTCGCAATCCTTATTATATTTACTACGAAGTAGAGGTCTATTTATACTAGAAACGTTCGTAACTTCCCTCGTTCTCCTTTAAATAGCGTCGGTTTATTGACCTTGAGTTCTCCTACTAACCCGCGTCCTTGGGTAGCTAATATTTATTATTGTCTCGAGTTATTATATATATAGGTTCATCTATTAGATAACTTCCTATAGACTAACCATTGGTCCTAAAGTTATCGATTCGGTATTAGGTACTATAGTTTTCTTTAGGTATTCTTCCTATAGGTTAGCTTACTTGTCGGGGTATAGAATATATATCTAAACTTTCTTCTATTTTATTAGGTTCGTAAGTCAATTTGTATTTAACTTTTGGCGAGTAAATAATAAGTCGGAATTAATATTTAGTTCTTATAATCATAGGTACAAGGCGATTAATACTATAAAGGGGGTTCCTTAGCCTATATAACTAGAAGTATACTTAAGAGAGAGAATTACTTAAGAACTCTTTGTGGATAGTTAGGTCGAAGTATTATTAGAGATATATTTAAACGGAGATACTCTAGTATTCGACTTTAAGGTAATAGCTCTAAGTCTAGCTTACTCCTATAGGTATAAGTTCCTTATTATAATTAAAGTAGTGCTCTAGTTAATTAGGTATAAGGCTTATTAAGGGATATTAGATAGATAAAGGAAGTATATTTATATTAATTAGTACTATAAAGCTATAACTTACTATAAAGTTAACTTTAATCGCGAGTATTAAAAGAACTCTTAATTAAAGTAGGAAACGAGTATCTTTATATATATATTAATCTAAATCTATATTATCTATTTCCTTATAAATCTATCGTTAGTCTTAAACCTTAAGTCTATCGTTAGATTTAACTTTTAAATCTATTATTAGATTCGAACCTCGAATCTATCGTTAGATTCCCTAGCGCCTTGGTAATTTAGATTCCGTATAATTACGTGATCCGCTCGTCCCAAGTTTCCTGTCCGCTCTGTGTTGGTCCAATGAATGTGGTTGTCTGAGCTGTGCCGTAGGTGGTCTGTAACACTTGAGTTCATAAATATCAGCCCAAATCAGCCCAAATCAGCCCAAATCAATCAAAATCAATCGATATCAGAATCGATCTCAGCCGCCAGGGACAGCCATTGCAGCCAAGGTATCAGTTGAGTTAAGCTTACTCTTCCGGGTAGTGTAATAGAAAATATTCACTTACAACCCCACCTTCAGACACCCACGGAAATTTCGACAACAGTGATAGTCATCTGCCCCATCTTGCATCTGATGTGTGTTGTATGACTGAAGGAAATATAAATACCTGTCTAGCTAACTTGAAATTAATTTATTCCAGAGATATTAAGGTCACCTCTGCTAAGCTATAACGATAAATTCTAGCGGGCAAGGAGAGGAAAGAAGACGCCTAACGCTCAAAGTAATGGTCTGGAAAGAGAAGGAGCTCAGAACCAAAAAGGAGGTAGGAAAATATCCTCAATATATATCACTGGGTTGGGGACGCTAATAAGCTCATAGACCATCTGCGACGACAACCATGATACGGATTGGCAACCATCGGCAAATAATGTCAGAATCAAACCTCCAGAAAAAACTTCCTTTGTCGTTGTCGATATCAGAGATAACCGTGGCGCAATATTTGTCCATGAATCAGCTAGCAACGAATACGTTGGTGGAATAGGGATGGACGAACAAGGAAATGTGGTGTTAATTCCCTGGAGCCCGGACTGGCACTACTACACTATCGGATCTCTTCGGGTTGGCTATATCGAAAGGTGATTTGGAAGAAGAGGGCTTGACTTGGTTACATCATCTGTGGTCGTTGCGTTGCGAAATGGTGGCTTAGTTTTCTCGAGATGGGAATTGTCACAAAGGGCGACGCATTTGGATAGTATGTTATTGTTAACCATATTTCACCTGGGATTTGACCAGACTCGATTACTCGTTGAACATCTTGAGCCGTAAGTCGGTAGACATCGCCAGTAAGTGAACCTAATCGGTAAGTGAAAGCCGAAGAAAAAGCTGGCGGGAAAGCATAAACGTACTCTCCCGGTGTTGAGGCGGGCTAACCTCACGAGGGGTAGCCGCTGTAGTGGGCGGCGTGCAGGAGCTAGCTAGGAAACTTAAGTATAAAGTTATGGAGAGATGGTGGAAGTTGTACCTTTTGGATCAAAATCCTTAACCAGCCTTTGAAGAATATCGCTATCCATTTGTTGCTGTAGCTCTTTTATGCGCGACGATAGCCCAACCCGATCACTTTCCTTCATATTCGAAATTGCAGATGGGCCAATACCAGCAGCGCATAAAGCTACCATCGACGAGTTCGTGAGGCAATCTACCCTGGTCAAGAAAGGTAGAAGAGGCCTAGGGAGAGAAGGGGGTATTTTTAAGATAAGAGGGGTACTTACGTAAGATAAATAAAATATAGAGAGAGTAGTTTAGTAAGGAAAACCTTTATTATTAACCAATAATATAGCCACTTTTTACTTCGTAATATAATTATATAATAAGAATACTACCTTGCTGCGTGCCTTTATGTAAGTTTGTTATAAAACGAATTTTGAGAGCATGGCACATACTATGTATAGTCCGCCGTAAGAGTAGTGGGGGGTTTCGTCACATGATAGTTGGTTGGCCTAACCCCTCCAACCTTCTTAGTTCACTCATGATTTATACTATTAAGAGCCTGATGGAAAATTTCTGTGCTTTCATTCGGATCCCTGGGTACTGCTTGTCCCTAGAACCCGATACTCGCTTGGACATGTCATCTATCTCTATATCAACTCACCGTAAGTCTTTCCTACACAAGCGATTATAAAACGACTGATATCCTCACTTCACGTCGTACTCATGAAGCCTAGGAAGCTGCGGATTATTAATCGAATTAGTGCTACTTCTTGAACTCGACGGACGGCTTCCCAAATTATTCTATGGCTGAGCGAGATACAATACAAGAAAAAGAGCAAGCGGACTTGCAGACGGTGAGATAACCATAGAGACAGTTTACCCGCAAATACTGACTCAACCTTCAAAACTCAGACAGTTTACAATGTGTGGATGCGCGCAGACGGACTACACGAGGGCGAAGAATCCGACAAATGGATATTTTTTAGAGACGGATTTGTACGAGTCCGTAAGCGTGATTGGGTCACGATTCTTATAGAAGGATGGGCAGACAAAACAGAACGTTCGTTCTATATTCCGCCATGGCACTCGTGTGAGGTGCTAGGGTGCGAGATAAAATTCACTAAAGCTTGAGTTGAGAAAGTCCGAGTTGGCGGACACTTCGCATCATATCCTCACGACCGATTGTAATGGTGAAGCAGCAGTCTTTATCTCCAGTTGGAATTAAGGCTGTCATAAAACTGGCTGTCGTCTGGGCCCGTTCTCTCTCCAACCGCCATTGCGTACTTGTTTCGACTCCTTTGCGCATAATGGTGAACAGTTTCTCGATATTTTCAAGGGGTATGTCGGAAAATGCGAGTTGGATTTCTGTGGGGTGAGACGTTAATTATGTACGTTTAGTAAATGAATATATTATACTCACGTCGCTCTTCTCCTATAGTTATACAGAAAGTTAGCTACATATCGTTCGGTTACAGAACAAAGCGACGTACTTTCAGGAAACAAGGCTTGCATAAAGCAAAGGTAATGTCGGCTGCTAGCAAAACCTTTCGCTGCGGCAGTAGACTCAAAGAACCGTTTGGCGCGCGCGTCTAAACCCATTCTGTATTGTTCATAGTTGTCAAGACGAAGGAAGTGCTCTACAACACGGTCGAAGGCTTTTTGGGCGCATTCCGTTGGCGGGATTGCCAATACAATAGAAAGGAAAAGATGATCGCTAGCTTCCTGAATCTTTGTGTATGCACGACGAGCTCGAGATTTCCGCCATGCAGTTTGCGATGCCCCAGTACTATCGGATTTAGGCTCTCCCCAAACGAAGTCTAACCGGCTTGCCAACAGCTCTTGATCGTGTATTGTTAAACCCATCATTCTTAGTTGTCCGGCCTTTCGGTCAACCTTGGCAATAGTTCTGTCTGTGTGCCTATGGGGGTTCGGGACAGCCGCCTGAGGGGTGTGCTGGTCCATAGCGATGATCAGCAATCAATATGGGACGGATTGATATGGAATGATATGGAATGAAATGAGATGTGATGGAGGAAGTGTTGGTACTTATAGTTTTGGTGGGGCCGTTGATCTACTAAGGCTTGTTTATTCCATTCCATATCATTCCATTCCATCCCACTTTGCTGACCCACCTGCAACAGCAACATATTGTATCGTGATTGGTCTGCCCCCGCCTTCTAGACCAAGGCTCGCTTCATATGCGATGTAAGACTGCGGATGGAACTATGATCCATAGGCACGATATAGCTGAATATAGTAGATTGAAGGCTTGGATATAGCTGCATGATGCAGGAAACAATACGTATGCAAGCAAAGAGAAGTTGATAGCAATTGAAAATGTAGTGCCTTCGTTCACAGGAACATAAAAGAAGCAAGACGCCCCTAAAATCCTAAGGCAGAGATAACCATTCAACGAGACCAATTCAAATATCTAGATATAGTTACCATATCCCAATCTATCCCCTAAACTCCCTCCTGCCCACTATGGCCCAGACAGAGAATCTCACCGGTCAAACCGTTGACGCCCCGCCGTCGCCTCCCAGCAGCCCAAGCCAGGAACAATACCGCAAGTGTACTATAGAGGACGAGCCTATAACTATGAATAAGTCCCTTTCTTCCGCCAAACCAACGTCGGCTGGCCAAATTTTACCGGAGCACCCACATTCTTCCCCAGCTATAACACCTTCAGGATACCCAGCCCAGAATCTCCCCAAACACCCTCATTCCTCTCCCTCTTCAACGCCACCCCCCAACTACAGTACTCCTTGCGTTCCCAGCTTCGTAACCCGGGAAGAGCTTAAGGATATTCTGATGGAGGTCCTTCGAGCAAAGGAATCGTCGGGTACTGCGCAGACCACCCCCGGCCCAACCACCGAGCCAGACATGCAGGCAGACGAGGACAAGTTGGATAAGGAAACGAAGCTCATGTCAAAGCTGGAGTACAAGACTGTGAACGACATGTAAGATCACACCAACCTCAGGAGGGATCAAGCTGACTCTTTTCAAGCTGGAACAAGGAGCAGCGTGCTTACGAGCTTACGGAAGGCCTGGAAATCTCGACGGACTCATGCGACAAATATGAAGAATATCTCTTCGTCGTTCGACATAGACACGGTACGCTGCAAATCTGATTGGGACTAACATAGAAGCTGACTTTACCAAAGGCCGTATCACCGGAGAGATTAAGACATATCTTGACTTCAAGTCGTCTGGACTCGTGGGTATTCTTCAACGTGTGATGGACAACGTTTTGGCCGTCAATTTGCGAGAGGATAAGCCATCGGTAGGCCGCTAACTCTTATAAGTTCTATGGTGGCATGGATCTGATAGTAGCAGGTGCCGGCCGACATTCTCTTCCATTTTGTACCGGAATTCGAGGATCAGTATAAGGCCCTTGGGGACGAGTCCATTGTCGGGAAACGGCTTGGCATACTTGTAGACTTCCTGAAAAAACACTTCTCACCTTTAGAGGATCGTTTAAATCCCCTGCTGGACCACCAGGAGATTACCTTTGAGCTCCTTGGGGCGTTGTTCAAGCCGAATGAACTTATATTCATGATCGACCAGTGTTCAGGGCAACCCCGATGTTTTGTTTATGACTCCGGTGAGCTTATAAAACACAGCCAAGGGGATTACTTCGAGATCGAATGTCGCTCGCTCGACTACGACGGAAAAGTGTTTGGTGAAGTAACAGCGATGCTCCGGGTTCCAAAATTTCGATCGGCCAGAAGGATATCCGACCTGGGGGTATTCCCTCTAAATTATCACGGCAGAAAAGCCGAGATCGAAGCGGAACTGGTTGAGAGAGGTCGCAAGTTCGAGAGTCTCAAGGGTGTTTCATATAATGAATATGAAGGTTTTGCCCACCTTAAAACGCCGAAAGGTCCGTTCAAATTCCACGTGACCGGCCGTATGATGGTTGACGCCTTGGCGTTTAAGGAGAAGAATCCGAACTACGGGTTGTCAGAGGTAAAGGAAGAGTACTCGGATAGGTTTTTCTCCTTTTCTGACGGTAAGTATGAAAGAGAGAAATGCCAGAAGAAGGTGAAGTCTCGAAACCTGGACTCAAAAAACATGACGGCCAGGGAGTACATTCTCTGTAGCCCAACAGTTCTGGGCTTTAGCCTTAGCAAAAGGGACTGGGGTAAGAATCAACGTCGCCCTAACATCTTAACGGCGCTAATATGTGAGCAGCGGAATTCTCGGTCTCGAATATCCGTCCTATCGACTGGAGCAAGCTGTCATCCTTCGATCATCTTGAGATACCCAAAGAAAAGAAAACCATGGTCAAGACGATGGTGGAGAGCCACAGACCTGGGTCGGAGAAATCGTCGTTCGACGATATTGTCGTCGGAAAAGGGAAAGGTCTAATATTTCTGCTGTAGTAAGTTGTCTCTCAGCTGCCTTGATGATTACCTAGTTAATGCTGGCTTTCACAGCGGGCCTCCTGGGGTTGGGAAAACTTTAACAGCGGAGAGTACCGCAGACCTCCTCCGAAGACCGCTCTACTCGGTTTGTCCTCCAGCCCCCTTGTGCGGTCTCGCTCTGACTTCAATAGGCCTGTGCCGGCGATTTCGGAATCAAGACGGAAGACTTGGAAGGCCATCTGTCTAGAGTCCTTGACCTCGTTCGTCGCTGGGATGCGATATTGCTCCTGGATGAAGCTGATGTTTTTCTGAGCGAGCGCAGCCTCCAAGGTCTGCAACACAATGCTCTCGTCTCTGTGTTTCTCCGCTCGCTCGAGTATTTCGAAGGGATCATGTTCCTTACGACCAACCGACACAGCACGCTAGACCCGGCCATGCAGAGCCGGATACATGTTAGTATCAGGTATGAATCGCTAAGCAAGGATGCGAAAGCCCGGGTATGGAAAAAACAATTGAGCAACGCAGGTGCAAAAATTTCGGGAACGGAGCTGGAGAGGCTTCTGAATAAAAGCTCGAATGGGCGACAGGTAAGCAATCAATATACCCATGCCGTGTGCGGTGACTAACACGGCATATTTAGATCAAAAACATTGCCCGAGCCGCATTTGCATTAGCCAAGGGAAGGACAGTAACCATCACACATATAGAAACGGCTCTGAAATGCGCTGAAGAGTTCGACCAAGACTTCCATGGCGCAGGAGCGTTTGACAATATGAGAGCCTATACTTGATCGTTGGAGGGCATGATATAGAATGATGCCGCTGCGTTTTCTATGTTTCTGGCGACGAAGACCACCGAGCCAATTCTCTTACATCATCTTCTATCTCACCCTTTAACGTTAGTAAGCTTAAAAGGCTTAAGTATAGGTATAAGTCTCTACTAAATATAATAGAGGTAGTATATATAATCTAACTATAGTACTAATTAAGTATAATATTTAATATACTCCTCTAGCTTATATAAGCTATAAATAGATATATTGAGTAATTTAAATAATTTAAATATATAGAATAAAGCTAATAAGCCAAGCAGGTTGGGTAACAGCTGACATAATCTAGAGCTTTCGGAATTATAAATGGCCATATTTGTTGATATCCTACGTTCTCAACCACAAACTGTTCATCTATCATGGCATCATTCAAGATCGAGTTCATTCCGCGGTCGTACGAGGAGAAAGAGACTTACCGCTGTGCCAATGGGTTTGAGCTTCCGTATTATTCAGTACGCGCTATCGCCCGTTCAGGCCATAAGAGATGGCATATCAAGGTGTCCTTTAGGTACAGGGTACCCAGCCAGACGAGGAAGAAAAAACCAGAAAGGCGCCTCGAGTTCGAGACTTTTATCTTGCATATCGATTTCGATTCCCTTCCTCCCCTCATCGACGACACTGTTACGGAGGTCGAGCTGACTTCCATAACACAACCGATCCCTCAAGATTTGATTCCCCCAGATTCCCAGTCGGGGGCGCTTCCATTAAAACAAAAATTTATCCCTCCTTTTACGCCCGAAAACAGATTTGTTAAGGTCGCCAACAAGCTGAGATATACAGTACGGGAGGATGTCTCTCGGGTGGTATACCCCCAGCAGGTAGAAGAGTTGCCCGTGCCAACGAGATGGATATCTGATATCAAACTAAAGGAAGAAATCCCAAGTGTGGTTCCCTGGATTTCTCGAGCTAAGCTTGACGACGGCGGAAGATGGTACATCTACAAAGAGATTGATAGGCCTTTTTACTGCCCGAGAGATAGTGATGTTATGCAGCAAGAGCTATATAATCTTATACAGTTCCGGCACGTACCCAACATAGTACAGTTAGTTGCTGTTATTATCTCCAGAAATCCATATTTGACTACAGTTCGAGTTAATGACATACCTGTTATACGAGGGGTCCTGCTTGAGTATTATTCGGGCGGAACGTTGGAGCTAATATTAAACAAGCTAGATGGAAGAAACCTCCCCTGGCGCAGATGGGCGCTCCAGATTGCCGATGGTCTCAACCAGTTACATCTAAGAAATATCACGCATATGGATCTTAAACCCTCTAACATTGTGATCGATAGTGAGGATAATGCCGTTCTAATCGACATAAGCGGTATTGGTGGGGTTACCCATGAATGGCTAGCGCCAGAGCTTCGAGATATCTTGGACCCCCTTTCTTTACCGTTTGAAGCACGCCAGAGAAATGATATCTGGGCCTACGGTAAACTTCTACTGGCAATGGCTGAGCTTAGTGGCAATATGAGAGAGAGAGAGCTCTTGGAGGGTGTCGCATTTGGCGCGGTGATAGATGACCCCGCATCACGGCTTAATCTACCCTACATCATATCTCATCTCGGGCGACAACATCCACAGAAACTTCCCCCAAACCACGTCCCGCGTTGAGAATGCTCATCCCTGTTGAGGGCGCTCAGTATTCGCTCCAATCGATATCTGTGTGGTCGAATCCGCCATTTTCCCAGTTTCCTAGTCATGAACTTCAGCGGGGTGGTTTCTTTCCATTTGCCCATTGTTGAGATACAAACCTGGCCCCTCACGCATAGGGGAAGCTTTACCATCACACCCTTGAAGACCACAGCCAGCCAAACCAGTTGTGACCGCTTGCGTGGAGTTTGCATCTCTGCACGCCTCTTTCTTTCTCTTGGCTTCAGCACAGGGCGTACTCAGAGACTTGTGGTAGTGACCACAACGGTGCACCCGTTCAAGGAATTGGCACATAGTACACTAAAAAGGAGGTATATCACGATCGTGATTTGTGGAAGAGCTAGAGCTTGAAATAGATGTGCCAATATAACAGTGTTCAACATTTGTGGTGGAATGTAAACCTAGCTGTGTATGTTCGGAAGTTTTTATATTCATAAGTTGTGATTTTCAGCAACAGCCGCCCCGATTATATGTGCGAAGAAATCACGCGCTGTTCCTGTTGGTGGATGGCCAACCCTACATCCTAACCGACGCGTCCCGTACGTCTGTTTTTCTATGCGTACGTCTTAATCGGGCCACACCATATACATAGTAAACAGCGATGGGGTCATGGGACAACAATGCCATGGTCTAGTAGTTATGGGCGGCAGGGGTATGGAAAACAGGCTTCGAAAGGGTTTTCCCGCTGGCGTTCCCGCTTCGATAGTGGCTGAATAATTTTGGCTCATTATGTGTTGCGTTAATTGGGCCTTCATGCTTAAGTTATCCGTATAAATAGGGGCTTGGCTGCAACAATACCCAACTAACCCAGCTTGAGGGAGGAAACTTCCTCCTCACTTAGCCCCTCCAAAGCACTGAGAGGGAAAGAAGAATACATAAGTATTAAACTGTTTGACGAAGAGGAGTACGATAGAACAGTTACAGGCAGGGGAAAGCAAATTAATGGTTTAAGCCCAGTAGATCGCGACGTGCGACATTCATATACTTGACTAACTCACCATGGGTGGGAAGCGCTCTATCTTTTGGCTGGGCAGTGTCCCAGTACAATAAATTTGGCAGGAGTATGTGGGATTACTTTTGAGAGATACACGGGGGTCAGACATTTTGATACGCACCGAGGAGCCAATCAAGGTCGCATATATGTTGCACAATAGATGGTATTAACGAATGTGACAAACCCCTACGGCTTCTCAATAACGATATGCAAGGCCTGAACTGGGTAAACAGTCGATTTGTACCCATTCTTCGCCTACCCATCAGCATACCAGGCCTAGGAGGCGCTTGCATATCGAGCTGTTTACACGCTTATTCAGACTAAGGGGATGACTACGAAAGCGAGTGGGGGGATTTCATAAAAGGAGTGAACTACGCCCGCAAATTCATGGGCGGATACTAAGAACTCGAAGCTCACATTTGAGCTCTCATTGTCTATTTAGCTGTCGAACAGTTACGGCCCCGCGGTGCTATACTTCTCCTATAATGAACGCATTCAACAGCGCGGGCTCTGTGCCACTGCCAACCACGCCCTGGATCTCTATTGTGGACTTCTTCTTCCCCGGCTTCACCGCCATCTCCACCTCCACGCAACTAGACATGAGGATGTGCGGGCCCGGTCAAACCCGGGGGGTTCCAAAGATGCTCACCGTGGGCGCGGGTTTCTCCGTACCCAAGCTTTTGGGTATAGGCTCTATAGGTTACCTGAAATCTATCTTAAATAAGCCTACCCACCCAAGTCTTACCCAAGACTTTTTAGAAGTGCTCAGATTTGACCACCCAAATACCCGTGGGTTAGGCATTGCACATCCTCATGTCTACCTACACCCAGGTTTCTCCACTCGGTGTCACGTCCGTCTTCATACCCGCTGACGGATTCTCTTTCCACGTCCATATGGAACAGACCGCCAGTTGAATCATCGCCGTTGCTGCTAGAACCTTGGAAGCTAAAGATCTGGTATGCTATCATCGTGGTGGTCGTCACTGTTTGGAAGAGCCGGCACGAATCCTGTAGATGATGAATCAACGCTGTATCGACATTCAACAACTTCCAACGTCGTCGGTAGAAAATTTCATGCTATTGGCTTACACCATATCTTAACAGTTGCTTTAAACACTATATGGCTCAACGTGTGGCCCCGTTACAACATCTCTTTGATACTAGCTATCTACATGTTTTTGGGGGTGATATATACCCTGAGATCGTCTCCTTCCAGGGGGGCCATAATCCCAAATGTCGGCTTTGCGCTATCAACTCTGGGAAACCGTGGTATATCATTCGGGTCTTCCAGCCGCTCAATATCGTACTGGTGGAGTGCTGTGCCGATGAAACAGAGGACTTCCTGCCTTGCCACAAAGCGGCCTGCACAGAGAGTCGCCCCCCCGCCAAATGGACGGTAACTGGAACTCCTCGTTAAATTCCGTTTTTCAATGAACCGCGTGGGTCGGAATTTGGAAAAATCGTTCCCAAAGACGTCTTGGTTTTCGTGCAATTGACGATACGGTAGCATGATTTTCCGGCCCTTACGAAGGATTTTCCCGCCAATCAACGTGTCTTCAGTGATATATCGCATACTGGCTGAGCTCGAGTAAAGACGAAGAACTTCACTAAGGACTGAGTCTAGAATTGGGCACTTGTTCGTGAGATGCTCGAGGCTAGGCCCATCCGTGCGGTTTTCAAGGAATACCTCCTTCTTAACGGATGCATATAGGCTGGGATCGCTGAGAAGGTGGCACAATACCCAGAAACAAAACTTGTAGGTATTCCCGTTGACACTATGCATTAACGACTTCGTTAGACGCATAGCAATATCATACCAAGCAACGTGAACTTACACGAAAAAGATAATGAGGATTGCAGCAGACATATCACTCTCCCCCAATCCTAAATTCCTCGACTCTGTTTCTAGCGACTTTGTGAACCAGGCACAATCCTCGCGCTCTTCTCTTGGTAAGCGGTAATATTGAGTGAGAATGTCAATTATCGTGTCTCGAGCAGCCAGAGCGTCTCTCGAAAAAACACTTGGGTATTGAAACAATAGCTTCCAGACGCCGCGGTCTAGGGCATAGAAAGATTTGAGCATGTCTGGTGTCAGTCCCCATAGCTTATCGCCCCAATAAGTCTTCGTTCCTGCTTCTACTAGGACACGTCCGCACAGTCCCAGCAGGGACACCTGAATTCCCTTACTGGATTTTTGGCTCCCGAGACACTCGCCTTGGGATAGAGTCTCCCATGCCAGCCCGCGTTTAATATGCCCAAGCAAGACATCGATCAGTGGCCCAGCCTGTGAGTTTGGGCCTGGGAGCAGCTGGATATGGTGGAAATCGACAGCCAATCTAACCAGTGATTTCCCCGAAGGATTAAGGCTGGAATCGTTTCGCCCAGGGATATATCGCGGTGGCTCTTCGCTCATCTTTTCCACCGTCCTCGTGTCTGTGCCGCAGGACAGCATCAGGTCCTGAACAAATACATCGAATGACAACGAAGTATTATTCTTGTATACTTGGGCGACATCGTTGGGGTTCACGACAACGTACACCTCCTCACCAGCCAGTGTGATGCTAAATGGTTCTCGCAGCGGATTGTTACCACTACAAGAAAAATTGGGTCAGCCAGAGGTTCCTCAGCGGATTTTCGACATTGCCACATACAGCCCTGAATTGAGAAGAGCATGAGCGTCTTTAAAGAATTCAAATGTGCATCCTATGTGTTTGTTGGTTAACTCGGGGAAACGCTGATTAATTTCTTGCTTCCTTGACCTACCGAGCCCTGATGCATATTTAGTAAACTATGATATGGCACGGTCAACAGGCGGCGGGCATGCTTACAAGGTATCAAATATGGCAGTGGCCTTGGGTCCCTTGGGAACAGTTTAGGGACAATTGTGAATCTCCAAAGTCTCCAAACGACCCAGGAAATAACTCCAAGGAGTAGAGTATTACGCGCAAGGCAAAGTACAGCATCACCAGAGCGTAAACTAGCCAAGTTTCCTATGCGCACTGGAAAATCCATGGCTGACTAGGACCGTTGTCAAAAAAAAAAAAAAAAAGAAGAAGAAGAAAAGAAAAGGAATATGAACAGGAAGGCGCCGAAGGCTACCTAAAGATTGGCGGGAGACCTACATACCTTTGTGGGCTTCTTGGTTGAAGATATATTTGGAGGTCTCATTGAGGGCAGGACATTTGAGATGTACAGTAACTATCACAGTTACGAAGTACATGCATGGGTGTGTTAATCTCCGGATCAGCCGTAGGATCAGCCGTTGCTCAAATATGTGCAGGCATTCCGTGGATCCCTGTTCGAAAGTCACCGGCTGCTAAACTTAGTAGATCCTGGTAATGGACTGCCAACGAGGAATTACTCCTCCGTGCTTACTCTGTGCACCATTAACTGCAGCCTTGGAGGTTTCTCAGCCTGCTTGCTCCCGGACCGATGGCCGAAAGTCTTGTACGGCTTATGCATGGCGAGGGCATTTCAGCACCGCCCTTGGTGCATCTTTATATCAATCTTCCCAGCTCTTGCGCGGATTTAATTCGTTACTCAAGACCAACGTCTGTGGTGTTGAACATTTTTCTTTCGTTTGATATATTTTGTTCTTCCAACGCAGATTACTATGAGTTTACCCTCAGGATCCTCTATGGATCTAAACCTCATCCCGGCGGGACCTCCACCGCCTGGAGAGGTTCCTGTCATCGGTGGTGGACCGTCACTCGGCACAACGACTATTGCTCTCGAGTGTGTCATGATGGCCATCGCAGCGACAGCCGTCCTCTGTCGAGTTATCTCGAGCTATCCCGTGCGAGGTCGTCGCTCATCCGGGCTTGGTGTGGCCGATTGTACGAAACATCTCAGCCATCATAGCTAGCTGCCCGCACATATTTCACTGGAATAGCATCCCTAACAAGCATATCACAGATGCCTCTCTGGCTGCGATGCTGCTTGCGATTGCTCAATCCTCTCTCGTCATTTCGCGTATGTAGATACCCGATACCCGCTCGATATCTAAGAAATGCTGGCGGACTAACTTGCTTCTTAGTCCACGACTACGAGCGCCACCAGTGGAACATTTCTGTTGGTTCGCTAACTAGCAGCTACTTTAAGGTAGGCCCAACTAGATAGTTAGCTACACTGGTAGCATCTATGCTAAGTGCAAGTCGCAGAGAGGCTTTGCCCAGAACCTGATCGCCTGGCCGAGTATTTTTTGCGCTAAACTGGCTATCCTTCTCCTCTACCTTCGCATCTTCCGAGTCAAACATTCTCTGAGATGGGCAGTATACGGGGGGGCGGCATGGGCAGCGCTTGCTTATCTTCCCAATATTGCCGTTGCCACCTATTTCTGTGCTGCTCACCCTGGTGAACCATGGGGCTTCAACGTTGGCATGCGATGCTCGCAAAAGGGGCCACTGAAATGGCTTGTTGTATCAGCAACCATGTCAGTGATACTGGACCTCTATATATTCGCAGTTCCAATTCCTATTGTGATGTCTTTGAAGATGAGCAATAAGAAAAGACTAGGGGTCCTCCTTATCTTTTTTACTGCATTTTTGTACGTTGAAACTCTTGCACCCGAGTAGACGGTATGCCCGAGAACGCTAACTAGAAAGTATAGGGCTTGTATTTGTGCTATTCTAACCCTGGTGTACCGTGTTCGCCTCCTCCAAACAACAGATTCACTATGGCTTAGTGCACAGCTCTTCATCTGCAAGTTTGTTACCCTACTTTATCCGGGTCTTATAGTGCCGTTACTCACCTATCCTCTCCATATATAGTGCCGTCGAGAATTATATCGCGATCATCGTGGGCTCTATTCCTGGGTGCAATACATACTACAAGTCATACATTATGGAGTCACCACTGCTTAACCGGATGTCTTCCTACTTCACAGGCAGCAGAGGCCCTAAGAGCGAGAGTTCTAATACATACCCGTCAAAAGGCTCTTACCGGCTGAAGGATTCCAGCAGCAATAACGAGTCCATGAACACTCTCCAGCCCGTCCAGCCTAGTCAAGCTACATTAAGTCGAAGCACACAGAGACTAGATTAGCAATGCGATGAACACTTGTAACTTTAGGATCACTTCAGGCATGCAGGTTGTTATGCAGGGATGAAGCAGTTAATTAATTTAAAAAGTTAATGATATCCAAAGCACAGCCTTGTGTAGTCAACTACTATAGGTAACTACTAGCTAGCGTCTGGGCGGGTAACAGGCAGCATACATATATTAATACATTAGCTATAGTTCATTGTTCGTTGGTTATGGGGCGGTGCTCCCTTGACTGTGCTGTTTACCAACAACAAAGACAACGCAGCCCAGGATAAAACGAAGTGCATAGCCTCTCTGCTTTTCATTTCGATAGTGAAGTAACCTGAAGCTCCCTGGATTTGTAGCTCTCAGTTCAAGCTGCTTCCACCTCGCCTGGACGACCATGGCCGACTCAACAGAACCATCTACGATTCCGCGGACATCAGTTCTCGTAACCGGTGGCTGCGGATTTCTCGGAGCGCACATCGTCCAGCAGCTCCTCGATGACCCTCGTCCGTTTGCTGTTGCGGTCGTCAGTCGCAACCCCAGCGCCGCCAGTCAACACCACGACTCGCGAGCATCCTACCACGCAGCAGATATCACAAACATGCCTCAGATCGAGGCACTGTTTAACCAGATACAACCCCAAGTGGTAATCCACACCGCATCCGCACTTCATACCGCATCATCCCGTGAATTGCATCATACCAATGTCCAGGGGACTCAGGTTCTCCTACAGTGTGCGGCCGCTTGCGATAAAACGCTAGCATTTGTCTATACGTCGTCTGACTCTGCGGTGGTGCCGTCTCAGAAGCTTTTGGTAGAGAGTGAGGCCCAGCTCTATACGGAGACATCCTACAGAAACCTGTACTGCAAGACGAAAGCTATCGCCGATGCCGCAGTTCTGGCTGCCAATTCTCCCAGTCTACGCACTGCAACCATTCGGATACCCGGCCTATATGGGGAAAACGACACCAATTTCATTCCACAGCTGGTCTCAAGCATCCGAAAGGGCGAGTATAAGACGCAGATAGGCCCAAATAACAAACTGTTTGAGTTTGTGTATGTCAAGAGCGCCGCGAATGCTCATGTACTTGCTGCAAAGTCGCTTCTCAGTACCGACACTGGCGGCCCCAAAGTCGACGGTGAAGCCTTTTTCGTCACGGATGGCAAACCTCAGCCTTTTTTTGATTTCGCGCGCAAAGCATATGCTGCGGCTGGCTACCCGGTGGCTTCCGATCAGGTAACCGTCATCCCACTTGGGGTGATGTTGGTTATTGCATCGATGATAGAATGGGCGTATTATATCTTTACTCTAGGGAGAAAACGCTCTCAGATAACACGAGACGGTATCGAGCATCTTGATTCGGGGTGTCACTGGTCGATAGACAAGGCGAGACATCGGTTGGGCTATGCGCCAGTGATGGAACAGGATGAGGCGATTGAGCAGACTATGAAATGGGCAATGGCAAATTTGTGAAAGAAAATGCACTGCTTTAGTTCTCCATAATACATGAGTAAGAAAGGTACGAATAGACCAAAACCCAAGGAATAGTAAAATCTAGTCAAGCCTTTGTCAATCTTCAGCTCTGTCTCTGACAAGTAAAGAAATGGTAGATTTTGGTATCACTGCCGACCTCCACTGGAAGCAATTTGACCCTCTAAACCCAAGAATCTCACAGTCGTAATGAATGAGCATTTTTGCGAGCATCAGCTTCAGAACTGCAGTGGCGTAGAAGCGGCCGGGGCTAGATGAGAAGCAGAAGCCACGTTAGATGCTTGATGTCGCATCTGTTCTAATGTTAATGACATACCAGACTATGCGGCCCAAGCCCCAAACAAGCCAGTCACGCGAAGCTGCCGTCAGGCCATGGCGATGGCGCCCTTCATTTAGGAAACGAAGTCTGTCGAACTGCATGGCATTCGTAAAGTACTTCTCATCGCGCATCATAGAACGGTGCGGCACGCAGACCCATTCCCCCTTCCGGATATGCAGCCCGTCAGAGAAAGTAAAAGGCTGCAGAGCCTGTCTGCGTATACCGGCTACAGACCAAAACGATCAGTCGAGGATCGACGTCAATTGCACGGAGGCCATGGCTTACTGCTTTCAAAGGCATTCAGTCGAGCCGATTCACTGAGAAAACTGTCTAGGAGCGGGAGATCGTCGCTGGCGTTGAAGCCCACATTTTTAGCTTCCTTGCGAAGCGGATCAATGCAGTCTGGATGCGAATATAGATCTAGCAGTGCAAAAGTGGCTGCCTGGACATCGTTGGTTAGATCTGGACCAGATATCATCACCAATTCGACAGGAGGAGCGTACTATGGACAAGGTGTGCACTGATCCATACCATATCCCCATCACCTCGCCGACAAGACGATCCGTACTCCAGTTGCATTTCTTGGGAGCTGTTTCGATAAGCCATTGTAGTCCATCGTTCTGTAGATTGATCTAGTGATTAGTTAGGTGATAATGACTAAAGGGAAGGTAAACAACTACCGGGCAAGACTGATCTTGTCTTCCACGCGCGGTCCTCTTTTTGATTTCGGCGGACAGGAGGCGGTGCAATGATTCTGACGACCGATAATTCCGAGTGAACCAGCCCGCAATGAACCTATAGCTCCTGTTAGTAGGAATTTAGTATCAGAGGGGGAAAGGTCATACTGAGCAAGAGGCTTAGGAAGAACCCTCAGCATTTCTGCAGCAAATGCAGAGTCCTGGGGGAAATTATAAGCTGCGTCGTAAAATTCGGGGTCCTCAGCTGGATTTAGTCAGTTTATCGAAGCGAAGGTCGAAATCTTGAGTCGCACCTAATTCACGGCCAAAAAACACATAGCAGTTAATGCAAGTAACCACTCTTTTTGAGAACTCATAGACGGGAACTGAGCGGGATCCTAGTAGGAGAGGTCAGCAGTATTCCCTGTAGAGCGATATAAACTCGCCTTTGCGAAGGTGGTATCGCTCTAGTTCCGAGCGTATGTGGCTGGCGATGGCTTTGTCCAGATCTGGCAATATTCTAGGGAGTTGAGAGGTCAGGATCGTACGCAGGGCCCGGACGAATCCTGTGCCTTCGACGCCCCTGACATCGTTCCACTCGAAGCCATGCATCGTGGATTTGGGCTGCAGAAACTAGTTGAGTGGCTCGTTAGTAAAGGGGCTAAAATGGCTGAGGATGAAAACGCACATCCTTCGCAACGGCGTGAAGCGACAACACGTCCAGCGGTGCTCTATTGATCTCCTCCATATGCAAAGGCGAAGTGACCATATGCTGTATTCTTCCTGGGGTAACGACTTCGAAAGGCAGCCCTTTCGCCTGCACATTGAGTCAATACACGCACTTGACGAAGGGGGAGGATGGTTCATACCAGGATATACGATCTATCAATTACATTGGCCCCGTTGAACAAATATGCTAGGCTCAACAATACATTTTGCACCAGGCTGTATAGCTTGCTAGCAAAGTCGGCACATCCGATGAAAATGTTTTGTTCCTAGTTCTATTGTCAGTTATGGCTTCTCCTGGGACCGCAGACTTACATACCGCTATAACCGCGAGGGTCGCGCATAGAGCGAGACCGATGGCACATCCCGTATAAGGATACGATTCTATGAGTTCTCTCAGCATGGTGGTTGATAAGAATAATCAAGTATGGATATTCGGCTTTGAGAGAGGATATATCCTGGGAACGGGCTCCTTTCTAGTAAAGGTTCAAGGACTCCAGGCCTCGACCGAATATTCGTCCCCATTTTGGATATACTATAGTATTGCTACTATGTATATGCATGTTTTGGATATATGCTCCTATATGCTGGTTTTGGATATATTGCTGCTATGTACGCATATACTTGGCCTCGACGAAGGATGTGGCCAATCGGTGATTTCACCGAAAACACCAATGGTAGGACGTACGGTTGAACCAGCATAAGCATGATATATAGTACCTCAGCCGCAATACCTCAGCCGAGCCGGACATTAATAACACTAACTTCGACCAAAAAACCGGGGCCTGATGATGGTGCTGTGGGGACAGGATCATATGTATGATTAGCAGCATGGCGCTATATAGCTGTGATACTTTCCTGTACGTAAATCGCTGGACAGCTAGACTCCGCTGCCTTCTATAAAAGTGTCTTTTTCCTCAATTGCTTAATGCTGGGAAGTGAACCTAATTCAAACGGAGGGCAAACATCTTCATCATGGTGCTGATACAGATTCTCCCCGGCATCTTGACAGCTTTATGTATCGTTGCCTACCTTCACAAAGCCCTCGGCATAAAGAAACACGATGCTGAGCCACCCTTTATCCCGACCTCAGTACCATATTTCGGCCATCTCCTCGGGTTACTGAGCCAGCAGATAGCATATTATGCCAAATTAAGGTACGCCAACTGACTATCAAAGTCGTGGCCTTTTGCTAACTATGTGCTGATGTATAGCGCGAAATATGGGTATAAGATCTACAGCCTCGCCATGCCAGGTGGACGAATATACATAGTCAATTCGCCTAGTATCATCTCAGAAATCCAAAAACACCCGACAGTGCTGTCGTTCTGGTTCATCGAAGCGTCACTTACGAAGAATCTCGGTGGCATCAGCAACCATGCAAACGAGATCCTTCTAGAGAACGCACGAGGAGACAAAGGACAGCATAGTCTAGTGGTAGATGGCATGAAAGCTACACACAAAGCTATGTCTGGCCAGAGCCTCGATCGCATGACCCTTGCTGCCATCCAGCGGGCTAAAAAAGAGCTCGATCGGCTAAGCGACAGGCCGACGGAGCTGGACCTGTGGGATTGGGTGCAGCGCCTGTTTTCGTTGGCAGTCTCCAACAGCGTCTACGGACCGGACAATCCGTATGAGGATAGAAAACTAGAGCGTGGTCTCTCGTGAGTTACCCTATATGATATTCTTTTTTGGTGTTTAACTGACTGATAACACAAGGGAGTTTGCGGACCATACGGTCACCTTCTTAACCGGCTTGCCCCCCTGGCTATTCATCCCGAAGGCTTATGCAGCACGCGAGAGCATCGTTGCTAGTTTCGAGAACTATTTTGCCGTAAAAAGCGATGAGAAGGGCTCTGAACTTGTCCAGGCTAGGGCCAGGGTTCTAAGGGAATATGGCATCCCTGAGGCGGACATTGCACGATTCGAAGCTGTCAACGGCTTCGGGATCTTGTTGAATCTCCTGCCCACTGCATTTTGGACGGCATATCACATCTTTTCAGACCCCAAACTCCTTGACGATGTGCGAAAGGAAGCGGAGATGTATCTGCCTCCGGATAACGGTTCGCTACCGTATGGAACGGATCACGTAGCCCAGTTGGACAGGATGACCATCCTGACTTCCACATTAAAAGAGTCTTTACGCTTCCATGCTTCCGGGGCCGCAGCTCGCATGGTAATGCAGGACCATTTGCTGTCGAATCAATGGTTACTCAAGAAAGATTCATACATCTTCATCCCCAACCGATCGGCGCACTTTGACCAGGAGGCTTGGGGAGACAACGCAGACGAATTCAATGCGTACAGGTTTGACCGACAGAGGGGTGAGAAGATACACGCGGCAGCCTTCCGGGGATTCGGAGGGGGGGCAAACCTTTGCCCCGGTCGGGTGTTTTCCACCCGGCTTATCGTGGCGGTTGTGGCCTCATTGGTGCTGAGGTTCGATGTGAAGCCGCTGTCGGCCAGTGGAAAATGGGAAGATCCTGGGCATGATGAAAGCAGCATGGCAATTGTCCTGGCGCGCCCAAAGAGGAGAACGAGGGTTGAGATCGTATCAAGGGGTAGCTAGTGAACCAGCAACGGAATAATATGATTCAGGCTCGTCTGATTATCGTCTTGTAAGGGGATACCCTGTAGGATTCCGTATATACCATGGAAGTCCAGGTCATGTTCTGCTTCCTTCAGCTGATGCTGCCGTGTCGTAGATATGTATAGCCAAGGAGCGGAGGTTTTTGTCAAATATGAGCGAGAGCAGCGAATGTTGACTAGTTGAACAAGTATAAACGGATACAAGGATACTGTTGGGATTAGCCATCCTTTGTTCTGTACGACTCGCACCGTGTGTCCATGTTCCTGGGGCAGATAGGCCTTTTTGTCCCATGGCCCTGTGGTTCATGTAGATATCTCGGAGGCTGAAGGGGGAACACGTGACCGCAGCCTCTGCAAGACACGGCGGAACAGTAAAACAATGCCTCAGCAACCAAATGAACACTGGAAAAGGTGATAAATAGGCGTAGAATTGGATGATGATGATGGACGGAAGGTCCAGAGGCTACACAGGTGGTGTAAGCGCTAGTTGATAAGTTTTCCGGGCCTGAAGGATATTGGACATTGTTGGTTAAATGAAGGCCTCTGCACTCACTCGAACGGCTGAAAAAATAGATAAAGGAGGATATCTTACTATAGAAACGAAGGCATTATTCGAAATAATATCATAACTCCAGCTCTCGTAGCGGCTCGCTGATACATAATAATCTTGGGCTCTGAAGGCAGCCTGCCCTGCCTGCACTGCTGCCTAATCAAGAGTCACCTGATAGTGATCGTTTCGCATGTGGGGCTGACATCTGAGGGGTGATCTTTGCGTCATACGCTTTTATTTCTCATTTCTGTCCCCTTTTCTCGCAGAAAATGATAACTGAAGAAAGTGATACACTCTACATTTGCGTTGCGCTCTAAGACTTCTTAACTGCTATACTTCCTTCTATATTTTATCGAGGCCTCCAGCACTTCTTAATCGTCATGGGGGTAAGTAGCTCATTTGACGCGCTCTATTCCCATCGGCCCTAGCTAACTATATTGATGCAGCTAGGCGATGATGCACTCGCCGGGCGAGAAGAAGACATTGGAGGCCACTTTTTCGATCCGACCGAAAATCATAGGAGAATATATTTCAAGGGCTATTATCTCTCTATCCTTAATAAAAAGACCGGAGACCACCCGACACACCACGACGCGACGCAACCCGGTCAAAAAATCATAACGAAATATCAACCATTCGAAGTTCCAGCTGGGTATACGGTATATATCAGGGTCGCCAGCGTATACTTTGAGGTCTAGAATGACATTGCGACTTCCATTCCATACATGCGGTGGAGACGATATCCGTCCTCATTGGCACACCAGATCGTGAGGGAGACGTCCTGAGTGTCATCCTTTGGGAGCAGAGTAGCTAAGCATCCCGTTGTCTCTAGACCCTGACGCCTTTCTGCCTCCCAGAGCTTGCTATTCCGGACCGCTGTTCTAAAGGGCTCGGGTAATTTTTCGATGTTACTGGCTGGTGCGTTTGAATAAATGTACTTTGCTTCTATTAGATAGTTGTTAGCAGCGGCAAGAGTGCCATTGGAGGGCAGTCTTACCCCTATTTTTAGTAGATGCCGGTTGCGAGGTTACTCCGGCCGGGCTCTCTTGGTTCTGCGTTAAGCGTTGAATTGTGCTTTCGTGAAGTGGCGGTTGGTTCGATCTATCATATCCCGGATTGATGTTTGAAATATACCCATTACCACCACGTGTTTGATCTGTTAAGCATTAGTCCTGTATAAGGAGAGAGGTGAGCAACATACTAGGGTTGTAGACTGGTGCAGTAAACCCCATTTGTCGCAGGCTTGGAAGCTGATCTAAGCTGAAGTCAGTATCGTTGAGGTAATATATATATATAAACGGGATGGTTATCACGTACGTCGGTTGGGATTGCTGGGATTACATTGCCTGTAGTCGATTTCTGTTCAATATTAGCACTGGATAGCATAGGTTACAAACGCCGTTGCCTACCTTGCGCAGTCGTTATCTTATTTTCAGTGCCTAACTCCATCACCCCATGTGATCTTTTAAGAGCGTTGGCATTTTCTCTCTGGTCGATGAGCGTAGATTTTAAGCTGGACATAAATTCTCGAAACTGATCGCACGTATTGAGAGATTTCTCTTCTTCCAGCGATTGCAGTTTTTGGACTATTTCCGTAGATAGCAGCGGTATTCTCTCCGTGCTCGTGTCGTCGATCACAAAATCGAACGTGTTATCTGACATCCCCACGGAAGAATTCCAACTTGACGGTGGGATGGCCATGGCCCACATTAGAATAACATGAGGATGCTGGGAACGGAGCAGCTCACACCTTGTGCGAGCTTTTTTTTTTCTTGTTTTGACTTGGGCTGAGTCCAAAGCGGAGCCTCTGGGGCCGACGAAAATGAGCTCAAGGTTCCTCCGCAGGATCATGAAGATAGGGGACGTGATTGTTTGATATTCTTGCGTAGCTCGAACAGCATTTGCTAGATTGATATCCTTATCACTTCGATGCTTGAATTTTGAGAGTATTGCACTGACAGTCGCCCAGGCAGAATCCATTCTCTTGCTTAGTTTCTGGAACTCATCCTGCTGACCGTTTGTTGGTCGGATCTTCTTGTTCGTGAGTTTCGACGACAGCGATTCCGCCCTGGATACCAACCCCTCGAGTTGTGATAAGACTAAACCCGCAGACATGGTGAAGTCCGACAAAACTTTACATAGCACAGAGTTGTTATACTCGGATGGGGCGATGGGTACTTTAAAGTCTGTGCAGCTAACCTTGTTTATAACAAGTGGAGTCACACTCGAACATGTCTTCGTTTATGCAGGACTTCTTGTAGTGTCTAGGCTAAGAACGGTATAGTGTCGGGTACGAGGCCATACATAGTAAGGCGAATTTTTGAGTTCGTTGAAAAAAGTGGGGCATTCGGTTCCCTATCAATCAATCGAGCCGCCGCGAGTCCCACTGCGAGTTGCTGAAACTTCTCTTTTTCGTCGATCGGATCATTTTTTGGGAGTTTTGAGCCTATGGATTCCACCCGAGACACTAGTTCCTCTTTCTACGCTAACGGACATAGTCAAGTATGATAACTTAATTGACAAGTCTCGACCGTGACCCCCGCAGAGCGAAGTTAAAGTTTTGCACACTTCTCTGAGTTTAGCTAATATCTCCCGTGAGCTCAGCTTAATCCTAACATGTCCACCAATATTGAGGACTTATTATAGTCGCTAGCCCTAAATTTGGTATATCACATCTAGCAGCAATAGACGCCATGCAGTTCCAACCATAACACGTCCCTGAAATTGTACGAGGCCGGTAATTCTCACCCTATTGATAGTCAAGAATATTTGACTGGGTGGAAGGGAAGCTCCGCTGTGATGCTTTGTAAATAGCTCGGACATCAGTGATCATACGCAGGAAGCGTATGTCGGATTCCTAGACCTTGCTCCTGCAGTATCACCCCATGCAACTCTAGCGAGGAACAGTAGTGGAAATGGTATCTCATGCATAGGAGATTCGGTTTCAATTAAGGATGGGCATCTCCTCTCAGGCATAAAATGGAGCAAGATACCCCCAAATCCTGAGGCAGAGACAACCATTCAAGCTTCTTACCGCTGATATACCTTGTCTATCCATATTATCTCCCATCACGCAGATCAATCCAACTAGCTTCTCTGTATTGATCATGGCTCCAGAGATGCCTCATCAAATGCGAAGTCCCCCGCCGAATACCCCGGAGGAATCACCGGGGCCTGTTGTTATATCAACAATGAAGACGGGCTCATCGCAACTACCGCGCGGAGTTACACATCCAGTACGTCTAGATCAGGGTGCTTCAGGTCAGGAACTACCAATTACGATGAGTGTAAGTTCCCCCTTCATTATGATATCAACCCCTAGACCATTATATCCTATGGGTGGTGACAGGAGAATCAACATATCACTAACAATAATGACCCAGAAAGCCTACAACTATCTTGACTTGGTCAAGGCCCAATTCATCGATCGGCCGGATATCTATAATACTTTTCTCCGTATCCTAGCGGATTATAAGAATCAAGTGTGAGTCTTCTAGCTAATTATATCGACATCATTATCGCGTTTTATATTAACGTAATGGCTACCTAGAACTGACATTCCTAGCGCCGTCAGCCGTGTATCCAAATTATTTATTGGGTATCCCAACATTATACAAGGATTTAATACATTCTTGGCTCCCATATATCGAATTAAATGCGACTCTAGTAATAACCCTAATGCTACTGGTTATCCTGCTATAAGAAACGAATTCACCATCTCGCACATCAATCCGCCTAAAATGCCAGCTACCCCGCTAAACACGCCGACAGAATCATCGGAGCCTATTACCCCATTAGCAACACATAAGATCAACACGCCAACCAGCATGCTGTCAGAGCAATTGGACACAGGGACGAAGACGGGATACCAAATTAAATACGGCGCTGGCAATAATATAAACACCACCTGCGCCACTGCCACTGACCGTCCTGCGTATAACGCATTAACGCCGACACAAGCTGCACAAGGGTCAGATGCTGCAAAAGATGCCGAGTCATCCGACTTATCAACGATGATGGATCCGGGGAATACGAGCCTACCGCTCCCTCAAATGCTCGCCATATTGGTACAACCGCCAGAACTCACTCGGCAGGAAATAGAACTGTTTCCTCCCATGATGGTATTGCAGCCTGGGGACATGCCAAACTTCTGGGCTACCGCGACGCTGCGCAGCAATGGCGTAGATATCACAGACCAGCTCGGGGGAGAACGCATTCAGTCTTCTATTGACGGAACCTTTCGTTTTCCTGGGTTGACAATCCATGAACAAGGAGTGTATTGTGTCAGGATATACCTATATCGAATAGATTACGACTCTTGTCTGCCAGGTGTGACCCAGGTCGGGTATGTGGATAGCAATCCTATCATTGTAGGATCTCGACCTGATGGCATGGCAATCCGTCGATCTACAGCTGCTCAAGACACTCTATGGGTCAGGCAGCCGCTATTATATCAAACCGTGGATGCCAACACATGCATAGACGACCACACCGGCTACTTTCCGAATCTGACAATTCATGCAAGTTCCTCCGTTATAACTATGGAGCAGATGGGGCAGATCGAGTATTCGAAGTATATGGTATTTAAACCAGTTTCGGATTTCATATTGGAGGCTGCAAATTGGGAACATGGACTCTA